>NW_008352126.1:1054384-1074885 GCF_000622305.1 Nannospalax galili
GTTACTTCAGGTTCAAAGAAAGTTACAACTCAGTTTTGCTTAGAATGCTAAAATCTATTTAAATATTTTGAGATTCCCTTGTAACTTTTAGTTTTTTTCAATGTAAGATAGATATATGGGGGGGGGGTGCAGCCTTAAACACATTTTTCTAAAGTTTCTTCACATACTTTTTAAGGTAGAGAAATGGAAGAAATATGTAACTAGAACTGTTTTTGCCAATAGCTATTGAGAACTCAAGATATCAGATTTTGTAAGATAATACTGAAAATTTTTGAGAGTTTTAAAAAGGTAATAGAAGTGTATCATACAAAAATATCTGAAAATTATTTTAAAATAATCATTCTGTAATTAAATTTTAGATAAAATATTTGATTACATTAAGGAGACTGAAGACATAATTAAAACTGTTATTTCTACATTTTTTCTTCTGTTTGAAACACTGTAAGGAATCAATAAAGAAAATATAACAATAAGAGCAGTTTGAGCTAATAAAATAATACAATTTTATATCTAGTATAGAAAGTTTACTTTATTGTTATGTTAATAACGTAAAATTATGTTTACATACTTATCAACTACAGAAAATCCCAGATAATACCAATCTTTATCAACATCTGCAAACCATGACCCTGTTAAGTACTTGGTCCATGATTTCTTCTTTGTATTGTCTTTTACTAATTGATAGTTTTCTCATAAGCCATTTGGAGAACATTGATTTGTAGGTATCTTAAAATGCAGTCGTTTCAGCTAGATTACAAAACAAAGTTCAATTAATATGCCTTTCTAATTGTGAAAAGTACATATATGAATATCACAGGTTATTATTGTCTTTAGATTATGTACTGTGCATGTAAATATCTAATACGATAAAATGTTTCTTTAAAATTAAATATGGTAGGAAGAGATGAATTGGTTTACATGACTGGATACTATGGAAACTGTATGCTTTGTTCAAATATTGTCTGTCAAAGCGTATCATAATACTAATTATTTCAGATGAAAGCATATGCAAATTAGGTAGATAAATCTGAATCTGAGAAGGCTTGGTATGAGTTTCAGTGAGTGTATGAACAAAACGTGTTATAAAACCAGTTGTAGACAACTCATATTTGAGAACCTTAGCCACTGTAGGGACTTAGTTATTTCTTTACCTCTCAATAAAATTTCCTTGCTTGTCCTTCAAAAGGAAAAAGCAGTCAAGAGAATTTCAGTGTGCATGCATTCATGTGCGTGTGTGTGTGTGTGTGTGTGTAATCGCATATATATGTAATTAATATGTTCATATTCATGTTCACATTATGCGTTCATATGTGCAGATGATATTCTATATTTTCTTGTTTTAAACATTACTATACATTATAATCCACATATTACGTGTAATATGTACATAATTAAGTTACCCTAAAGTATCTATAAGGCACATTGCATCATGTTCATTTGAGTAAATATCTGGGGGGGTGTTGTTTTGTTTTTAAATAATCTGCTCCATTTGAAACAACTAGCAGCTCAGAAACAGCTACAGATCAAAGCCAGTTGTTTGACCCAAGTCTCTCTTCTGTGTGTTTTCTCCTTCTTTCTCCCCTCCCTTTGGTGCACTTGAATGAAGGACTATGCAGTTCTATTTGCAAACAAGTTTAACCAAGCGACAAGGGATAAAAGAAAAAATTAAGGATATTTCTAATCATGCATCTATCTAAGTAAGTCTTTCATTCTGAAATTTAGGTAACATTAGATTTAGTGGCGGGATATGTTTTGAGAGAACATATGATATTCATCATTGTTTTGCAAAACTAAGTGCACAAAACACTTCATGGATGCTTATTTTCACAGACAGTTAAAATGAGGGCCAATGTAGGAAGCCTGGGAGATACCTGATAATTTCCTTGAAGAATTAACTTCCTCATTGTGTTACATGGAGAAAAGTCATTAGAGCTTATGACTTTGATTCCTAAAGCTGGAAAAAAAGGAAAGACCGTCATAAACACATATAATCTATGTCTCCAGCTTATTGAAGAAAAAAGAATGAAGTCACAAACCCAAAAGTGAATAGGCTCCCTGAGCACACAGGACAAGACTTTATGATTCTTTTCAATCAAATCCATCTTCACTCAGTCCCCAGATGTGGAAAAGGAGGAAATACCAGGAGGAAACAGAAGTGGGGATATGGAAAGACTTGAGATGGCTTTTGAAGTAAGCAAAGCCTTGGTGAATTGAGGAAATGATTTAAAGCAGGGGTATTTCCCTTGGGAAATAAAGCTTTCTCCTAGAAAGTTGGAATAAAGAATGGTGTTGAAGAACTTAATAAAATTTCGGATGAGGGAGCAGCAGGTCAGGCCCTTTAACCATGCTGAAATGCAGTGGAGTTTACCCCTGACTCAGGATGGACAAAAGTGGACCCTTATTTACAACCAGAATCCTCAAACTCCCATCATTTCTGTTTCAACTCAATGTGGTAAAGCAGAAGCAAAGTCATCCACAGTATATTAGAATGAATGACATCTCAAGCTTAAGCTCCAGATTTCTGAAAACAATGGCAAGTATGAAATCATCTTATAGTAAAAAGGCAAGTAAATAAAAGATCACAGAAGACCCTGTGTAAAATATAATTAAAGAATACAGAAAATAATGCAAGAATAATTCTGCAGCAAAAGGAAATGAGAGCAAGTATTTAATGAAATAACCATCAATGACAGAAGATACAAGATTAGAGAGCCCCGCCCCCCAAGCATCTGAAACAAAACAAGAAAAACAGAACAAAATGAGATGCTTGGCAACAGGGAAAAGAGGATGTAATGGAAGGCATTTAAGAGTCTGACAATAGACTAAGGTCAGTTGAACAAGCTCTGCCCTGGCTGTGGTGGGAGGGGCCCTCGACGCATGGCTGGTGAGAGTGAGAACTAGTGCGGTCACTTTGGACATTTGAAAAACAGAAAGCCATTTTGGAAATTTCAAATCAAAGATGAAGTGCCATATAACTCAGCGGCTATCTCACATCTGGACTCAAAACTGAACGGTTTTATATACCACTACAGAGATACTTGAATATAAATGTTCAGTGACTCTATCCATAATAGATAGAAAATGAAAACAATTTGCGTGTCCATTAACAGATGAATAGACATGAAAAATGTAGTAATTAAACAAGACAATTTGACTAGAACTCAGCTGTAAAGAAAATGAAAAAAGTGAGATTTGCAGGTAAATGGATTGAAGTGGAAAAAAATTATACTAAGTGAGGTATGTCAGGAGCAGAAAAGCAATACCACACATTTTAAATCCTGGTTTCTAATGTTTGATTCTGTGTTTCTTAAATTGGAGCACACATGAAGGCTGGAAAGTAGAAAGAGGCTTTTGGGAGTGTGTGAGGGGCACAGTGGTCAAACTAGAAGGGAACATTAGGGTGTGGGGGGTTAATATATCAAAATAAAAGGACCATATGAAAACCATTTAATGTTACACAGTACATAAATGAAAGGGAAGATGGAAGTCCCGTGCTCACTTTAATATCCACAAGAAAAGTATTTGACAAAATTTAGAATCTCTTCTTGATCAATATACTGAAGCATTTAAATATTAAGGCCACTTCTTAACATAACAAGAATAATAGTATATGGCATACAGTTAATAGTATGTTGAATGGGGAAAAACTGAAAGTGATGCTTCTAAATCAAGAGAGAGACAAGACAGCCCATTCTCAACACTGGTATTTAAATGACTGCTTGAATTTTTACCCAACACAATAATGAAAAATAATAAAGATAGCATAATTAAGGAGAACCAAGAGGTATAATTCTATCTTCAGATGGCATGATTCTATCATTTTCTATATTTTAGTTAGTTGAAAATTTCAGACATTGCATTTTGAACATATTTAGCCTTTCCCCCAAATTTCTCCCATGTCCACCCCTTCTTCCCTACCCACCCATCTTTGTGTCTTCATTTTTTAAAAATCCCAGTGATCCAATTGTTGCTGCCATTCACACTTGAATATGTGGCCACATACTGGAGTGTGGTCAACCTAATAATGACCACATTCTTAAAGAAAATGGAGTCTCTCTCTCCCACCAGCTGTCCCGTGTCAACAGCTCCTCAGCTAGGGGTGACACTTTGTGCCAACCTCCTGCCTCTACACCGGGATTTTAGTCTAGCTTGACAAGGTCTTGTGCATGCTGTCACAATTGCTGTGAGCACATGTCCAACCCTGTCCTGTTGTTTCCAGAAAACACTGTTTAGTTGTCCTTATCCAGCTGAGTACTAAGGCCTGTTCTATGGGATAGAGCCCATATCTGGCACCATCACTGAGACAAGAACCCATGGCTAGACAGGCCATAGTCCCTAGTGGGAGAACCAACTGCTCCTATTCTTCTAAATGAATGTGGCATTAAACCAACTTTTAATGACATGATCCTATTTTTGGAAGAACAGAAGGAAACTATGATTCAAAATTTGCATAAAAACTATACCTTTTCAGTGCCTCAAAAATGCATGCTGTGAAAGATGTGAGGGAAAGTATCTCATGCACAAAAACCTGAAACAAACAGAAACAATATGAACAAGGCTGGAGATGCAGCTCTGTTGATATAGCACTTCTATAGCATGACCAAAATCTTGGGTTTAATCCCAGCACTATATAAAACAAATTTGGTGTAGTGGCATGTGCACATCTTTAATCCCACCACTTGTGCGATGGAGGCAGGGAGCTCAGAAGTTCAAGGTCATCCTTGGCTATATGGAGTTGGAAGCAAGCTTGGGATACTTGAGACTCTGTTTCAAAAATAAAGAGAGAAAAGAATGAAGGAGGAAGAGAGGGAGGGGAGGAAAAGAAAAAGGAAATGACAGTAGCAACATAGGCATAAATAGAACAAAAACACTTTAAATACCTGAACAAATAAAGCTGAAAAGTATTGAAAAGCTATCCTGAAAGACATCCTTTATTAATGAATCTAGTGAACTTATAACGTTATTATAAAATAGTCATATTTCCAATAATCATCTATATATTCATTGCAAACCTTTTCAAAATGCCAAGGTCATTTTTCAAAGAAATAAAAATATCCTAAAATTCATATAGATACATTAAAAAATCCATAAATAGCCAAAGAGATTCTGAGCACAGAGAGTGCAACTGGGCATACCCCACTTTTTGATCTCAAATTATACCACAGAGCCATTGTAAACAACAACAGTAACAATGGCAACGTGTGTGTGTAGGACAATCTCAACCAAGACATGCAAACAAATGGAACTGAAGCAACAGATATAAGTCCACACAGATACAACCAACTAATTATCACAAAGATCTCCAAAACATAGTTCAAAAAAGGTATTCTCTCCAACAAGTAGTGCTGGAAAATTGGGTATCTACCTCTAGAAGAAAGAAATAAGGTCCTTACCTTCCATTTAGCTCAAAAATAATCTCAAAATGAGTTAGCAACCTTAAAGTCTTAAAACTGAAATCGTGAGCATAAATTCAAGAGAAATAATTCAAGATGCCAGGCATATGAGGAATAAATTCAAGATCTAATCATAGGCAATCAATTTTGAATTGCACTCCAATAGTTGAGAAAATAGTAGCACAAATTGAGAATAATATTGTATCAGATTAAAGGGTTCTGGACACAAAAAGAAAGAATGAAGGGTCAGCCTAGAGTTGGAAGAAAACATTTTCCAGCTCTTCACCCAGCAGGAGATTACTATCTACAATACACAGAATACAAATCTTAAAAACCTAAAAATTAAAGCTGATCAATAAATTGGCACATTACTTGACTGCTTTTCAAATGAAGGTTTACATATGACCAAAAATACTTAGACAAAATGTTTATCATTTTTGGTCTCAGGCAAATAAATGCAAATCAAAGGTATTTTAAGATCTCATCACATCCCAGTCTACCATGGCTATCATCAGTGACACAAAGCAACTATTAGTAGTGAGGAAGATATAAAAGTAAAATCTGGGTGGGCCTATAAATTATTTCAGATAATCTGGAAATCAGCTTCTGTTTTCTAAAGAAAACTAAAATTAAAAACTGAGGCAGGACACACAGGGAACAGCTTAGCAACCTGGGGCTGCATTTGGTTTGGGCTATAAACATATCTCTCTTCTCGCTATTCACTTGGCAGCCAAAACCCTCAAGTTCATGTACTATGTACACTCATGCTCACCCACCTCCTAGTAATACACCTAACAACCTAGGACCCTTGCACCTGACTATACGTGCACATGGTCTTAACAAAAGAAAGAAGTTAGTTCCTTTTGAATCTTCCTATTAATGCCACAATCGTATTCAAACATGTCCTGGAACATATTCTAGTACCAAAGGGGATGGGCCAGTCCAACCTAGATGGGCTTTGGTGCATGCACGTTAAGACATATGCATGTATGCACACAGCTACATATTTATACACACACACATCAGAGACACTACTTCAAATTATATGGAATGATAATTTATTCTCTTGTCATAAAGCCTGGCAACCGAGGGAAGGAAGCCTAGTGACTTCTTTCAATAGCCAACAAAAAAGAAAAAAGGAAGTAAGCCCCTCCCTCCAATGTTTGTCATTTAAGTCCCAACTGTGCTATAGCCTTTAACTGTGTAAGACAGCAAGACAGCACATTTTGTAGATTAAACCAATAAACTCGCAAACATAAAAGAAACAAATCTCATAATTGCGAATTTCAATTAAAGGAAGGGGCATCAAAGCAAACATTCTGCTTGAAATTACACAGCTGCTATCTATACAAAATGAGAAAATGTCTAGAGCCAGCCATCATTTTACAGAGGGAGAAAGCCACGCAGCAAAGTCTGCGGTGGGAAGGATATGGTATGCTTCTCACGTCCCAATCAGTAATACAGAAATATTGAGTAATAAATTCCCTGCCTCTCTCCATCTGAAAAGCTTCCACCATCTGTGAAAGACAATTTGTAACAGCCTCAATATTAAGATTCAGTAAACAGACAATCACTCCCATTGTGCCAAGCAGTGGCTGCATTTGGAGAAAAGCATAAAGCAAAACAATTAGTAACACCAAGACCCCTCCATTACAAATTATCCAGCCACCAAAACAACAGTTTCAATTGTAGCATTTTCCTTCTGCTGGGGAGGAATGCAGGAGGTTGGACACATTTGGCTACCTCTGTGGCCCTGCGTAGGCTTCATCCTAATGTCTTGAATTATTATTGATGGCTGAGGCAGTTCTGCTCTGTTGGTGAACCAATAATGTCAAGGCAGTACCTGCAAGATTAATTATAGGAGAGAACAGGCTGAGGTTTCCTGGGACTCAGACATTAATATAGACTGAGCATTAGTTTCAGAGGCTCCAACAGACAACTGAGCAAATGCCTGAAACATCATGATCCATACTAAATTCTAGGAGCTGTGTCTGAGCATCACTTGGAAGTTTAGAACCATTGTTTTCACCTGAGAGGTAGACAGTGTTATGCAGAATTTTAAAAAAGAAGTCTGAGCACACACACAAAAATCGACAGTTCATCCGGTGTGACAAAATCAGCCTTCGCTTTACAGACAGCACAGCTGACACAATTTCAGCAGGAGGAAAATTTGACACTACTGTTTAAATTCCTTTGTCCTTGGGGACTGTGAAATCTGTACATCTCATTTATTGTAATTTCAGGTTTTTTGATATTTTTCCAGGCTCATCAGAACCATTTTTTGCACTTGGTCTCCTAGAATGGTTATAAAAAATACACATACAGAAAACAAAATCTGTTTTTTGATTGATAAATTAGATGTGACTCTGATTATAAGGTATGCAGAGACTGAAGGAATTTCTCTCTGTGGCCTTGCAGATGAGTATTTTATTTACTTGCGATATACTGACATTTTTGTATTCCATTTATTGAAACTAAAATCATAAAGACAAGCTAATAAAGAGAATTAAAGAAATGTGACAGTTTTGATCTTTGTGAAATTCTGCCTGAGGCTCCCAATTACTTCAAATCCTAGCAACCTGGCTTCTGCTTCATCTTCAGCCAGCTGACATGTGTGGATGTGTCTCACGTGACTGCATGTATGTGTGTTGTGTGTGCATGTGTGGTGAATATGTGTGTTGTGTGAATGTGTGTGCATGTGTGATGAGTGTGTATGCATCACGTGAGTGTGCATGTGTGTGCCCTATGCATGTGTATGTGTGGCATGTGTGGTGTTTGTGTGCCTGTACTCAAGGCATGCATTGCAGTGTTTTATATTTTGTTGTCATGTGTATAAAGCATTTCAGTATGCTATGGTAACAGAGGAGCTATAGCCATGGTAACCAAGTATGTCATGGCCAGAGGCTTATCACTATACACTACTGAATTTGTCATTGTATGTGGGAGCCTATTTTATATTCTAATACAAATCCCCCAAAATAATATATTTTACATTATGAGTTGATGCTATTCTGTCTTTTCTCCATATTTTTCCTCAAGCAGCAATCACAGGGAAAGAGAAAAAGAAATCCCAGATTGATTTGATGTATTGTCTTGAAATCTCATGACTAGGGAGAATGTGATAGAAGCCAGCTACCTGGCATCTCTGCCTGTGTAGAGACAAATGTCTTTGTCAGCTCCAAATAGACAGGGAGGAGCAGTGGGCTGTGAACAAACGTCAATTCCAAGTTATTGGAAGGTTTGCATTCACCAGCAGGTGCAGATCAACCATCACCTGCAGCCTTGACAGAAGTGCTAGTGGAAATCCGTAACTTAAACGATCACCGTCGGGGGCCTGATGTAAGGACAAGAAGACTTTCTAGTATTAGAAGCTTTTTTTCTGCTTGAAAGGAACTCAAGGTTCCAGAATGGCTTTGTGCTAATGGAATGAGACAGAAACAAAGTCCACCAGTGTGCCATATGCTGCCCACGGCACCCTAGGTCAGATGCAGAGAAGTTAGCCACGTTTCAGAGGATTGCTAGCTCTTCTGCTATCCCACCATTCACCCGACAATGAACACCTTCACAGCATCTGAAAAAAATCCTTCTCTTTCTGCCTTTCTCCCCTCCAAATATGCTTCAGATACAGACCAGCATTGGCCAGAGGCTTTGGGACCAGGAAAGGACAGGCTCTGCCTCACTTGTGGCCTTCAGCGCCAACTACGTGTTGAGCATATCGGCAGAGAGACAGGACAGTTGTCCTCTCTCCTTCACTTGCTGGCAAAGCCTTTGGTGGCCTTCCTGACGTCAGTTCACCAGACCCCAGGATCTGTAGCTCTGACATCTGAGAAGGTTTCTTCGACATGGTGCCATCTTTCCTTGCAATTTCCATGACATCCCCAGACGTAAAAATCCGTTAAACAGAAGATTGTAAATAGTAGCTCTTGAGAAGTTACTAGTATAATAGTCTTAAGTTTATTATTTTTTGTAACTTTGTTGATTAACCGGCAACGTTCGTGTACACTCATAAACATGCAAACCTAGACCATAGACATATATGCACATACAAATAAATACATACACATGTATGTACAGACACATACAGACATGTATACATATACATACATACAAACATTCACACATGTACACACATATACCGAAATACACACATGGACACATACACATAATAAATGAATTATCCTTAAATTCATATGAGTTCTAGCTGAGAATTTTCTCACTTTTATGAATTATTCATAGTAAGTTTTTAAAGTAGGCGTTCAGGTTCAGAGTGGAGTTCGTAACACTTACCTCATGAAAATCATCGTCATTAGTTCACGATTTATTCACTTCTTTACTTTTGATTCTCATTTTACAATTGCATGTGCTACCTAGAAAGGCATTTTATACTGTTGACTTTTGAGCATATGTTATATTAAAACAGACTTTCATATTCTGTGCTATATTTTCATTTCCATAGTTTAATTGTTCAATAGTTTTCCTCATAGTTTTCATTTACTCTATGACTTACACTGAGTTTTTAAAGTCATCCACATTGTTGTCCCTAAATCAGATTGGTGGCTTTAATTTCTGCCTAGGGTTCCATGGTTCCATTCCCATCAAATCAATGCTCACTCAGTTAACCTGCTACAAATAATCTCACCATGAATAAGATTCAAGCGAATTCCTTGTACATACCTACATGGTATTACCTTTGTATGCAGTCCGTGTGAAGTTTCTGGGCCATGGTTTTGTGAGTGAGCCTGACATCCATTTTAAACAAAATATTTGGGGAAGGTTTCTTAGTCAAGGCCTCTTCTAGGCACGCTAATGTCAACTCTTCCATAGGACACAAATTGTCATCTTTTAAATATTTTATTTATTATTTTTATTTTATGTGTATGCATGAATGCCTCCATGTAGGTAAGTGTACCCGTGTCGTGCAACACCCATGGAGGACAGAGAGGCTGTCAGATCACCTGGAACTGGAGTTACGGACAGTTGTTAGCTGCCATGTGGGTCCTGGGATTCGAACCCAGGTCTTCTGCAAGAACAACCAGTGTCTTAAGTGCGGAGGCATCTCTCCAGCCATCTTTTAGTGATTAGGCCTCTGGAATGTTTTAAACAATTCTATTAGTTTACTAGGAATGCCATACAAAATGCCATACATATTTGTGTATAATCAATAACAAATTACATTCTTTCAGATCTATAAATAAAAATAAGTGCTGAAAGTGTTGTTATGCAGAGTCCTTTCTGTTTCTGCTCTCACATGGCTTTCCCAAGGTGTCTCAGTTTTAAAGTTCCCCGTAAGCCTGGTTATCGTGGCATACACCTTTATTACCAGCAGAGTCAGGCAGATTTCTGAGAACTGAGGCCAGCCTGGGCTACACAGCAAGTCCCAGGCAAGCCAAGACTACATAGTGAGATCCTGTCTCAAAAGTCAAAAATATCAAAGAAGCTTCCTCTCCATATAAATAAGAAAAAAAATGGCTTGGATTAGTGCCCACTTATAAAACTCTTGTTAATTTAATTGTATTTTTAAAGGTTCTCTTCAGAAATGCAGGAACATGCTGAGGTTATGTGAAGTTAAGTTTCAGAAAATCAATTTTGAGGAACAAAATTCATCCCATAATGCAAACCTCATCTAAGAATTCTATGTTGTTTGTTTCAAATGAACCTGTTGTGTCTTTTAGAAAATGTCATGTGGTTTATTTTGAAACTGTAAAATGAAACCATTTCCTGACTTACATGCTTAGTGTCCTTCTATGTAAGTGATGACTGTATAGGAGAGATGAGAACCCTTAAGTTTACTCTGATAGACATGCTAAGAATTAAAAATAAAAGACTTAAGGTCCCAGATTTCCCTGACTCTCCTGTGCTTCTCAATGACTAATGCCTTTGAAATTATTAGAAAAGTCCGCATTGCCTGAAGGCCTCAGGTACACACTGTTGTCATAGTCAATTGTCAAAATAGCGTATTACTCTATTTTCATTTTTATGCCTTTATATTATTGCTTGTTCTATGTATTTTTGTAATGACTTCTGTGTCAAGACTTAGTTCAGTTTTTTTTAATTTTATTATATATTTTGATCTATTGGACATTTTATATTATTATCTTTTTAAACAACTTACCACAGTGTGTGATCATTTTCTTGTGTGTTGTAATTGAATATTGGAATGATTATCAAAATCAAAGTATTAGAGGAAGGTTTTAGAAAATGTGAAAGATGTAGTCAAGATGAATCTGGTAAGAATGATCCATAACCTCATGCCAAGGAGTGAATGAGTTCAGAAATGTCCTGGATAAATATTTGCTTCATTGAGAAACAAACCTAGAATTACACACATCCTAGGCAGTCCTATTATTTTCCATTTGTTAGGACTCATTGTATGAGTAAAGGGAAAGTCAAGCAATATGATCTGGCATAATCATGATAGTTCCACGTGGCCTCCCACGCATTTCTGCCCCATCAGAAGGCAATCTAAGGAGGACAGTGGCATAGGGGAACAGGACTCTCAGGAGGACTGCAAGTGGTCCGCAGAGGCTCAGGACCTTCGTAAGAATTAAAAGGTAAACAGCTGGCCATTATGCATTCTGTTCAACCACTACTTTATAACATTTTGCATCAGAAATAGATTAGAAAATTCAATATGTTTCTCAAGCAGTCTTCAAGAACTGTGAGAAGAGTGAGGATGACTTGCATCCCCTGCTACCACAGCCTAATGTCTAGCATTATCACCAATTACTACACAGTAGTGTAACCAAGGAGCTCACCTTGGTGCATCCTTCTCTCCCTAAGGCCCTGAATGGCCTTAGAGTTCACCCCTGATATTTTAAATCCAATGAATTTGGAAAAAATGTAGTGATTGGAATACATTATTAAATATCGTGCGGAGAACTCTTTGATTTTCTTATACATCCTCCCCCCTCCACCTCCCAGCACTTTCTTAACAAGCATGCTCCTTGCAAACATTGTAGCTGGAATTACAGAATATAGAGCTTTTCAAATTGGATATTTTCACGTGGTAATAAGCATTTCAGTTCCTTCATGCATCTGGGGACCTAGGAAGCTTTTTAATGTTTATGCGCTTAACAATATTTCATTGTCAGGATGTACCACATACTATCCCTTCAGTTCCAAAGCTCACCTGGGAGATACTCTTGGTGAGCTCCCTTTCTCATAGCTCCGTATGCCCGCCACCTCTGCTCTCTTAGGACCCTTGTAGACTCCCACATCTGGGAGATTTCCCAGATAGGCTGTGACATCCTTTCCCATAAGTCCCTGAGCTTCGCTATCCCCACCCCAGCTCTGCCAGGGCCCTGGAGGGCTGCAGAGAGGCGTCCCAAACCCATTTTACTCTGAGACCTTTTCAAATTACTAGAATACCTGATCCCCAACTTCTGTGAGCGCTCCCACCCTGACCTAGCAATCACCCAGCCCACACCCATGTTTCAGAACTTTGAAGAGTCAACCCCAGAACATCAACTCAGAAAGTTACACCTATGCCTAGCTTAACTGAAGCCACTTCTTATACTCTAGTTGTACGTAAACATAAAGTGTCCCCCAAACTGAAGAGCAAGCGCTGCTACCTGGGCTGTAACCTGACAAGTGGGGAATCAGCCAACGAAGATACAAATAACCATAAACAGAAATGAGATCACCTACCCATACCAAGAAATACCACCAATGACACAAGTCCGGATGCCTAGTTCTCATTAAACACACAAACATGAATAACCAAGACACCATGTCTATTACAGAAATTATCACTCCCATGATAATATTTCCTGACAATGTCAACCTAGCAGGTTGAAAAGACATTGATTCCAAAATAGCAATTACAGGGCCTGGAGATCTGCTCTTCTAGAAGACCCGATTTTGTTTCCCAGCATTCACTTGACAGCTAGCAACCATCCATAACTCCAGGCAAGGGAATCCAACACCCTATTCTGGCTTCTGTGGACATTGCACACATGTGGCACAGTAACATACATGTAGACAAAATACTCATACACACAAAATAAAAATAAATTAATAAAATATTTTTCAAAAATAGCAATTATCAATATGTTCAAGGAGCTCAAAGAGATGAATAAAAAATGGAATGAAAACCAAACAAACAGTAGAATAAAATCGCTAAAACAATTCAAAGTGTGAAAGTCATATTAAATAAATAGATGAAATTTCTGAAAAAAAGCCAAACTGAAATAAAGTTTGAATTAAAAACTCAGGAACTCAAACAAAGTACTTAAAGAGGTAAAAAGGAGGTAGAGGAAATGGAACAAAGAATATCAGATCGTGAGGACAACTCTGGGGAAACGGATCAAACATAGTCAAAAAAGAAAAAAAAAAAAAGCCAAATCTAATATAACCCAAGAATGGAATATGCAGACCTCGGGACACTGCAGAAATAGCAAGCTTATGAATCGTAGGACTAGAAGAAAGAGAAACAGCCCAGTCAAAGGCACAGAAACGTATTTGAAGTTCATCTTAACCCATGCCAATTATGAATAAAGCAGTTCTAATACCTGCATGAAGATTGTGCATACCCACTTGTTTTCAACTCCTTTGTAGGTAATTATCAAATAATGCAATTTTTTGGTAGAATGGCAAAATTTTCTCTTCGAAGTGGCCACGCTAGGTTTTCGTCCCACCAGCAGTGACGTGGGCCTCTTTTGCTCCATAACCTCGCTGGCGTTAAGAGCTGTCATCATTCCACTTGATGTATGGTAGTGTCTACTTGCCATTGTAACTTGCATTTCCTGTGAGATATCACATGAAGTACATTTTTAAACACTTATTTTCCTTTAGCATATATGTCTTCTTTGCTGAGTTGTCTGTTAAAGTATTTGAT
Organism: Nannospalax galili; assembly: GCF_000622305.1. Classification (NCBI taxonomy): domain Eukaryota; kingdom Metazoa; phylum Chordata; class Mammalia; order Rodentia; family Spalacidae; genus Nannospalax; species Nannospalax galili. The sequence continues at coordinate 1,068,614 of NW_008352126.1, forward strand.
GTAGTTTGTTTTTATTATTGAGTTTCATGTGTTCTTTGCATATTTTGAATAAAAAAACAAAACAAAACAATAAACCTTTGTGAAGTGTGTCGTTTGACAGTCTTTCCTCCGGGTCTGTGGTATGTGCTTCACGCCTCGCTCTCTTGGCATTGTCCTTTGATGACAGAATTTTTAAATCAAAAACATATCCAACTAATGTGTTCGTTCTCTGGTGTTTGAAAAATGCCAGAACTGAAAAAAAAGTCACCTCGATTTCCTCTTGTATGAAGATCTTCTAGCTTCTCTTTTCACATTTAAGTCTGTGCTGCTCAAGTGTATTTCTGTGCAGCGCGTGTTTTCCGCTCAGATTTCATTTTCACACGTGAATGTTCATTTGCTCAACAACATTTTATGAAAGGACAATCTTTGCCCCATCTAGTCCCTCCGTTTCTCACCAAAGAATGGTTGTTTGTGTTTATATAGACTCTTTTCTGGGCCCTCTATTTTTTTTTTTTAAATTAAGTCTTGTGATGCATTCAAGGCTGGTCTGAAACCCACAATCCCCCTGCCTCAGTGTCTCAAGTGACAGAATTGTAGGCATAAGCCACCGCGCCTAACTTCACCTCTTCTCTTCCATTGACCTATTTATTCTTTGCTAATGTAACGCTGTAACGCTGTGTTGGTTACTGTAGTCGTAAGGGAAGGCCCACAGCAGGGAATGTCCGTTCTGGAACTTTGTTTTAATTTAGCCTTTCTTCATTGAGTTTCATTTCCTACATCGTTTCCTTCACCTCAACTGTAGAGTGAGTTTGTTGATAACAACAAAATAATATCCTGGGACTTTAACCATAATTGTGGCCATGAACTGAGTTGGTGAACACTGGTATTTTGATTGTTTTCTCTTGTTCAAGACTATTAAATGTATTGTGCTATGTTCAGTTCTTTCTTTCATCTGGGCAGTTCAGGCTTCTACATACTACTCTTATAACTAAGTAGCTAGATTTATGTCTAAATATTTCTTTAACTGATACTAACATAAGTATCACGTGCTCTTAACTTGTAGTCATAAAAAGTTAAGAAATGAATTCAGAAAACCAGTGATTGCTGTCACAATGCTTTCGGCCAACAACATGACTCAGTGGGCAAGGGCACTTGCTGGGACGCCTAAATCCCAGAGATGCATGGAGTCGACATTAAGTCCTTGGGGTTTTTATTATTTTATGAAAACCTGGATCTTCTTAAAACTTTGCAATTTACAGCTGAAAAGATGCCTTAGTAGGTAAGAGCATGGCTGCTCCTGCAGTGGACCACAGTTCAGTTCCCAGCACCCACATGACACTTCACAACTGTTTGTAACTCCAGTTTCAAGGAATCTGCTGCCCCTCTTCTGACCTCCACAGACACCAGACACAACATTCCTACACAGAAAATATATTTTTCGAAATGAGTGAATGAATTTTTTTAAAACTTTCCAATTTTAATTTGCAGTTTGTAGCACATTTATAAGTAATTTCATTTTGATAATATTGTACTTAAATATACAAAAATAAACCTTGTTTTTATTTTCTTTGTGTCATACTTGGTTTATTTGACTGCTTTGACTTTTCATGGATTTAAGAAATTGCATCTTTAGATTTAATTTTCTGTGTTGGCTTATTATCCACAGTCATTAGTTTTTTGACAGAAAAATTAATATTGGGCAAAAGATAATTATGTTGTCATTTTTGCCATTAATTGATTTTTAATTGAGAATGTATTTACCATTTTTAACCTACTGACCCAGGTGTAGTAATAGGTGGTTTTAGTAGCTCAATTTTCCACTTCTACATTTCTACTTCACTACCTTTATACAAACCATTTCAACACAGCTCACAACATGCTCATTTTAAATAGACTTTCCAAATTTTAATTGAATGATTGTTTTTTAACCAAATCAGATGTAATCAAATATACTGTGAGACTTTGGCAATCACTATCTTTTAAAATTATATTTGGGCTGGGTGTGGTGGCACACCCCTTTATTCCCAGCACCTGGGAGGCAGAGGCAGGCAGAGCTCTGTGAGTTCAAGGCCATCCTCATCTACATAGTGAGTTCCAGGACAGATATGGCTGCAGGAAGACCCTGTCTCAAAAAGACCAAAAAAAAAAATATATTTATATGTATGTATAAAAGTAGCACTGGGAATTTTCAGTGCTTCATACTTTTGAATGTTAGTAACGTACATTTTAGTTAGTGTTTATGGCTTACAGGAAATTGCATTTTGCTTTGTTATTCATATTTATATTATTACAAGAATACAAATTAATGTTGAAAATACTAACACAAAATAAATTTTGAATTGGCTTTTCTTCATATGAAGCAAAAGAATCTATACATGTGAGATAAACATTTAAATTGCCAAAAGGAAAGTGACTTGATTGAGTCATTTTGTTGTAGTAGAGGAATCTTTGATGAGCCAAAGGAAGAACCTCGGACTTACTATCTTTCCACACTAAAAGCTATATAGTAAGAGTTTAATGGAAACTTTTGTTTCAACAAATAATTTTTAAAGAACCTTAACTATTCATTACTTATGTTTTTACAAACAGTTGGTATGTTCCAAAGCAAGCTTGAAGCGGTAATATCTATCATTATACCAGTCCATGTTTAAGAAAGAACCCTGTAGAATTTTATTATTTGCCCCCGTTTTTAGTAAAGGAAGTGGAAATTGCCTTATTATGCAACATTATAGGGCTACAATAAACAAAGAGTATGTAGTTTATCTTTTATACCACTATAACATGTTTCTTAAAGATCTTTAAAGTACATGTAAGACTCTTCTTTTGAAATGTAGATTTTTTTCCTGTGTAAGCATTTGTATTTCAAGAACAGCATGTTGCTTCAACTTTAATATGTTCTCATAATTGTGACCTATTTTTAAAAATATTTTATTTATTTGCATTGTATGTATATGAGTGTCTTGTCTGCATGTATGTAAGTGTACCACGTGTGTACAATCCTCTAAGAAGCCAGAAGATGCTGGATACACTGGAACTGGAGTTATACAAACCAGTTGTGAACTGCCATGTTGGTACTGGGAACCAAGACTGGGCCCACTGCAACAGGGACAAATGTTCCTAATCACTGAGCTATATTTCCAATCCTTGCCTTCTAAAAATTTCATTATGTATTTAAAAATTGACTTCTTCAATGACTGTTTCAATTAAAGCCCAGTTTATGAAGGGACGAATTTCTGTTAAGTTGAACAGAGAAGTAATATAAAAAAAATGATTATTACAACAGTTTTAGAATAGTGAAAATTAGGCAAGGCTAATTTTAAATTCTACAGGTGCAATGCATTCAAGAAACAACAGGCAAAGCATCTACAGTCAAATGCCCCTGGACGCTCAGCCAGACCTTGTGGGATGGTCAAGACTGTTGAGTGCTATAAAGCAGAGCCTTGGTTGCTGTGTTTCATTGTGGTTTTGCTGTGTGTATCTCTCTTCTTACCAGTGTTGAACATTACTTACTACCATCTACTATGAAAGATGAAGAATTAATACCATGTTTTCACAGATGTCCACCAACACAGAAACAGTGCCTTCCTCCTCATGGTTCAAATATCATTGAGATGCAATTTTGCTTGTCATAGTTTAACATGCACATGACAAACATAATCAGAAATTGATTATAATATAATTATTTTCTTACTCCTCACAAAATGCTATCTTTGAAATTGATCATTAAAAAATTTTTGCTTAGCTTTCAATGACCTCAGTAAAATCAACTTTTCCATGAATTTTCTAAGTATGTTTTCAATACAAAAGAACATATTTTGCTGCCAATTCTTGGAACTTTCATCGTTGGACAATTCAACAATAACTCTTTAAAACTTTCTTTTGCATTTCCCAAGGAAATGCATTTCCAATTTCTTGACACACATTTTTAAGGATTTATTTTATTTTAAATGGTGTGTATCTGTGTGCGTCTGCACAGGGGTATACGTGCATGCATCCACTGAGGCGAGAAAAAATTTCTGGATTATCTGGCACTGGAGTAGCAGGTCATTGTAAACAGCTTGTAATGATACTGGAAACAAACTTAGGTCCTCTGTAAGAGCAGCACCTTCTCTTAACTGCTGAGAGGTCTCTCCAGCCCTCTTGACACACTTTACTTACACAGTTCAATATTTGTATGAACTGATGTTTCATGGACAAAGCTGTTTTGATTTTTTTTTAACATTTTCCTTTCGTGCACAGGGTTTTAAAATTACAGTATATTTTGGTGCATTCCAATTTTATGTCTTATATTCAGCCAAGCTCTCCAATTTTAGTGAAAAATTCTATGACATTTGGGATATGTCTAAATTCATGTCACCTTGGCAATCTCTAACTAGGCTATATTAGTGATCAAAAATCATCCTGCATAGTTTCAGTTTTCCTAAATTTTATGTAAATATAATATCTGTTTTCTGCTCTATTTTTACTAGGCTACCACTTTTAAGATACATCTACAATGCCTGTGTGTGGAGGGGTACACGTGTGTGTTGATGATGCTCATATGTGTGCATATACACACAGGTGTAGGTCAGAGGAAAATCTCATGTTCTTTCCCTTTTATGTGCTATTTGCCTTATGTTTGGAGACAGTATTTCTCACTGTCACCTGCTCTTGTTTATCAAGCATGCCTGACTGGCCAAGGAGCCAGGGTGGCTCCCACTGTCACCACCCCACCACTGATCTCAGATACACATGTACCCAACACTTTGATCTTTTTAAAAAATTATTTATTATTTTTATTTTATGTGTATGGAGTGCATTGCCTGCATGGATGTGAGTACATCCATGTCATGCAATGATGCAGAGGTCAGAAAAGGGCTTCAGATTCCCCTGGAACTGGAGTTAAGGATGGTTCATAGCCGCCATGTAGGTGCTAGGAATCGAACCTAGGTCCTCTGCAAGAGCAGTCAGTGCTCTTAACCACTGAGCCATCTCTCCAGCCCCCAACTCTGATCTTTTAAGTGGATGCTCAGGGTCAAACTCATGTCCTTTTGCTTGCATGGCAAACACTTTATCAACTGTAAACCATCTGCCCAGTTATCTTATCAGTAGTTTACCACTTGCTGTTGATAAATAGTATTGCATTTTATAGGCAAAGTAAAATTTGGATAGATTTTCACAGGTGTGTATAATGTTTGGCCCTTTTTTTTCTACTTATTTTGGCAAAATATATCTTTAAAAACATATACTACCCTTTACCTTCAACAAATCCCAAAGACTGAATAGTTGTTAAACTTTATAAGACGTTGTCATTGTGCCTTGTAATGTGACAATATAACATCATTTCACTCATTTACAATGGGCAACAAATGGCCTTTAAATTTTCAAAATTCATGAATTTTTTTGAATTACAATTTGGAATATTATAGTATATATTATATAGTAATTATAGTATTTTGTCCTCTCTCTCTCCCTTTCTCTCTCTCTCTCTCTCACTCTCTCTCTCTCTCTACATCTTTGCCAGTCTCCTATTAGTGAACTGTTATTTGTTCTGTGTGACTTATTTTGATTATATCAATTTTATTGGCAATCTGGGAAATTTATTTCCAGCCTGGGGCAATAAATTGAGAGTAATGAGTCTATTTCAAATATATATCATATCAAATTTAACCATTTTTCTGAAAAAAAAAACTACGAAAATTCTTGAACACACTCAGAAAAAAAAAAAAAGCCTTGCAGAGAGAAAGCAGGCTGTATGACTTTGCCGTATGTACTGAGATAACTATGTGACTAAGACAGGTAAGCAGGCATGTATGTTCATACACTTGGAAATAGCCCGCTTATTTCATTTCATTTTATTTTATTGGATTCCCCATATTCTAATTGTTATTCCATAATGGCTTTTGCCTTTTTGATGTTTTTGTTAAAGACATTTGCTTAAAATGTGAATAAAATGGATATGCTTCACTTCTTAGGATGAATAAAAAACAACTTAGCAGCAAAGCCATTTCCAAAGAAAAAAATATCAAACTTCAAAAACAATTAAATAGATTAAAGCATATTCTTAAGAGATGTGTTTATTGAGAGCTTGGGGAGTTAAGGAGAGAATTTCCATTAAAATGACTGAGAAATTGTGCATGAAATTTCCTACTTGCTTTGATGAACATTCTGTTCTTTCTATTGCATTTGAAGAAGGGGAGTAACTCCATGGTTTACAGAGTACTCAGCAATCTTGTCAACACAGACATTCTATGATTTTACATATAAAGTATTTATGAGCATTCTTGAGGTTGGATCTGAATAACAGGTGTGCG
>NW_008352126.1:1074976-1182168 GCF_000622305.1 Nannospalax galili
CTAAATAGTATTTTGTGATTAAATTTAACCCTAAAATTTCTTGTGTTGAGAAAATTCAGTTTTTTTTGAGTTTTTTAACTTCCTTGATGACAGGAGCCAGATTTTTCTAGCAACAAGTTTAATCCTTCCAGAAAACATGATGGACATTTATGACAGAGAAATGAGTGAGGAAAATGCTTTTACTTTCTTTCTTTTTTTACCTACTGTGAGGAAATTAAAAGTTCCTGACACCTCAACCTTATATACCAACATTTCCCTGCAAATAGATTTCTTTTGACACTTGTCCTAATTATATCTATAAAAATGATGAACTTAGTCAATTTATCAGATGCCTTGTTAATAACAACATTAAATAGGTTACATGAGGAAGAAAGAGACCATATTTTCAACACTTTGTAACTCTATGCTATGCCTTAAAGTTGGAATTACACTCATCAATTGCTGCATTTGCTATTGATGTCCTATCTTACCCTCCCTTGAATTACTGCATTACCTGAAGTCATGGGAGAAATTCTTTAAATAAGAATTTCTTATTCAAACACCTGAACTGCTCAGATTTTTGGTAGAATCAGGGACAAGTCTTTCTCGGATAAACAGCAACTTGATGCAACCTGGAAAAGTCCTTCTGTGTAAGAGAAGGCCTCATTCACACTCTCATTCATTTTGTCAATTTAGACCAGTTATTTGCCTTCACTGGGAAGGTCTTGTTCATTAATACCTACACTTGCCTCATCTCCAAGTCTTGCTTCATTTTACTATTCTTTCTCTGGTACACTCTGGGATTACATATAAACTACATTTGTGCAGCCCTGGTCCCAACACGTGCTTTATGGGAGCTTTAATTTTAAGAATTGAAGAATTATCTCAACATATTATACCAAAATTATAGAAGGAATTCTTAATATAATTGTGATTTTTCTCGTGGAAGAAATTTTAATTATGTGTGTACTTACTTCAATTTTCTGCTTGTATGTGTATGATCATTGAGAGATTACTAATTTTAATTGAATTTCCGTAAATGTTATGCATTATGATAAACAATACTGAGTCAAGTAACTGTAAAATCTCATTTAATTGTGCTAACTATCACAGTCAGGCCTGGGTTTAGATCATCTTTCTTTTAGGTCAATCCTTTATCCTTAAATATTCTCTAAAGCTTATATTTTCAAATCTCTTCTATGTTTTTGCCTATTCATGATGTCCAATTAATGTACACTAAATTAATATTCTCATATTCTTATTTAACTCTGCTACCAAATGGAAACTATCAGAATGAAAACATCCCAAGCATAGATCTCAGTTCCATTTGCATGTTTTGAGTATGCAACTGAAATGTAGCCATTTCTAATTAACATGAGTGAGATGGCTTAAGATGGCAATTCAGACCCTGGTCTAGTGCTTGAATGCATGTTGCTAATTTCACATGAATGAAATATTTTTGAGTGGACGTTTTATACTAATCATGTTTCCTTTATGCCACTCGGTGATGGAAATGGGCTGTGAGGTAAACAACCTTCCCCTGAGCTACATCTTCAGCATTTAATTTCCAGAGACAGAGTCTTAGAGTGTAGCCCACACTGGCTTTTGAGGTTCTGGGATCACAAGCATAAAGTACCACATCCAGTTTGAAATTTGTATTTGACTATTATATTGAAGGGTAATATTACTTTTTTTTCTCACAAATTTATATTTTCTATGGAAAAATGTTATGATATTTAATTCATTTTAATTTTGTTTCACTTCACTACAAATAATATAGTGGTCCATGTACATAATTTCAGCACCTAGGAGGTAGAGGGTTGAGAAACTGGATTTCTAGGTCATGGGCTAGATGGAGAACCTACCTCTAAAAAGAGGGGAAATGAAAACCAGAAGGAGGGCAAAGAGGAGGAAGAGGAGGAGGAGGAGGAGGAGGAGGAGGAATTGCTGAAGACCTTTATATTTCTGCCATTACACTCTGTCTGAACAACAATCCTTTCCCGCTTGCTTGTTCAGGTGTTCAGAATTATCCTCCAGTTCCTACAACGTTCTAAGGACTGCAGTGACAACTAAAATTCAAGGCATGTTTGAAGGGTGAGGAAAACAGACAAAGAGGGAGGAGGAAAAGAAGGAGAGGGAGTAGGAGGAGGGGAGGAGGAAGTAAGGAAGGAGGAGGAGGGGGAGGAGAGGAGGGAGGAGGAGGAGGAGGGGAGGAGGAGGAGGGGGAGGGGAGGAGGAAGATTTTATTTCTCTACATAAATGGCCTTTTAAAAATTAATTTAGTCATTAAAGGGGACAGATTTATGTCACATTAACAATATAGGTAATCTATACCTATACTTATACCCCATTCATTATAATTTATAAAAATTAAAAGTTGCTTCAAGCAGTTCTAGAGTCTGACTAACCTGGGTCAAAAGCCAGGAGTAGTGTCTGATGAGGGCATGGCTGCTCTTGCTTCCAATATTGTACACAATTTGTGAGTCCTCTGGAGTGCATAGACACTATATAACTATATAACAGAATTCACATAACATAACAACAGTCACCCATTTATTGCAGTAGAGCCTTCTTGGTCTAAATATGTCCTAATGCCCCATCGCTACTATTGTGGATTCAGTTTAACATGAATGTTGGACTATACATAAGCTTTCCTACTGTAGCATTAGATAAGGTAAAACAGAAAATCTTGTCTTCATAAAGTAATAGAAACCTGAAAATAATGTCTTAAATGAGAACAAATACTTTTTATAAGTACAGTGTCTATTCTGCCTTATCTAGTTCTTTGAATTTTAATCCATGGCATGAGCCCTTAGTTTGTGCCATTAGAAATTGTTCCTAGGGCTCTAGCTAAATGCAAGGAAATTGGAAACAGAGATGAGGTGTTGGCTGAGTAGTTTCCTTAGTTGTAATGCTATCACTCTGAAAATGGACAACTTGAAGGTGTACAAGGATTCTCTACTCTAAGTTTGTGCACAGCTTTGATCCTATTTTCTTTAGTGTATTCCCAGATAAGTAAATTATTCAGATTAATATATGGACAAGGTATTTGGAAGATGTGGGGGTATCTGTGATTATAAGGGATAAATGTCAAAAATACAAAGACAAATTTATAATGTTCTTCATTGTTAAAATACAATATTTATTTATGGAAGCAATGGTGGTTTTTCTTCCATAAAGAAAACATGAAATCATGACATTTGATGGAAAATAGATAGAACTGGAAGTTATTACTTTAAGTTAAAGATCATGGAACAAGAGAGACAAATATTGCAAGGTTTTAACTCATGTGGATTCTAGATTTCTATTGTTATTTATGCATCACCAAGGTGTATGTTACTCTTGCGGTTAGCTTGCTACTGCTGTGTAACATGATGGCCAAAATCCACTTGGAGAGGAAAGGTCTCATTGGGTTTACACGTCCTGGTAACAGTTCATCCTTCAGGGGAGCCAGGCAGGAACTTAGAGCAGAAATCGATAGGGAGCCAATGAAACTCAGATCATGGAGTAATACTGCTCACTGGCTCATTCCTCTGGCCTGTGCTCTGCCGGTTTTCATAAACAGTCCAGGTCCACTTGCCCAGAGCATCTGGGCCTGCCCATGTTACCCAACAATCAAGAAAATTCCTCACAGAAGTGCCCCCAGACCAATCAGAGAGAGGAAACGCCCCAATGGTGTGCGATCTTCCTAGGTGTATCAAGTTGACAAGTAAAGTTTTCCAGCACGATCATGAAATTAGAAAGGGGACCAAGGTATTTGAAGAGTAGATCTGGAGTGATGTAGACAGTAACCGAATGTATGTGGCCTAGAGACTGGAGTGCCAGGCTCATGTATCTTCTTGTATCTGATTTCACTTAGTGACCACATTTCCAAAAATGTTGCTTAAAAAATTACAGAATCTGATTACATTTTTGGTTGAATAACACGCTGTTGTGTATATGTGCTTTTTATCTCATTCTTTTTGCTAGTTACTGGGTCTTTCTGTTGTTTCCACTTTTTTAATATTTAAAAAAATTATTCGTTATTTTTATTTTATGTGTATGTGTGTATTGCCTGCATGTAGGTAAGTGCACCCATATTGTGCAATGCCCACGGAGGACAGAAGAGGCTGTCTGATCCCCTGTGACTGGAGTTATGGACAGTTGTTAGCTGCCATGTGGGTGCTGGGATTCAAACCCAGGTCTTCTGCAGGAACAGCCAGTGTTCTTAACAGCTGAGCCATCTCTCCAGCCCTAAATCTTTTTGTTTTTTTGAAACAGGGTCTCCTTAGCCCCAGCTGGCCTGAAACTCACTATGTAGATAAGGCTTGCCTTGAACTCACAGAGATCCACCTGTCTCTGACTCCCAGGTGCTGGGATTAAAAGCACGTGCCACCAGCCCAGTTTCCACTTCTTAATTATTATGAATTATGCTACAAATGTCTTTTTGGAGATTTCAAATGGAGAGATTCTAAGGACTCTGGTTGCATGGTAGTTTTGCACTCAATACTTCTGGGGAACTTCTCTATTCAGCATTTTTTGTCAGATATATGATTTCCAAATGATATGTCCTTCTCATTTAATTTTAAGTATATATTTTCATGAGATATTGCTGTATGTCCTACATTTTTTTAAAGATATTTTTATTCTTGATTATGTAGATGTTTATGTGTCTTTGTGTGGGTATGTGTACATGATTACAGGTGAGCATGGAGGCCAGAAGAGAGTGGAGGGTGCTCTGGGGCTGGAGTTGCAGGTAGCTGTTATCACCAGACGTGGGTGCCAGCTAGGAACAGATCTCAGGTCCTTTGTAAAAGTAGAGTGTGTGCCTAACAGCTGAGACATCTCTTCAGTGCCTATGAGCTGCATTTTAAAATAGTAAATATTAAATATTACAATTCACCTTAAGAACTGTAAGAATTTCGAGATCAAGAAACGTCTTGATAAGAACTGAAGCTAATATATCATCACATGTTCCACATAAAGTTTGCATGAAGACACCTAATGGCACATTACTGAGGGATTAGTAAACAGGAAACAATTCTATTAAAAGGGCCATGCCCAAAGAAAACCACCTACAAAGTGTTTTGCTTAGTCGACACAAAATAGAATCACACACTTTTCTAGTTTTAATATATATATATATATTTCATTTTTAAACTCATTTTACACTCTTCTGTCTTCAAAGCAATGATATTTCTTTTAATATAAGCCTTTTAATTCAACCTATCTCAGCATGATACACTGAACTATACAAGCCTTTCCTCACTTTTCTTGGAGTGAGTCACGCTATTTCAACTTCAAGAATTGTCTGAAGCTAATTTGAGGGTTTAAGGCACAGAATTTCAGACAGAGCACCCAAACGTGGCTGCGAACTCCTTCCATTTCACTTCCTTGCTGTCTGACATGCAGATGATGATGCAGGCTTGTTTTATTGTCTTTAAACTGCTAGCCATTTATTGATTCCCTTGGGATTTAATTGCTTGCTTTCAGTACATGTTCTAATGAGAATAGCAAAGACCACAGCAGCTCCCTCCGTTCCGGGGAGTTAGAAATCAGAGTTGCAGATAACTTCCTGTTACCGTTTTCGTCATTTCTCCAGGCAGGACATTTTCCTGTGGAGTATTTTTCTTTCTTTTTTCTTCTCGACAATCGCAATTTTAAAAGGAGCACTAATTCGTCCTTTAATGCTTCTACTCTAAGGCTGAATGTGGCCGAATGTCACTGGAGGAATGAAGTCATGCACCAAGTGCAGGTGAGCCTGGAGCAACTGTTCAGACGATTGCCCTTGGCATTCCCATCACTTTGCTCTCACAATCTGACGTTCACAGTCCCTGGGGAAGTTCTTAATTCAAAATTTTTATTTACTATTTTATATTATGTGTATGAGTGTTTGGCCACATGTAAGTGCACCCATATTGTGCAATGCCCTTGGTGATCAGAAGAGGGCATTGGATCCTCTGAAACTGGAGTTACTGATGTTGTCAGCTGCCACGTGGATGCTGGGAACCAAACCCAGAGTTGCTGCAAGAGCAGCCAGTGTTCTTAACCACTGAGTCATCTCTCCACCCCAAAAGGTTTTATTTTATGTTGCATATTGATTTCTGGCCAGTTCATAACCCACCCTGGCATCTGGTTTGTTTTTGGAAACTAATGCACACATATAATCATAAATCCAGGAAGTCCAAAGTCAAAAAGACTCAGAAGAAATTGGTTCTTGTTTCCAAATTTTTCTCCTGATTTGTTGGACCACGCACCATGTGCAGGTTGACTGAAGAATTCAGCAGTTCATCAGATGCAACCTTTCCTGGCTCTATCACCTGTAAGTCTTGAGATCAAATTAGTAGTGTAGTTCTACTCTTCCAAATCTCTGTGTTTGTTTTTCTCCTCTGCGTTTCACCAAACACCAAACTGGAGGCAAGACACATCCTCTTACGGCAGAGGCCCCAAATGAAGGCGTGGCAGGGTAGCCAATTACCTGTTTATAATTAAGAAGAAAGAGCTGCGGATTCTGAACAAGATAAAGTAAGTGGAACTCAAATTGCCTTCCAAGATGAATTAAAAGGAAAAACACAGCAAATTGACAAAATGCTTGAGATAACAGGTTTGAGACACTGCACATGGACAAGAAGGACCCAACAGCATGATTCAGCCAGTCATTCTCTAGGTTCTCTGGTTTCTTGTCTAGACAAATTACAGTTTACTGCACAGGTAGGGGTGACAGAATTGAAGAATATTGCTTGAGATAAAAAGACGGGTCTATGCATCAGTATCAAAAAAACACAGGCAGCACAGAGATTGCTCCAGAAGTCCAGAGAGGACACCCTTTGAATTTCCAACATGCAACCTCTCAGTGTATTTGTGTGAGGAATCCTCTCAATACTAGGGGATGCATCAAGTGAAAGTTTGAAAGGGATGAGTGCGTGGTGGTGCTCAGGACGACTTGTTGCCAGGAGATTACTAAAGTCTAAGTATCTTGACTCAACTGTAGAAGACATTTACTCTTCCATACTCATGAAGAATGTTTAGCACTAATGTAGTAATTCTTTGAAAAAAAATAAAACAAGATTGTTGGCTAGGCATGTCCTCTGAAAGAATGAGCAACAGCTGAATGTCTGAACCATAGGAGACTGTAGACAGAGGGAGAGACAGTCGCCATCCCACCCAATCGGTCAGTTTCAATTGCATGAGAGGACAGGTGTAAGGACAAACATGGAGGAAACCAGGGAGGCAACAGGTGCTAGGTGAGCTCTGAGCTGGAAAGCTCAGCCAAGATGGACGGCAAAGAGCCGGCGAGTGTCCATGCCTGTGTAAGTGACCCCCTCTCAGGTCTCATAAGCTTTGTTGGCAAGCCCAAATAAATATCTTTATTCCCCAAACCTTTGCTTAGAGGGACGTGTGTTGATTCTGTCAGGCAGTCGTAAGGACAACATGGGGTCTGGGAGCTGAGAAGGTCTCAGTACACCTCACAGAGGGCCTGTGAGCTGAGAACACACCCCGGAGCCTCCCAGGAGAGAATTTCGTTTCACAGGAATCTTAAAAAGATAAAGCAATCTTCAAATAACTTAGATGTGTCACAAAGCCTCAGGTACTGAAAACAAAATACCCAACATTCGATTAAGTAAAGCTCACATGATTTACACCTAATAAAAATAAAAATATATGAAATGGAAATAATACTCTGTTATAATGAAATGCATCAACCAAAAGTGACCTTATTTTCAGCATAAAAGTATGTTGAAATAATAATTACAACTTAACTTGTTTTGTTCAAAAAGTTAAGAAGAAACATAAAATACATACTTTCAAAACAACCAAATTATACTTCTAAAGATGGAAATTATAACCTTTTAAGATGAAACCCACAAAAGACTGAAAGTCAATTAAATATTACAGGAAAAATGTTAGTGAGATTTAAACATAACGGCAGGAACCATACAAGGTAAGTCGTAGATTGAAAACGTACTGAGGAGTGTGTGAGCTAGAGGATACTTTAAATTTTCACGCATGAATGAGGTGTTCCCAGAGGCCAGGGAATGTCAGTGGTAGGAGAGCAGAGAGGAAGTATGTCCTGAAGAAATGACAGCTTGTAATTTTCCAAAGTTCATGAAAATTATAAATTCATGGCATAAGAAAACACAGTGAGAGTCTGTCACAAGAAATGTGAAGGAAGACATTCTAAGTACAATATAATCAAATTTCTTCAGGAGAGTAACAGAAAAATCCTTAAAAGGGGCTGGAGAGATGGTTTGGGAGGTAAAGTACTTGCTTTTCAAAAGCTTCTGACCTGAGTTTAGACTCCTGGAACTCCAGTAAGTGCTGAACTGGGTAGCCTGAGTCTGCAGCGGCATGGGGCCCGAAGAACTCACTAAATCTCAAGGGCCAGAGAGCCTGGCACACAGAGTGGGAACATAGGCCTTGTCTCAAGCAGGGATTGACATCCAAGGTAATCCTTTGACCTCTCCATGTTCACTGTGGAATGCTGAATGCTCCTCCCTTCCACAAAGATAAAATGTCAAAGAAAAATCTTCAAAGGAGTCAAAAGAAAGTCATACCTTCTTTGCTTTAATACTGCATTTCGTGCTATATACAAAGAAACAAAGGCAAGTTAATATGTTTCTCATAGAAAATGTCCAGTTTTGAAGACAGGAAATCAGCTTCCTTTAAATATTGAAACCAAAAGCTGTCAACCTAGAGTTGTATACATGACAAAATATCCTCAAAAAAAATGCAGAATAAAGATGTCTTGAGACATCACCAGGTCATCTACCCTACAGTGATGACATTTTCTTCTGGTAGAAGAAAATTAAGGAACATAAAACAGCCAGATGAATGTTCAGAATAACAACTCCAATAAATAGAAATAGTATGCACACACATACACAGGCATACACAAATGTGAGCATGTGTGTATTTCATGCCTGAATTTTCAAAAGTAAATGGAAATTTGAACACAAAATATAATAAATTTGAAACAGGAGTGAACGTCATGACATAGCACAGAGATGGGAGGTAAAGAATGGAAAATTACTACAATGATAGAAGGAAATTTATAAATAAACATGACACAGACAAATGGGAAAATAGCAAGGGACAGCACATAAGCCTACAGAAAAGGAAATGGGCTCATAAGACCTTTAAACTAACCCAAAGGAAGTCATGTAAAGGAGGAAAAAGAACTAAGATTGTATAATAGAAAACAAACATCATGATACATAAAAGTCACATGATATAAAATCTCAGCAAGCTGAGCATGGTGGCACACACCTTTAATCCCAGCACTTGGGAGGCAGAGGCAGACAGATCTCAGTAAGGTCAAGGCCAGTCTTGTCTACATATTGAGTTCCAGACCAGCTGTACTGACAGGGAGACCTTATCTAAAAAATACCTAAAAAATACTCTTAGTAAATTCAGCAATCAAAATACCTAATATATTAAGAAGACCATGGTTAAGAAAAGGAAATATTTTATATTACATAGCCCCCTTGCTTAAAACTTTTAAGTGACTTTCTATAATTATAAGGACAGTTTTCAAAACCATTGCTACATCCTACAAGATTCTGTAAAAACACTGCCGCTCTCTCATTTTAAATGCGCATCCATGATACCTCTTTTTCCAACACAATAGAGAGACTCCATTATGAACTTTCGTCATGGTTTTGCCTTGCAGACTCACGTCATTGTAGACTCTTTAGAACTGAGCAATACTGGACTTCTTTGCAAGCTGTCTCTTAGTATCCATCTGGCTGTAATGTACTATTCAGAAATGACTGGAAAATAAGCTAACTTGCATCTTTTTGTACACTCTAGGATATGTTCATTTTTTAATTAACCTAGAATTTTAGCAATATAGGTGATAAATTATTACATTTAAATTACATGTAAGTCGAACTAAAGACAATTGTTAACATTTGGACATAAGGGTAAGAAAGAATGCTTCATTACTTGTGTGTGTGTGTGTGTGTGTGTGTGTGTGTGTGTGTACAAGCATGGAAGCCGAAGATCAAACTTGGGTGTCTTTCTCAATCACTGTGTTCTTTGAGGCCAGGTCTCTCACTCAACAGGAGCTCACGAATGACTGATCTGACTGGCCAACAAGCGGGAGAGATCCTCCTCTGTTCACCTTCCCAGCTCTGCAGGCACATGCTTGTTGTATAGCAACTCCCTTTAAACGAAACATTCCTTCCTGGAGGGGCACTTTCAAGACTCAGCAAGGAAAAGTATCTCACCAGGCCCAGTAAGGAAAATCTCACAAGCCTCAGAAAGTTTCCCAAAAGCTGTAAGACTTGGCCCTCCCTCCCAACTCCACCACACCCAACCCCAAACCCCCTCCCACCACTCATGCTCCTGTAAGTAACTCCAGCAAACTCACTGATTTATTAAACTTGATTTAGTAGCATTATTATCTTGGCCTGTCATTTTGTATATCTGAGGTGAACAGACATTTCCTCACCTCTCAGTAAAAGTCACACAACAGTGCTGTTCTGCCAAGCATTGTTTTGTGGGTAACTGAGGCTCAAGTTCAAGTCTTCATGGTTGTAGCAAGTACTTTTCCAACTGAGTCATCTCCTCAGCCCCCACTACTTTTTGACTTACATATCTGTTAGCTTATCATTAATTCTTAGAATAACACATTAATGCTTAGAAAAGCCACAACAGAGGCCCTGTGGTAGGTCCAGATTTTGCATTTTACTCAGTGTACAGCATACATCCTTTAAGTATTCTTTTAACTGAAAAGCAATCTTCACTGCAGTCCTGCATATTTTAATTAAAATTCTCACTTACAGGTAAAGAAATTTACCTTTAGAGAATTTGCTTGATCAGGAAGTAGCATATTGCAGAAATTAAGAGTGCAGTTCCTGACAGTCATAAAGTCTACATTTAAATTTTATTTCCATCACCATGAAACTGTGTGAACTTGAGTTATTTTCACTTTTGCTAACTTAATTTTCTCTTGTATAACATAATGATAATATTATAAGAGGTCTACAGGGAGAGGATTATGGGAGATAATGCATGCATACCATCACTACCTGATCAACAGCATCATTCAATAACTGTTAGCTACTTAACTTTTTAATTATTACTGTGATCACTAGACATTATTGCAATCATTATCTGAAGTCACTTAGCTAACTGGAAGTAGGTCTCACATGTGAAAACAGAATTTTTCTGTGTCCTTCAGTACAAGCCAATCATCATATTCCTTTTGTCACTACCTCACATTCTTTGGACTCCCAAAAGCCTTTGATTTTAACCTCATTGATGACTTCAAAAACAAAAAGTTTAATTAATGCTATATGACATTATTTGGTTTAACTCTAGATTTGTAATAATGGTGCTGAGCCATTCTGAGCCTATAATAACAATCATCTGAGGGAATGTCTCATTAATATTAGTAAATGATAGCTGCATAATCTTCACTAGGACCTTCAACCAGTTTTTAAACCCTATATACTTTTCTAACATCAAAATCAAATTGAATTGCTTTAATGAAAATATTATCATACATTGTGAACAAATTTAAATAAATTTTTATTGAATTTTTGTGTATTTCATATAGAACATCTTAATCATCATTATACCCCCTTTGCCACTGGTGCCCTCCCATCACACACGCTGCACTGGATTTTGTGCATTCTGTCATTTGTGTTAAGGCTTATCAGAAGTAATCAATAGTTATTTTGGCTGAATTGCAACATGTTGCCTATTTTTACAGTTATATGCTGGATTTTTGTCTGCTCGAGATTACATGGGTCTTGTGCATGTTGACACTATTGTTATTGCTCTAGTTCATATGAGCAATTTCCTAGGACCCTGTAAGACTCTATTGCTATATGGTCATTCACCTCCTCTCTGGCTCTTAAAATCTCTCTGCCTTCTCTTCTGCAATGGTCCCTGAGCGCTGGGTGGGTGGAGTTTAATATAGAAGTCCTGTCCAAGAACACACACTCTGCAGAACTATTCTCTACATTTTGGCCGTTTATGTCCTTTTGTTTTCATGGCCCTCTGTTGCATGAGGTAGCTTCTTTGATGAGAGTTGAAAGATGTATTAGTATTCTCTCTACCCCTTGTTCCCTTATGTTCCATGAGCATTAGGTATAGAGGTTACATTGTAGATATGTCACTTAGGGTTGGACAGTTCAAGGACAATATCTGTGACCAGTTGTGGAACTTGATAATAATCTCTGTTACAAAAGAAGCTTCTTTAATGTGACAAATAAGGAACCTTAGAAAAGAAGAAAGTAGGAGACAGGTATTTCTAAGGGAGAAATGGATAAATGGTGGTATTTAAATGAGAGGGAGAGAGGGAGGTTTATATAAACTTACATGGGAAGTAAAGGGGAAGAAGGAGCAGAAGAGGAGGGGGGTAACCATAGGAGATAGGTATTATCAAGGGAGAAATGGGGCAATGGACATATTTTAACTGGAGAGGGCATGTAGGCAGGATTAGGAAGGGAGAGGAGAGATAAATAACACCTAGATAGTGTAAAAGAACAGAGGAAATTTTAGTAGCCCAAATCCCTGAGAAATTGCACATACAGTATCTCTACATGAGTTCATGTATATAGCTGAAGGCTAAGTAAGAAGAATCAGTGCCAGACAGAAGAAACTCTCCCTCGAATTCCTGATCAGGGTAGTCCAAGATACTCCCAGAATTACATACGCTTTTGCCACAGCCCTTGATTGCTATCCAGAACTTGCATTTAAGACCTTACTGCTGAAGACAGGACCTACTTCAGACACAGGACTTGGAGCAACACAGCTGGAACTGACCTGAAGCCACTTCCTCTGAAGGCTAGCTCTCTTGGTATTGGAGAGCATTATGTAAACTGCTAAGGGAGACAATTGCTGAATTATCCAACCTCAGCTTTAAGGCCCAGTAACTACAACAATGACTGGTACAGAAAACTGTACTGGGGAAGTAGTGGCACTTTTATCTTGAGGATAGTCAACAACTACTGAATTGGAACCAAAGGTGGAATGAAACTCATGTGTAGTTTATTGGCTAAACATAGCCAAGTACACATGGCTGGAGAGGTCCTTGATCTTAGAGAAAACTCAAGGCTATCCTATCACTAGACAAATGCAACTTCTTACTATGAACACATTTTTAAGTCCTTTTACATAATGTACATATTAAAGTTGCTAAACAGTTTCCAAAGAACAGACTAAATATAGAATTTCTGAGCATAATAAATTAACTATATTAATAACATGCATTACTTGCCTTCAGCTCCATTTTTGGTATTAAGATGGATCATCTCAATAAAACATATGTTATTTAGTGAAACTTCATTTTATCTGAATGAACATTTTCTAAACCACTGGGGTATTATTTATCATTTTATACTTTAAGCCACTGAGTAGTAGTTTAGTGTCCTGGAAAGACGAGCCACAGAAGAGGGGAATCTTTTAGCCTTGCCTACAGGAGGGATTGACCTTCTGAAAATGTGATGTGACTTATCTGCATCTGTACTAGTAAATGAAGTAGTTTTCAATGTTTATGATAGGGAATGTTTTGCCTAAAAGGCAGAGGTAACAGTTTCAGCCAAGATTTTAAATTTTAAGGACATATCAGCATAATAACTAACATGATTCCTTAAATTTAAACCATAAAATGAGCAAAGACCCTAGTTACAAACCTCATATCATGAAAAGGAAAACTGTTCTGCAAAGGCTTATCAGAGCCGCCAGCAGCAGCTCAGAAGGGACTACATTCCCCAGCAGTTCCGAAAAATCAATGTGCTAAGTCAGACCTTGTCAAAGATCTTTGTACAAGAGCATGTCTTGTTACTTTAATTGGAAAGAAGTACAATTTAGGGAAGAGTTAACTGCAGATAGTATTTCATGTCACCAAAAATAGGAAAAGATGCTGACATTGGCTAGGGAGCAAATTAGCAATTGTATATCTCAATCAGCAGAAAACCCCCAGTCAACCTATTGAGACATTAATCTACTGAACATCCTTGTGCATTTCTTCATAGAAGTTCCTGAATTCTGTTTAAAAGTTATTATAATTGGTTTTATTTTCATGTAACTTATGGTGGTCAAGTTATTCTAGAATATTTTTTCAGCAAAGAACATTTTAATTTGGAATGATAATACCTGGCAGAGTTTTTATGAGCAGCTAGAGTCTACCTCTATCTTCCCATATATCTTATTGTTACTTTGATGATTTTCTTCTCCTGCATTACTAAAATCTTTTCTTGAATGTTTTAATATAATTTCAAAATCAAGTAAAAATTGTGTTACTTTTATAAATAAAAGATTCAAATTTAGCTCAGAAATCATCTACAGTGGTACACAGAGAAACAGAGTGGTCATTTTAAATAAAAGGAGCACAGGCATGACGTTAAAGGGCATCTTCAGCAACTACATAGCCCTAAATATATCTCTTTGAACATATTGGTAAGTTAAGTTTTGATAGCCCACTGCATCCATTCCAGAGTCACCTTCTTCAAGGAATAGTCCACACACTTCTTCTACAGGTGATGAAGGAATCTGCTGTGGGCAGACTCACTAATTTACCACAGGTCACTTCCTCCATGGACACCACTCAGAGTTACACGTTTTAGAAGTTTTTCTGAGGTGAAATTCAGCTCTGCTCCTCAGTAATCATTCTTTTTCTGACTCCATTGGTCCAGCTCTCAAAGCAAGCAACACTTTATTATTAAGTTCAACGAGTTTAGGACAGTAAGAGGTATCTTTCAGTGTGTGACCTCAAAATCTGAAGCTCCTAAATGGAGTGGCCTGACCTGCCGCTTATTTCCTGTGGTTTTTCAGTTTCCAAAAGTTTTAATTCCAAGGTGAATATTCAAAGTAGTCAGTTTTCTTATTGGTGCTCTTGTTCTTGTTAAAAAGAATTGGGATGTGACTGGAAGAAGTTCAGAGGTGCTAAGTTCCCAGTAACAAACCCTCTAATCTACTGAGAAACCTGCCCCACTATGTCTTCCCTGGCCTTTCCTCCTGCCTTTCCAGTTGAATAAATTTCTATTGCTGCATGTTCTCTTGATTCTGTAGTGAACTGCTCGTTACCAGCCTTGTCTTTCATTCTTGACTCATTCTCATATCTCTTTCATCAGTTTGGTTATCTTAAAGTAATAGTTTACAAAGTTGAATCCAGTTTTTAGATATTTATAACATAAAAACTAAAATTTCATTTTCATAAAGTTTCTTGCATCCATGCATTGAAATGGGCTGAGGGTGTTTATTTAAATGTTCAAACTGACAATATTTAATATACTCATATGTTAGAAGACATTTTATTGAACTCAGTGAAGTGAGTCCAAATTCAGCTTTAGAGTGTCAATATCAAATAGCAGTTTTAGTGATTGTATTTCATAAGGAAAAAAGGAACCACAAACTACATTTTAAAGAACTATTAGTAAAACTCCATATGTAAATGCAATCTACATGGGAAGCTGAAAATTTTCTCTTTTCCAGAAATTAAAAAAATACATTTAATGACTTAAGGTAGAAAGTGAAATAAAAATCTATAGACCAATAAAGAAACATATGTTCCTATTGAATTAAAATGAAAGGATAACAATGGCATTTATTTCAGAATTTATAATCATCTCTTGTTAGCTGAATTTTTACTATCTCTACATTCAGTAAAATTTTCCCAAAACTCCCTGTGTGAAAATAAAATTAATGCAGTGTCCTTTGACAAGTACTTAGTGATGCATTTATAGAAGAGAAAGTCAAGGGAAAGCAATTACATTCCAAGGGTTTGTCCAAGAGGAATATGATCTCCTGAGCAACTTTTAGATGTTGATTCTTTTATGTACCCTTTTTATCACATAATCAGCTGTCAGAAGGATAATTAGAGCACCCATTCTCTTCTCTCTAACACCATCCCTTATGCAAATTTCATCTGTTAGTCAATTATAAAACTTCATAGGGTCCCACCTATGGAGGAAGTGATCCAGGAAATCAGTAAATGCTGAAGGAGGAAGAATCAATGTTCTCCAGGGATGAGCTCCCCGATAAGTGTCCAATCCCAAGGGTCAGCCCTAAACCCATGTTCACACTAGCACTACTAAATGCAGTCCATTTAGTGGTGCTAGTGTGTATGTGTGTGTGTGTCTCTGTGTGAAACAATAATAATCAAAGAAGAGGACAAGAACTTGAGGAGTGGGGAGGACGAGTATGGGAGGACTTGGGCAGAAGTGGTGGAGATGACCTAAGTAAGTACTCTTCCATGAAATTCTCAAAAAAGAAAAAAGAAGAAAAATAGAGTTTATTCTCTGATATTTAACTTCTATTTTATTTACTCAATGCCTTTTGCATTAATGATGTGTCTAGAATGTTCTATCTGCATTAAAGAGGATGTTCGTTGTATAGTTAAAGGAATATATTTTTCATGTGCCCATATACCTCTCACAATTTTTTAGATATCATTGATGTTACTTTTAAAGCATCATAAATATGGCATGATTTCTTGAAATTTCAAGAGAACTTATATTGCCCATTCCTTTCCCTCTGTAAATATTTAGTAATAATATTATCAGTTCAATTTTTTAAATTTTATTTTGCGTGGTTGACACAATATCTCTTTGAAGTTGGCCTAGAACTCACTGTGTAGAGCAGGCTGGCCTTGATCTCACCGAGATTAGCCTGCCTCCACATCCCCCAAAGCTGTGATTAAAGTCATGTGCCACCACATCCAGAGTAGTATGACTTTTATTTATTTCTTTGTGCATTATTTCCAGTTAAACACAAATACATTATAAAATACATACTTCCCAATGTCTTTCCAAATTCTTACCATTTTATTTTCTGTCTCCCACCAATTGAGCAAGATTTCTTTTGCTTTACATGAAAATGCTTACCCTACTCTTGATGATTTCAGTGATACTGGAACTTTTCTTCATAGATTGCCAAGTTGAAACCCTGTTTTTAAGGACATGGGTTTCTTTTCTGTGTGCATCTCCTTTTGTAGGGGGTGGCAGTTTACATACTTTATGTCAAAACACTTTCATGAAAAATGTTTCCAATCCTTCACAGTCAGCGACTTCTGTCTGTGTAACATAGTGATAAGTGAGGGTTAGGGTTATAGGTTGAATGTGATCATCATCATTTTACTAGAAATACTATGTCACCATAGGAGGGATACGGACGCTTGATTTGCTTTTCGTTTCTCATTAGAATGTTTAGATTTTGGACACTCTAAGGTTTCATAATAAAGAGTCCAAGTCTGAGACAATTTTTATTTATTTTTTCTGGGTCCTATGTGAAATGTTTCAATTTGAAGATTTGTGTCTTACACTCTAAAAAATTGTTTTGCCCTTGATTTCATTATGTTCCTTTTTATTTTTCTCTTTAAAGTGATTTTTGTTCTCCTACTTCTGAAGCTCTGGGATTGATCATCTATTCTGATTTTATAAATATTTGTTTTTGAAATTTAGATTTGTTTTTCATGAGATTCCCTTTTTAGAATATGCATTTAAAATATTTTCACATACTTTCATATAGTTCATAATTTTTATATTTTTTAAAATTTCTTCTACTCATGAAAGTGATTTGTTCTCCTACTTCTGAAGCTCTGGGATTGATCATCTATTCTGATTTTATAAATATTTGTTTTTGAAATTTAGATTTGTTTTTCATGAGATTCCCTTTTTAGAATATGCATTTAAAATATTTTCACATACTTTCATATAGTTCATAATTTTTATATTTTTTAAAATTTCTTCTACTCATGATATAATACCCATATAAATTTATTTTGGTATGTTATTGGAGAATCTTTTTGTTTTGAGACAGGATCTCACTATGGCCCTGACTGGTCTGGACCTCACTATTTAGACCAGGCTGGTCTCCAACTCACAGAGATTCACCTGCCTCTGCGGGAATTAAAGTTATGAGCCAACACACCCAGCCATATTAGAGTACTTCAAGTACTCATTTCCAGTCATTTTAATTCATGTTATTCAAAATGCCAGGCAACATCAAGTAATGCAAAATTCTGAAATACAACCCATCAGTGATAGACAAGCCAAATCGCAATGCCATGGATTTCATTCTTCTCAACACAAGCTATCCCTAAGTGGTAGCTGTCTAACATGCTTCTAAAATGTTCTCCTCTCCCTGATAATATCAATAGTAAAATGCAAAGAAGAATAATGAAAATCAAAGAAATCTGCTATTCTGGGGGAAAATACTGAGTAAATGATGCAAAGGGTCTTATTTTGAAATTAATGGAAAAATTGATGAAGATAAATCACTTCTTAGAGAGGAGAAAGGGGATCAGGAAGCTGAACAACGCTTTCTCTAGCACTCTAGAGAATTGTGTCTTTAAAGGGGAGATCCAGAGATTCTTTCTGAATATAAATACGATGTGCTCCTCTTTCACTATTGAAATTTTATTCTTATCGAAATGCACAGAAAAATGAATAATTCTGTGTGTGTTGATTTACTTAGAGGAAATAATCGCTCTCTATTCCATGGTATGTGTGCAATAATGTTTCTCAAGTATTATTAACAAAATATGGGAGCAACATAAATGCTCAATAACAGTTGAAAGAGCTAAGAAGTTCTGACATGTTGGGTTACATTGGAGCTATTTAAAATCTAAATACAAAATGTCTAGCACTATAGGAAAATAGTCTTTAAAATTTTATTTTATTTTTACTTTCTGTGTATGAATGTTTTGCCTGCACATATGTATGTGCACCTAGTACCTGCAGGAGCCAGATGAAGGAGTCAGAGCTCCTGAAACTGGAGTTAACGAAAGCTGTTAGCCATGACATGGGTGTGAAAAACAGAACCCAAGCCTCTCTCTGCAAGAGTAGCCAGTGCTCTTGACCTCTGAGCCACCTCTCCAACCCTAAGAGAATACTCTTGATTTAAGTTTAAAAAGTCTGCAACATGATACACTTTTGAAATTAAAATATTTACACGTAAATTAGAATTTGAATTTTTACAAAAAATTTCAACAAATATACTAACATTTGACCGTAACAGTCTGCTGTTTCTGAGCTCACGGCAGTAAAAGATTCTTAATTCCTGCTTTGTCCCAGCTTTCGTTCAGATTTTCTTCAGTGAAAGCTGTGTATGGTGGGGTGTGCCTGTGGTCCCAGCATCTGCAGTGGGATAGGCCGGTGGATAAAGCCTCACTGTCATGCTCCTTAACAATAGAGCAAGTTCACCAGCCTAGGGTATGAGATCCTGCTTCAATAAAATAACAAAAAGACAGAGAAGGAGAAGGGGAGAGAGAAAAAGAGAAAGAGAGAGAGGGAGAGAGAGAAGAAAGAAGCTCATTCAGTGAATGCATTTTATTTTAAATGCTTTATTATTTTTATTTTTCTTTCTTTATTATTTTTATTTTATTTGTATGAGTGCATTGCCTGCATGTGTGTAAGTGCACTTGTGCCATGCAGTGCCCTTGGAGGACAGAATATGTAGTCAGTTCCCTTGGAACTGGAATTATGGATGGTTGTTAACTGCCATGTGGTGCTGGAATTTGAACCAGCCACTACTGCAAGAGCAGTCAGTGCTGTTAACCAATGAGTCGTCTCTCCAGCCCAAGATGTATTTTATTTTAGTACACACAAAATTTAGTGGTAAACTAAGCGTCCTAATTTGGAGGAACTGTTCCAAGAAGGTATATGTTCTGCCTGTCTCTTTCTTCACGGGGACACGCCATTCAACTCAGTGTGCTTTGGTGCTAAGACAAAGAATATTATAAAGATGGAATTCAACTTGAATATCCAAAACTGAAATTTATTTACAGTTCTATCTATGAAGGCATCGGTGCAAAGGAGAAAGTATAGGCACATCATCTCCATTTAAATCTCTTATGGATTTTGTCAGGCATTGTGTTTATTTTCCACAAACAAATGAGTGATCCGATAGGACATTAAATAACCCTGCCTAGTGAAGGATGATGAGATCCGTACTATATTGGAGGAGTTGGTAACAGCATAATTCACAAATTCAGGCTATATCTTTTCTTCAATAAGAGGCTGATATGGATGCCTTATTTCAAACACGAAGGCACAGTCGTTTATTTTCGGTAGAAGAGCCAAGCTACAGCAGAGTGTGAGACAGTTGTGTTTATTGCTGTCACAGCCCCTGTTAGGACAAAAATACGCGTGTGACACTACTGTGTTTGCGAGCCTGCCTTTGTGGTTCAATACTGATGGCTTTATTTTTTCATATCTTGAAATGTATTTTTTTTTTTTTTATTTCATGTGTATAAGCGCTTTTCCTCAACATATGTAAGAGCATCCATGTCGCGCAATGCTTGATGAGGCCAAAAGAGGGCATTGGATTTTCTGGAACTGGAGTTATGAACACTTTGTTATTCTCTGCCATATGGGTGCTGGTAACTGAACCCAGGTCCTCTGCAAAAGTAGCCAGTGCTCTGAACTACCGAGCCAGCACTCCAGCCCCTGTTGATGGCTTTCTTTCCGTGGTTTTGACAGTAAAGTTTTACTAAGTGTCCACATACGCATTTATCCAAAAAGAGCAAAAGAGGAGGAGAAAGGAACGGCAGTTAATGGGGAAACAAAAGGATAAAAAATAGAAGAATGCAAGACTTCTGGTGTTAAAATAGTGGTTCAGAAAGGTTTTGTTAAGACCCTGGAAAATTGTTAATGTTTTTTATGCTTTTCCTGAAATGAATCATTTAGCATTTTCCACAGTAATGTACCACAAAGCACAAAGCCTAGTAGAGATTCGACATTATGTTCTCCCTCTCCTAATCCACACTGTCGTGTAGTAGCCGATTCTCATACATTTGTAGACTCAAGTGAGGTATGTATTTTTCAAACTTTTATCTATATTTAAGCAAATAAAATAAATATACAGACGTTAAAATTATTGTAGAAAAATTGGGATAAATCATGGTAGCACATAACTGAATCTCAGCATCAAGGGCCCGACGCGGGAGAACTGTGAGCATGAGGCCAACCTGAGCTGCAAAGTGTGCGACACTCAAAGGAATAGATAACATTATTGTTTTGATAACAGTGTATTTCCTGGTTGCACACTTAGATTTAAAGGAAATGAAAAATGTCCAAACTCAGAGCTCACAGCACAACCTCATTGACAAAATGCAGTCTCTACAGCCTTAGATTGGTCATTAAGATGTGTGCTTTAAAATTACTCTACAGTATGGTTTAGTACTTTTCCTTCAGAAGCTGTATTTTTTGCTGTCTACTATTCTGTTTTCCTAACTGTAAAAAGTATAAGTTACTAATCACGATGGTGTTCATTTTCTTAATGATTACTTTCCAATATTTTCTTCGTGCTATGTATTGAAAATATTTCACAAAGAAACTATTTCACTTTTGATATATGTGCTGTTTATTACAGTCCAATTTATTTCCTCTGAGATAAACTATGTGCATTCAAATGATAAATGCATTTATTGCTAAAGAATACATTTTGCCAATATCCACTTTAGTAAAAATATCCTATAATGACTTAACAGGAAAAGTCATGGAATCATTAAGATTTTAAATTTCACAACTATTTTAACAATAGAGCATATCTACTGTATAGCATGCTTATTTCAATAAACTTATGCTAAAATTAACTATTTTCCTATTTCTGCGTTGAGTGATATAAATATAAAATGTAGGCTATTTTATTGAAAACAGTGACATGAACCTATCTGTATTCAAAATTTGGGGGAACATATTTTTCAGACTATAATACAGGAGGAGTATTTTTAGAAAGTGAGTGCTATTTTTCACAGTGTCAGGCTGCTGTTTGTTGAGTTCTGAATGTGTTTTTTTTTCTCCTGTGCCATAGCTGAAATAAGTTGTCAAAGTACAAGATGAAAAAACAAACGAAAAGAAGCACAGAAAGTGAAATACAATTTTGATATCTTTGCAAACCCATTTTTCAGCTTTGCCATCAAAGCCAATGACTGCACTGACTATGGCTGCACACTTGAATAACTGCATTGTGTCAGAGAGGCCTGCAGAGGTCAAAGGGAAATTCCTGTTTCCTAGCCATACCCAAGCCTAGAAGCTCAGCAGAAGGTGAAGTTGGCAAAGCTTCTCTAGATGTCTCCTGGTGTCAGGATAAGACCCTGCTGAGAGGAAGCTGAACGTCAGTGGCAGGCAGAACCTTCCAGACCCGAAGGATAGCTAATCCATCTGATAAACTGGATCTGTTGACTACTGGTCAATGAAATGAATGACTCAGTACAATCTAGGGAATGCTGTGGGAAACACAGAGCAAGTATCACGGACCAGGTTCTTCCGAGCTGCCCCATAGACAGCATTGGTAACCAGATAGGCATCTACTTGTTATTAGTATATGTACTGATGCTACCATGTGTAAGCCAATTTTCAAAATTTTTTTTCAAATATTTTTAAATATTTACTTTCAGATGGGCAAAAGAAAGGGGGAGAGCCCCTTACTCATGAAGACTTGGTGTCTGTCTGTTCAATGCAAGTGGACAGCTTGATCATTATGGCATCCTTTCTCTCTCTCTCTCTCTCTCTCTCTCTCTCTCTCTCTCTCTCTGTCTGTCTCTGTCTCTCTCTGTCTTTCTCTCTTTCCACCCTTTCTCCCTTTAGGAGCATATGGCCTTTAAAACATTCTGATTCACATTCTTCCTGTTTACAGGTTATCATTGAACTTGGATCTTGCTTCCTGTTATGTTGTATCATGCGTTTTTAGGTAGAAATTTTTTAACATTTAAATTCCATACTCTCATGCAAATAAATGTACCCCTAGGCATTTTTAAAGATAGCAATTAAATGGTATCACTGAATTAAGGGATGCCTACGCATATATAAAAGCTATGTGATGGAGTTGATTAATTGTTCTTCATAATTGCTTTCAATATAATTAATGTGGGGATCTTCCTCATATTATTTTCTTACAAACTTCCACACTTGTTTCAGAGAAGTGCCCTCTTTGACTTTCAGGCCAAATGCATGTTTTTACTTCTCAGTTCCAATCTACTGGCTTGACAATGTGTACTAATGATGCTTCCCTGTCTCAGTTGCCTCAGAGGAAACGCTGCTCAAGATTTCCAGCCTTTAATGTTGATTCACGATAGGTCCATGCATTCAGCGAGATCTTTTCCCTGAACTCATCTTTGCTCTAGAGTTTAATATTGTAATTTAATAAAAATGGCTTTGCAGCTCTGAAAACCAGCTTGGTAAAGAGATAGATATATTTCAAAGCTGGCTCAGGTTCAAAGTTAAAACAAGATTTTTTTCTATTGCCATGTCCATCTTCCCTACCAAGGGAAATCACCTCTTCAGAGGAAAAGGCAGTGAATCTCTAAATCTCCATATTTACTCAAGTCCCGAGACTCTGCAGGGCAAAAGCTGCCAAGTCTATAGATTTACAATGTTTTATGATAATGATTTCCTCCAAGGGCTCACCCGAGATGAAAAGATAAATTAATTTATCCACTTTCAACCACTAGTGAAAGTTTAGTCTCCATCCCAAAAGCTGCCGTCAGAGCAGTGCCTGTACTGTTTAATTCATCAGCAGTGATTAAAATTTAAGAGCCTCTGGATATGACCATCTTGCACTGGGCTTATCGAGTGGAAAGCATTGTAAAAACAAATGAGTTCAGAGCTGAAAGGGCATTATAACCTCTTTTTCCTGACCTTGTGATTCAACTACTACTGTTAATGATAAGCAGTACCAATTAATTTTCACTGACTCTTATCCACAAGCTGCATAAGTGTGACTGTCATCTCATTCCTCATCACATGCCTTTGAAGGTGCTTAAAGCACCTTTAAAGGAGGGTTGAGCCTTTCCAGAGATCATCACTTATAACTAACAGTACCAGATATGAGCCCCGGTTATTCAGATCTCATTAGCTAAGCAACAGGATCACAAATCTGCGCTGTGGTAGAGATTTCCTCTATTGAGGGCATTTCCTCCGTTACTGATGTGGGAGTCAAAGACAAAAGAGAAAAAAAAAAGCCTGAATCTTTGAAGGTGTATGGCACAATTTGATTCAAACATACTTATCTAGCATTTCCATTACCACATAGCTCTCTCTCACACTCTCTGTCTCACTGTGTATGTGTGTGTATACATGTGTGTCTGTGTGTGTGTCTGTGTGTATATGTGAGGGGGAGAGAGAGAGAGAGAGAGAGAGAGAGAGAGAGAGAGAGAGAGAGAGAGAGAGAACACGGAATTGGGCAGGGGGTACTCGAGGGTGCAGATGGGGGAGGGAATCTAAATTCTATCAAAATTGCTGTATGAATTTTTTTATGTTTATGAGGGTATTGCCTGCATGTGTGTGAGTGCACCCATGTTGTGCAAAGACCCAGAGGTCAGAAGAGGGCGTCGGATTCCCCTGGAAATGTCTTAGGAAATTTCACATATGCAATACATTAGGATTAACTATACCCTTCCTTTTGTGTAGGGATTTTACTATGAAATAATATTGAATTTCATTGAACTCTCTTGATTCGCCTGTTGAACTAACCTCACATCCACTTGATCATTATGCATAATCCTTCCAGTATCTTGTAATGTATGTTTTGCCAGTATTTTGTTGCGTATTTTTCAACAATGTCAATCACGATATTGGTCTTTAACTTTTTATTTTATACAACTCTAGGCTTTATCACTCGATAACACTGTACGATTGATTTCTGAATACATTTCTAGTAGTTTGTGAAGGAGTCTGAGGAGGATTGGCATTAAATCTTTAAATGTTTAACATCTCAGGCTTCTTACATAGTTATTAGAATATTTGAAAATTATGTTTTAATCTCCTTCCTTATTATTGATCTGTTTAGATACTGTGAAGTTTTGTGATTGAGTTTTCTAGGTTTTGTTTTAAGAAATGCATCTAGTGCTATCTAAACACCATGGCCCCTTTATCGTATAATTTTAGATAGTTACCCATAATCTTTTTCATTACTTTCACTTATGTGAATGTGTGTGTATATATGTGTGTGTGTGAATGTGTGGATTTGAGCATGGGAGTATATGCACCCATGGAGGCCAGAGGTACTGGATTTCACTGGAACCAGTTTCCAGGCAGTTGCGAGCTGCCAGACATGGTTGCTGGGAACAAAACTCAGTGCCAGACCTTAACTGCAGAGCCTCCTCTCAAACCCGTCCAACCTACAACCCTTGTCTGACTAGCTTATGAGTTGTTATGACATGAATTTTGTCACATCGTGGGAACTTCTTTTTGTTTAGTAAAGCTGAAAGCCTTTGCATTTTATCTTTTTAAATAAACTAGCTTTGGCTTCATTAACTTTTTCTACAGCTTTTCTAATCTGAAATCTTAAGCATTTCTCTTCTGTTCACTATTTTTTTTTCTTTTATACTAATTTTAGAATTGATTTTTATAGCTCCCTAAGGAGGAAAGTTAGTGTTTACTTGTCTTCTCTTTTTCTCTTCACGTGTTTGTCTAGCACCATGATTTTTCCTTCTTGAAGTATTGTGGGCCCATGTTCTCTTTGGGTCCATTTCATTTCTGAGTTTTATTTCTGTTTTGATTTCTTCCTTAATCTATTTGTTGTTCCGGCTATGTTGTTGGACTTCCATTTCTGTGTGTGCATGTCTATGTGGATGCACTTGGGCGTGTGTCAGAGTTCACATGTTTGTGTGTATGTGGAGGGGCCAGAGGTCAACCTTAGAAATTATTCCACAGGAATCATCTGTCTAGTTTTTTGAGACACTCTTTCACTCTACTCAATCATACTGATTAAGCTGGTCTAGCAGGCTACTGAGCCCCAAGTATCCACCTGTCTCTACCTCTCTGGAGCTAGAATTATAAGCCTGGGTCTCTGCTTCTCACTTTTGAGGTGTGTTTGGGGGATCAAACACATGTTCTCAGGCTACCAATGCAGCCATTTTGGCAGCCGAGCTAGTTCCCTAGCCATCTGTCATTTGGAGAAATAAGTGTACAGACTCCTACTCACTTTTAGCTGATGTTTGCATACAATGCATGTTTTTATTTCTTCACTTTCAGTTTCTGTGTATTTGCAAGCTGCAGTGGGTCTCCTGAAGGCTGCTCATTGATGGATATTTTATTTTAAACATTCATACACTTTTAGTCTTTTGATTTTGAAGTGCATATTCTCAGCACAATGCCCTGAGAAGTACTTAATACAAAATATAGTTACATAAACTATGGTTATAAATAATTCTCAAAAGTGCCCATTAAATAGGCCTTAGACAAACTTTGGAAAGATGTAAGAGTCATAAACATCTATGCTAATAAAGGACACATTATCTACTTTCAAGGCAAGACAAGATAAATGAGACCATGGAAAATAGTACTCATTATATGACTGGTAAATGGATGAGCTAAAGTTAAGCTATTTAATAAACTATGAACACAGAAAATCATAATGTCCAAAACCAGAGTGATTCACATTTTCAAAACCACCTCTTATTTGAAATGAATGTTGACATTTTTAAAATCCTGAAAACAAAATCTATTGAAAGTAGACTTCTAGGCTGTTTCATAATTACAGAAATAAAAATTAAAATCTATCTTCAATTTTTTTGCCACTGAGATGAAATTAAAGCAGTGTTTCTTTGAAAGCTCTGAAATCAATTTTAACACTAATGATAATGTTAGACATGATATTTTGTAGATTAAAAACTAGCATGTCTAAAAGGAGTTTGTGTCTATAATCTAGTTATTTTAGTCAGAAGATATTTTCTTTCTTTGGTTAGTTACGGTAGGAGTGCTAATGAACACAAATATTGGACTAGAACTCCACTGAGTTATTTCTTATTCCAAAGGATATGGGGGTTATTGGCTCTGGTTATAAGATCTGTGGTTTTTC
This sequence comes from Nannospalax galili, assembly GCF_000622305.1. Taxonomy (NCBI): domain Eukaryota; kingdom Metazoa; phylum Chordata; class Mammalia; order Rodentia; family Spalacidae; genus Nannospalax; species Nannospalax galili. Next base: position 1,101,692 of record NW_008352126.1, read on the forward strand.
TTGGATGTAGGAATAAAATTTCTCTCGCTATGGCACAGCTGATCACTTGCACTTTGGGATTGCAATGGAAACTATTTTCTAAAATTATTTAGTGATTTCTGGGCTATTCTATGAAAATGTGAACCCCTACTGTTACTGGTAATCTAACCCCTATGGTAATCTAACGCCTACTATGTTTACTGGTGATCTAAACCTTACCATATTTATTGGTAATCTAACATCTACCAAGTTTATTGGTGATCTAACACCTACCACGGTTATTGGTGATCTAACCCTATCGTGTTTACTGGTGATATAACCCCTACCATGTTTATTGGTAATCTAACACTACCATGTTTTGGTGACCTAACCTTAACATGTTTATTGGTGACCTAACTCTACCATGTTTACTGGTGATCTAACCCTACTGTGTTTACTGGTGATCTAACCCTACCATGTTTATTGGAGATCTAACCCTACCATGTTTATTGGTCATCTAACCCCTACCATGTTTATTGGAGATCTAACTCTACCATGTTTATTGGTGATCTAACCCTACCATGTTTATTGGTGATCTAACCCTACCATGTTTACTGGTGATCTAACCCAACCATGTTTATTGGTAATCTAACATATCATGTTTACTGGTGATCTAACCCTACCATTTTTATTGGCCATCTAACCCCTACCATGTTTACTGTTGATCTAACTCTACTATGTTTATTGGTGATCTAATCCTACTATGCTTATTGGTAATCTTACCCTTACCATTTTTATTGGTGATCTAACCCTACCATGTTTATTGGAGATCTAACCCTACCATGTTTATTGGTGATCTAACCCTACCATGTTTACTGGTGATCTAACCCAACCATGTTTATTGGTAATCTAACCCCTACCATGTTTACTGTTGATCTAACTGTACTGTGTTTATTGGTGATCTAATCCTACTATGCTTATTGATAATCCTACCCTTACCATGTTTATTGGTGATCTATCCCTACCATGTTTCTTGGTTATCTAACCCCTACCATGTTTATTGGTGATCTAACCCTACCATGTTTATTGGTGATCTAACTCCTACCATGTTTACTGGTGATCTAACCCTATCATGTTTATTGGTGATCTAACGCTAACATGTGTACTGGTAATCTAACCCTACCATGTTTACTGATGATCTAACCCATACCATGTTTACTGGTGATCTAACCCTACCATGTTTATTGGTCATCTAACCCCTACCATGTTTATTGGAGATCTAACCCTACCATGTTTATTGGAGATCTAACCCTACCATGTTTACTGGTGATCTAACCCAACCATGTTTATTGGTAATCTAACATATCATGTTTACTGGTGATCTAACCCTACCATTTTTATTGGTCATCTAACCCCTACCATGTTTACTGTTGATCTAACTCTACTGTGTTTATTGGTGATCTAATCCTACTATGCTTATTGGTAATCTTACCCTTACCATGTTTCTTGGTGATCTATCCCTACCATGTTTCTTGGTTATCTAACCCCTACCATGTTTATTGGTGATCTAACCTTACCATGTTTATTGATGATCTAACTCTGTCATGTTTACTGGTGATCTAACCCTGCCATGTTTACTGGTGACCATCTAACAAAGATAATTCTTAGCAATGTGGAGATGGGTTCTACTTTGGGGTTTCTAAAGACAGCAGAACACAACCAACGTGAACCAAGAGCAACAATAAGTTAAAGGGAGTGATACCACAGTCTTCAGATTACATGTGGGTGTCCTTTCAACTTTCTTAGAAAACCACAGTGCATACCTACATGGGAAATGGCTCAGAATCCAGTCCAGAAGGGTGAAAATTGTACCCTAAACCAACAAATGGAAAAATGAACTGCTGATTTTATTTTATGGCTATCCAAGGCTAATATCTACATGAGGGATAGAAACCTATGGGTGATTGGTATGTTTGTGTTTCCCTTTGGTGTAAAAGAGCAAGAAATGTCTATTGTTTTGCTGATGTTAGTGGTGCTTTCTTCCAACTGTTGGAAATGTTTAGATTATTTTGCTTCTAGTAGGTGACCCAGAGGGTAGGAGAAACATTATGTAAGAAACACTGACTACCTAGAGTGTAGTGGAAATACTAGCTATAGAGTTAGGTATCATAGTGAATTCATGGTATTTAATTATATTCCTACAATCCACCCAGAGGCATGTGAGCTCTCCCTTTGAATGATTGGTCAGGGAGGGCACAGAGATTTCTGAAGCAGCACAAACTATTGTGATTGGTCTTGGTTATCTGTCATTATTACATGGCAAGACTCTATCGCTGAAGACGTCACACGCTTTGCCTGCAGGGTGTCGATCAATCAATCTTAACCCAACAGGAAACTTTTCTCCTGTTGGCTGGCTTTCATAGTGTTAAGAGCTGGTATGAAGGCTGCTGGGGGAGAAAGGACAGCAATGGTCTTACCCAGCACTGGACCTGCATGACATAATACCATCCTGCCTGGTAAGATGTGTCTACTTTTGCGATAGTGGGATGACTGTTATGCAATCACTTTGTGACTGGATTTTAGGCTTGATACACAGGTGGTAATGGTAAGATTGTCAAAAGCCCGTGGCTGGGGATGTCGTAGGCTGTAGGATTTAACCAATTATTATTATTCTGTTAAATGGTCATGTTGTCAAATTGTCTTGTAAATAATTATGTCTGTACCCATAGACCAGTCTTGCTGCCAACTGTGGGTAGATAAGCTTCTTTCGGCAATAAGCAGCAATCATTGCAGAGACTCATAATTATCTGAAGTGCTGAGAGTAAGTGATTATAAGTGCGGCCCTAAGTAGAATGACCTTATCAATCCTCCAGTCCTCTGACAAGGCTCAGGGAACATTTTGGAATAGGAATCAGAAAGAATGTAAGAACTAGAACATGGAACATGGCATAGCTGATGCATTCATGAACTCACACCCGCTGTGCTTTGCTGTACAAGATCAAGCCAGCCAAAATCCAGCGTAAATGTGGGAAGAACTTGCTCACAAGACCCCAGCCCTCTCTGAGAAATTACTGCCAGTTGATAGCTGCTACAGGGAGACTCATTATTTGGGTTTGGGACTCCTGGTAACTTGCTCATATGGTAGTGATGACCATATACCCATGTACACAGGCAACACTAACTGAACTAAACGGCTTAGTTAAGAACAGAAAAGGGGGGTAAATATGGAGGAAATACACTGGAGTTTGGAGTACGAAATGATGGGTCGGTGTGGCCATATTTCATTGTATCCATGTGTGACATTTTCCGAGCGGGTCAGCAGTGGGAAATGGGAAAAATTTAGATTTTTCTTTAAGCCTTTAAGATTTTTTCAGTGAACTTTTATATTTTTTGCTCCTTTCAGTTATATCCAGAGAGTCACCGAGTTAATATCTATAAAATTACCTCATGATTTTGAGGCTGTCTTACACTTTTATTTTTCATGAAACAACTAATTTTGAAAAGTTAAATAAATGGTATTGCTTGATGCTTTAAAATAGCATCCGTTCTTCAGAAAAGGTTTTGTTTTATTGCTAATGCTGTTATATGTCTTTTAGCATGATAAAAAAAAATATAAATAGAGGACAAAGAAACATCAGGAATTTATAACTGAATTGTCTATTTTATGTTTCCCATTTCTAACCTGCAGGAAGGGCAAACTGAATCTCGATTTCCGACTTCTGAATACAGCTTCTGCCTAGCTGTTCTGTTCATTCGTGTTGCTTCTGTTGAATCAAACAGGCCCTTTGTGCCTGGTTTTTAGCCTCATGGAATAGTGGCTGTTTTTCAGAATGATCTTTACTTTGTGCTTCTTCAATGGGCTGTGATGTCAAGTTTGTGATATCATGTCTATCTCACTGTCTCACATTCAGTTAAAATGCTGTGAAATTTATTCTTTTTTGATGATACTATCTTAAGTGTTTTTAATATTATGTTGCTTCTTATTTTGGGAAATAATAAAGTAAAATCTAGTTGGTAAGAGGATTTCCTTGCTGAAGCAATAAAAATGAATTTAAATATTGAGAAATGTGTATACATTGTTATATCACAACCTGTGGTACAAAATGTCAGAGGCAGGCAGATCTCTGTGAGTTCAAGGCCAGCCTGGTCTACATAGTGAGTTCCAGGACAGCTGGGGCTACAGGGAGACCCTGTCTCAAAAATACAAAAAGAAATTACTTCCACTAGATACTTAAACATGAGTCTTTCCATGAAGAAAATTACACGTATGGCTCTTTCTTCACTTCCAAATATGTTTTTTTGTGAACTGCCAGTTGATAGGTTGTAGCTACTCTTTTGTTATCGGTACATGCTTTGCAAATTGAAGTAAGTTTGAGAATACAGCTACAACTGACAACATTTAGTCTGACGATAATATTAAAACTTGAAACTGAACATTGGGACTTTGAAAAATTTACATTTAGTGCCTTGAGCGGCACAGCTTGTACTTGAAATATTTCTGATGAGTTATAATGTTAAAATATGAATTTTAAATATTTTATAATGAAATGAGTAACTGTTGTGAATGTATGCATAATTCAACAAACCTGGATTTTCAAATGCCCAAAGCATCATAAATAAAAGCCCAATTTTAAAATGTAATATTAGTCCCAGTGGAGTGTGATCTACACAGTAGAGAGCTTTCACTCGTACAGCCTCGGATTGCACTTAGAATTTTCTCATTAGAGAGAGAAGATGATTTGAGATCCCAGTCTCTACCTCCTACCTTCTCTATAGCTAAGGTGTGGTCTAGTGTGTAAATGTTGGTAACAGGCTGCATAAGATGAGGACTGATCCCAAACTCCTGGGTTCTACAGTATAGTTTGTATCTCTACATCATTAGTGGTGAACTCAACCATCTATATTGCTTATTTCAGCTTCATCTACATTGCTACATAAGTGTCCAGCAATGAGGGTTTTCAGGACGTTTTGAATAGAAGAAAAAATACACAAATATTTTTAAATGCTTAGTTTGTGTTTGCCTGTCCTTGCTATTAGAATACACACACATACTGATGTTTTCAAATTCTGAGAAATATAGTGATTTAGAAATGAAAACATGGGGGAAATCACATCCACAATTCCACCCTTCCCAAAAGGAGCACTGGTACTTACCACAGGCTCCGCAGTGGAGGGTCATTCAGCAGCAAAGACACTGGAATCCCACTCCTTCTTGCGCAGCTGTCCCGTGGCTATGAATTGGAAAGTAAACAAACATAACTTCAAAATACATATTTTGATTTTTGTTTAATAACCTTTGAATAAAAAGTACTACAAAAATGTAATAGAGACAAAATAGCTTCAAAATACAAGAAAATAAAAATCAAAGTTTTCAAAGAAGTTGTGTAGTGTTGTGGTTTCTTAAGATGCTAATATGGGGCTGGCAAGAGGGTTAGGTGGATAAAGATGCTTGCTGGCAAAACTGACCTGAATTTCATCCCCCGATACCTGCATGGTAGAAGGAAGAAAGGGCTCCCAAAGGTTGTCTCCTGATCTCTACACGTTCACCAGGGCATGTGTGCATGTGTGCATGTGTGCACACACAGGTAAAATAAGTGCCGTAAAAATAAGGAAGGCTGCGAGAACAGACTGTTCAGTAGTAACCATAAAGGCTACCTTTGAACAAATTCTGCCACCATTTATTCTGAAATCTGGAACCATATAATGAGCTGTATTTGCATATAAAGTTACTCAACATGCAGAGGTATAAATGTCAGTAATACATGTAAAAGCTCAACATGTAAGATTGGTCGTGTGTACAAATAAGAACAAACTGAGCACAGGCACAGTTGCATTTTAATTTAAGTACCCATTATACTGTTTACATAATGGACACCGAACCACTTATTGTTATGCCTGCTAGTACACAGAACACCAGATGAACTCAGCATACAACATTGTTGCTATAGAAACTATGGCAGCCTGATCACTGGCAAGGGAAACACATATATGTAACCTTATTTAGTTGACTAATTTGAATTTTGTCTCAAGTGCTAATGTATTATTAATCAACAGTTCATTAGACTTTTAAATAACCTTAGTTTACTCTTACTTTACTTGTACACAACTCATTTCTGTAATCTCTTTATAAAATTTTGTTCCTATCTGAATGTTAGTATCATTACATAATGACTACATATATGCAAATATCATGTGAAAGAATATAGAATCTTCTAAATTATTTGATTATGCGAAGATCCTATTAGTATAATCATTTTGGTACAAAGTTATTTTTTCTCATTAGCTTGATAATTGTAAAAAGAGTAAACTTTGGCTGAAAATGTATATTCACATCAAGACAATGCCTTGAAGTTATTTACTTTATCCCTTCAAATATTATTTTTCTGAATTGATTTCACAAAAGAAAATCCAACTTCTAAACATGATTTATTGTTTTGATTTAGAGGGGTATATCCAAAATAAAAAGCTCAAAAGTACATAGATCATATCTAAAAAAAAATCAATAGTGAGCCAACCACATGAAACTTGTTCATTTAAATGCAGAATTGAAAATAGCCACTTTTCTAAGTAGATGTTTGTGGAAAGCAGCATATTCTAAGGATAATCTGTACTGACATGCTTTGCACATGAATATATAAAATATTAACAAGAAATATTGGCAGTTTTTTTTCCTTTACTGAAGAACTCAGACACTAGAACACTAGATACTCATGTATAAGATTGTCCATTAGTGTGTGTGTCATAAATTATTTGAGTATTAATTTGTGTCATGCACCTCTAATTGTTACCAAAATCTTAATGGATATTTTAAAAGTATGATTTTTCTTACACATATTGATTTTAAGAAGCACACATTGTTTCACACTGTCAACCTAAAATAGTGCTTTCCCAACTTTTATATGCCATGATACAGCTATTACAAGCAGTAATGCATTCAGCATTTGGGAGTGACAGATATTCGAGTTGCTGGACAGTGAAAGAAATCATTAAGGCTGCGGTCACCAGTGGTCATGTGAGGATGCACCAATTTTCAGCAACACTGACCCTCTAGTGCAAATGTATTTTATATTTCATGTGATGACTCAACACTGAATCAAGACATGAGACAAACACATGTTCAACATGATTCCCATGGAAATAGAGAATGAAATTATAAATGAATGCCCTTGTGAGATGCTTCAGTAAATACCTTACAGTTACTTAAAGTTTGACAAAAGAGCCACTGGCAGCTTTTTTATTGAATTAAATAATTTAACAATCAGAGCAGCCTTATAAGTTTGGAAGTGTTATTTGCAAATTAGAGATAAGAAAATTATCACTTATAGGTAATTTATCTGCAAGCACAATGCAGGAAAGGAGCAGATTCAAACTGAGACACCAAGTTATAGACGCTAATTCTTCACCGACAGCGTCTTAGATCACTAGTATTAATTCACAAATAAAAAAATTTAATTTAATAGCAAATAATTCATGGTCTTTTTGATCTTACTAGATTAGGAACTGACCTAAAATTTTACATGTCCAAGTTTTAATACTCTGCAAAGATCTATGCAAGAGAACAATGATCATTTTGCTCATAAGAAAGTAAATGCTGATCTTTAGATACATTAATGCAGGATATTTAACATCAGTGAAAATGGTTCTTTACATAATGAATTGATAATTGTCCGTATATAATACTTGTTTATTACTTGTAGATATGTTGTCTCAGTCACTTTCCTATTGTTATGATAAAACATCATGACAACAGCAACATAAGGAAGGAAGCAATTAGTCTGGCTAACAGGCCAAGGCTACCATGGGGTGTGGAAGTCACCACAGGAAGAGCTTGAGGGAGCTGGTTAGGTTACACCAGCAGCCAAGCAACAGGAGGCAGTGGATACTTGCTGAAGGTGGGTCTTCACACGTCATTTCATGTAATCAAGCTAATCCAATATAGGTATGTCCAATGGCCCGTTTCCCAGATGATCCTAGATCTCATCAAATTGACAATTGAAAAAGCATCTCAGGCTGGAGAGACGGCTCAGTGGTTAAGAACACTGGCTGTTCTTGCAGAAGACCCAGGTTTGAATCCAAGCACCAACATGGCAGCTAACAACTATCCATAACTCCAGTTCCAGGGGATCCATCAGCCTCTTCTGTCCTCTGTGGGCATTGCACTACACAGGTGCACTTACCTACATGCAGGCAATACAGGCACACACATAAAACAAAAATAGTAAAATATTTTAGAAAAGAAAGGAAGCGTCTCTTGGGCTGGGTAGTTGCTCAGCAGTCAAGGGAGCTTGATGTCTAGAGGACCTCAGGTCAGTTTCCAGCACCCACGTCAGTCGGCTCATAATTGCCTGTAACTCCAGCTACACAGGATTCCATGCCCTCATTTGGCCTCCAGGAGCACCTCAATTCATGTGGCATATACATTTAGACATACATCTGCATACATAAATGAAAACAAAAATAATTAAAAATCAAATAACCATCCTTTGTCCACAGTCTCCTGTTTATTTCATAATGAAAATGACAATCCAACATCAGAATACTCTATAGTTTTTAACAATTCAAGTCACTGAAAAGTTCAAAGTCCACATCTTTTCTGGGACTCAAGGGAACACTCTCTTAGGCAGCTGCTTTGGAGGAGCAGAGAATGCTCCCTGTGATCTGTTCCAGATGTACTCTCAGTTCAGGCTCTCTCCTTTAGAACGAGTTTGCATTTTCACAAGTTGAGTGGGTGAGTTTTGCCTTCAGGTCACCATTTCTAGTTTCCCGTCGAGGTGCATGAGGATTCTCTATAGTGGTACTCACCTCTTGAACAGCTATGGATTTTCTCTCAGCACAAGCCTACCTTCTTCCTGCACCAAACAAATTAGTACACTAGCTTTAAGTTCAGCCTTACTTGAGTTCTCAGGACACAGGCAAAAGGAAGCCAAAATATCACAAGACTGATGGCTAGACCAATTCCTCATGGAGTCCTCCTTCCTCTCCTGAAGAATCAGGTGGGCCTCCACGCGCCACACTCTTTGAGAATTCTTGTCTTCCATGCTTCCATAAGAATGGCTTATCAAGGGGCTGGAGAAATGGCTCAGCAGTTAACAGCACCCATTGCTCTTGAGGAAGCCCTGGGATCAGATCCCAGCACCCACATGGCAGCTAACAACTGTCTATAACTTCAGTTCCAGGGTATCGGACACCCTCTTCTGACCTGTGTGAGCATCTCACTTAATACATGCAAACAATATACTCATACACATAAAATAAAGATAATAAAGTATTTTTAAAAGAATGACATACCAAGCTCTGCTTACCATTATCAATGACTGTTTTAAATAAGATTCCAAATTTTTCCATGTTCCTCCAAGAAAACCAGTTCCAAAGACCTAAGCATCACATTAACGGGTTCATCGAAACAAACACTTAATTTCTCCATGCTCATTTCCTGTCAACTGTTTTCTGTGGCTGTAATAAAATATTCTGACAAAGAAACTTAAGGACGGAAGAAGGTAGCTCACAGTCTATCAGACAGCCCTTCACAGTGGGGAGTCACAGACAGGAGCTTCAGGCAGCCTGACATTAGGAAAAAAACAGCCAAGAGTTAGAAAACAAGGAATACATAGATTCAAATCACTTTCCTTTATGCATCCAGGATACTAATCAAGGGAATGTCCTCACCCATAGTTAAGGTGAGTCTTCACACATCCATTCTAATCAAAATAATCCCCCACAGGCATGTGCAGAGGCCCATCTTCCAGACGATTCTAGATCTCATCAGGTTGAAAATTGGCTTTGTTTTATTAATAGAGGAATAGACTATAGATTTTATTTTTTGTTAAATTAGGTATCATTTTCTTACAAATATGTCTTGTTACAAGCTAGTGAACTATCTGCTCTTCTAAACTTTCTTGAATAGAGCACAGTTATTTTAGGATTGTCCTGGTAAGACTATAGTGAAGATCAGTGTTTCAGAACTTCAGTTAAAATAGAGCAGCAGTGAACACAAATTAGTAGGCATCTCTCAGGTAAAATGTAGAATCATTTGTCTATATTCCCAAGAGTGGCATAGCTGGAACTGGTGGTAGATCTATTCCTAGATTTGTGAGGAACATCTATAATGATTTCCATAGAGGCTGTAACAGTTTGCATTCACACCAGCGGTGGATAAGTGTTCCCTTTTCCCCACGTCCTCGCCAACACTTGTCATCACGTGTTTTTTGGATCTTAGCCATTCTGACTTGGGTAAGACAATATCTCAGAATAGTTTTAATTTGCATTCCCCTGGTGGCTAAAAGCGTTGAACATTTTAAAATATGTTTCTCAGTCATTTGCTTTTCATCTTTTGAAAACTCAGTTTAATTCCTTGCCTCAGTTTTAAGTTTTTGAGATGTTTAGTTTCTTTAGTTGTTTGTATATTCTAAATACCAGTCCTTTGATGTATAGCTTGTAATGATTTTTTTTTTCATTCTGTAGGCTGCCTTTTTGCCAGAATTATGGTGCCCTATTTGGTACTGAAACGTTTTGGTTCTTGATGTCTCATTTGTCAATTTTTGGTCTTCTGGCCTAAGCTATTGGGGCCCGTCCAGGAAATCCTTTCCTGTCCTTCTATGTCCCAGTACATTCCTGACTCTTTTCTCTATCAGTTCAGGGTATCAGCTCTTATGTTGTGGTCCGTGATCCATGTGGAGTGGATTTTTTGCAGGACAAGAGATAAGGACCTGGTTTCATTCTTCTACATGTACCAATTGAGTTTGACCAGCAATTTTTTTGCTGAAAAAGCTGTTCAGTGTGTATTTTCAGCCACCTTATCAAAACTCAGGTGACTCTAAGTGTGTGTATTTAAATCTTGGTTCCCAATTCTATTCCATTGAACAATTTGTTTTATGTCCCTACTGTGCTGTTTTTGCAAGTATAGCTCTGCAATGTACTTTGAAATCAGGGATGTTGATTCTCCAGCCCTTTTTCTATTACCCATGATTGTTTTGGTTATGCTGGGTTTCTTGTGTTTCCATATATAAGAATTGTTTTGGAAATTTATTATCTGTAGAATGATTTTGGTGGGTGGCCATTTTCACAATATTGATCAAACTTTTCCACGACCATAGGAGATATTTCCATTTTCTGATGTCATCTACAAAGCACTTCTCATCCATGCTCATTGCTGCTCTATTCACAGTAGCTTAGAAATGGAGGCACCCTTGATGTTCATCAACTGTTGAATGGTTAATGAAAATATTGTACATTATACAATGAGCTATTATTCCTCTCAAGAAAAATTAAATTATGAAATTAACTGATTAATTGAATAAACTAGACACAATTATCCTGATGAGGTAACTCAGAGTCTAAACAACAAATGATACTTCTACTCCTCAAATGTGGATGATAGCTTTAAAATTTGGGTATGTGTGTTTCAACTGGAAAAACTAGACAGGAAATTAGTTAGGGGCCATCAGGAGGAGTCCCTGGGAGGGAGGACAGAATGCTGTAATATAAAGGTGGGGAGAATAATGGGATGGTCGGTGTTAAATGGGGTAGGGAGTGGGAGGGTGGGGTAGACAAGGAACGATGGGGGGTATAATTACCACAAAAGGCCTTTTGAAAAACCATATAGAAACCTACTGCTTCCTAAAATATATACAGACACATGCATAAAAAACAGTTAACGCACGTAGGTCTCAAACTCGTGATCCTCCTGCCTCTGCCTCTTCAGCACATCCTCCCTGTGTGCACCATCACAATCGGCAGCAGACCCCAATCTCAGCCAAAGAACTAAGGCAGCTGATTACTGCTGAGTGAGGAAGAGCTGATCTTTAAGGAAGTGACTGTAGATTGACTGTCCATACCCCAGTGGATGAATTTGCTCTGAGGGACATCTGGGAACAGTGACTTATCTTGATAAGCTTTAACATAAATGACAGAATGCAGGAAATCCAGTGAAAGTGATATGGGGGGGGCTAGAAGGGGGAGGGGCTATAAAGACGATTAAGATATTGTACCTGAAATATACAGTAATTCAATAAAAAGATACAAAAACAGAGCAAAGTTTCCCAGAGGAGGTTCGCTTCAATCCTGGGTTGCAGTGGTTGTTGAATACTGTGGTAATTTGAATGATAAACGTTCACAATAGGCTCATGTATTTGAATGCTTGGTCTCAGGTTGATGGGGATTATGGAACCTTTAGGAGGTGGACTTAGGAGAAGAAGGCCATCACTGGGGAAGGTTTCACAAGGTTATAGCTTCACCTCACTTCTAGTTTGCTTTTTCTTTTTGTGTTTGTGTTTGAAAATGTGACCTCTCAGATCCCTGTCCCAGTTGCAGTCCAGCTGCCTGCTACCGGGTCTCCTCTGCCGTTATGGACTCTGTCTCTGGAACCATCAGCCAAACAAACCCTTCCATAAAAAACATCCTAAACTTTAGGATCCACAAGATGACTCAGCAGGTGGAGGCGCTTGCTTCCAAAACTATTGACTTGCATTTAGTCCTGGCCAGGGTGGAAGGAAAGAACCAAGTCCTGCAAGTTGTCTTCTGACATCTACACGTGCACTATAGTGTGTGTGTGTGTGTGTGTGTGTGTGTGTGTGTGTGTGTGTGTTGTGCAAATAAATACACATAGAGAAAAGAATCTTAAACATTAAAACTTCTGTGATCCATAAATAAAATGTATGCTATTTTTGTACACTCATTTGGAGATGTAAATAATCACAGGATTAAAATTGGGGTGGAAGCTCCCTTAAAGCTTAAAAAAAAACAAAACAAAACAGTAAGATGAAGCTACCTATTACGGGGAGACAGTGCTCCTACCAGACACTGTAAGCTAACACGTAAAATAACAAGCCTATTGCCAAGGATGGTTTCCCTTTTGGAATTGTTGACCAGAGCAGCCCCACAGACGGCTAAATAACACTGGCTGTTGCTGTTGCTCTGGGATGCCTTCAAGAACTTGATGTTAAGACCCTTCTGCTGAAGACAATACATATGTGAATCTGGGACACCCAACTGTGCTCTCCCTCCAACGCACAGTGATTATTGTGGAAGAGGGATGTAAGAGAGAGAGAGAGAGAGAGAGAGAGAGAGAGAGAGAGAGGTGGTGGATGAATACATGGAAACTGCTCTCCAGAAACAACAGGGTGATTGCAATGGTCTCACAGACAGCCTGCACAAGACCTGTACAATCTCGAGTCAGACAGAAACCCAGCATGGACTGGGGAGGTAGGCATGAAGCCCCAGGTCTAGCTGAGGAACTATTGGCCACTAATAGCTGCTCAAAGAGGGAGACTTAGTTTTATTCAAGGTGTGAGGCTGAGGTTGACTATGTTCTAAGGACCTATGCCGAAGAGTATTTGGGAAACACAAATTAGAGTGGCTAGGAGGCCTTAAAAAATAATAGAGGACATGAAGTAAGGAGGAAGTAGGGTAGGGAGCATGGATCTGTGAGGAACTGGGGAAAGGCATTTGAATATGGTCAAAATTAGCATTAAATTCTCAAAGAATCAATAAAAATATTATTTAAATAATTTCGTTTAAAATAAATGCCAGAATTTTGCATCATTTGGTTGAAAGATGTTTTAGCTATTACATACTTTGAAACTACAAAAAATTAAAAGAAATAAATTTTATTCAGTACATTTGGTTTGTTTAAGAGCTTTGTTTCTCCAAATATGACTTCTTAGGAATATACACAAAAAAATACAGGTCCATTTGGTTTTCATGTTATGTGATCCTAGGACTGAAAATTTCTGCCTGATAAAAATCAGAAAGGTAGTTCTATTTCTCTTCCTAGATAAGACAGCCCTTTGTTTGTGTGTACCGTTATTCACTCAAGATAAGACAAGACTATCTTGCTAAAATTAGGACGTAGGAAACAAATTTAAGAGAAATAAATCACATTGTAACAATTTTGCCATTATAAGTCCCCAAGTAAACCATTGGCAATAATGATGCTTGTAGGTTTTCTTTAAAGTCTCTGGTGCCACCAGATGGTGCTCTTACAGAGCCAAAGAGACAAAACAATGATTACAAAATGTCAAGGTCGTACTAGGCACCTCTCGCAGGTGCTCAGAGAACTTCTAAGTTCCAGCACCAGACTAAAATCATACTTCGTGTTCTGGAAATTTGGAGCAGTAATGCAATCTAAGAAGGTATTGAAAAAGCATTTTGGAAACACAGATCATTCCATAGCTTTAAAAGAAAACCAGTAATAAAGGACATGAAGAGTGTGTGTGTGGGGGTTGTGTTGTGGGGGATGAAACAGTGAGGGGTTAGGTCTGAATATGATCCAAATAAGGCCAGGCGTGGTGGTGCAGGCCTTTAATCCCAGCTCTTGGGAGGCAGAGACATGTGGATCTCTGTGAAATCAAGGTAGCCTCACTGACATGGTGAATTCCATGGAGGCCAGCTGGGGCTACAAGGAGACCCTGTCTCAAAAGAAAAAAAAAATACATTGTATAAAATTCTTGAATCAATAAAAATATTTAAAGCATTAAAAAAAGCCCTGTTTTGAAAAATCCAACAAAAATTCCGTAGTCAATATGACCTTTAAACTATCAGGCTTCTTCATGTGTGTGTGTGTGTGTGTGTGTGTGTGTGTGTGTGTGTGTGAGATGGAATCCCACTGAAACTAGCCAACAGTGTGTGTGTGGTCATCTGTTTACCTCAATATAATTATAAATAATTATACATGTGTATATAGACTTTGCAAATGTCTTGTTGTTGTAGCTTAATCTACAGTAAATGCTTATAAATGTTAAATAGTAACATTAAAATTATTTTTATTGAGACTAAAGTATAAACCCCTATATGTATAATACTTGATGAAAATGTTAACTCTAACCACTAGAAATTATCTGTTTACCTCAATATAATTATAAATAATTATACATGTGTATATAGACTTTGCAAATGTCTTGTTGTTGTAGCTTAATCTACAGTAAATGCTTATAAATGTTAAATAGTAACATTAAAATTATTTTTATTGAGACTAAAGTATAAACCCCTATATGTATAATACTTGATGAAAATGTTAACTCTAACCACTAGAAATTATGTCACAAATAAATACTTGTGCATATAAGTAAACATAATTATTGGCATTGTGTATACAAATGTCATATTTTGAAATGTATTCATACCAAATGACAAATATCAGAGTGCACATTAAGTTGCTTGTATTCACCAAAATATTTTCAGAATTTCAGAATATCTGAAGTATATCTACTGATCAATAACTAAAAAAAAAGGGGGGGTTTCTAATTATTACTTTTTGTTTTGCTTTTTTGAGACAAGGTCTCATGTAAGCCAGGCTAGCCTGAAGACTGCAAACTGGTCTAGGCTGTCTTCAATTCCTGATTCAATTCCTTTCTGTGCTAAGTGATTGGGTTCCAAGCGTGCCTGGCTCATGTGGGCCAAAAAGTTTTGATTCTTTGCTTACCTGCATTTGGCAGAAGTATGGCAGGCATAAGGGTCATAGGTGGAGTTCCAAGGTGAAAGTGTCTTCCTTTCCACGTGAGTTTCAATGGCGCACCTTATATGGATGAAACCCTCCACATCCCTACAACTGCGATTCCTTGAGCAATGTGTGTCTGTTTTCATCCTCAGACTATTTATATAGTGCTCATGTGGCATCGCTGTTCCTTGAGAGAAGGAAAGGCAGGAAACACAAACCACGCAGAACAGTTCAATATTTGATTTCTCTCTCTCCCCCAAAGTTGATGTTTTACTAAGTTTTTGTAAATTAAAAAAAAATCTTATTGTTTCTAATAGACTTTATTTGGATTGCACCTTGCTTAGCCACACAATAAAATTGTATTAATTATCTGAAGATTAGGATTCTGTTTATTTTTCTCAACCAGGAACTTAGAGGACAGAGAGAACAGCGTGTGACCAGCTAAATTTATCAGAGCCCCTGACTCGGGAAGGCACTTAAATCTCTGCTAAGTGTTTCATGCATTCGAAAATGAAAGCAACTCACTGACCACCAGTCCAAGTCACTGTTTTATCTCCTAAAGTCATTTATCCTTTGCTATGTTATTGTCTTAGGGAGCGTTCAGGGTTTTGTCCTTTTGTAGCCAGTCTCCAGTTCAATCACCTGCCACTGTTCAGAGTGTAAACACTTGTGTATTCATTCATTCACTGTCCTGAACATGAAGGATCTGGGTTGCCAATAAAATAATGAGGAAATGAAGAAGGGTGATCTTGACTGCCATTGTGGCTTCTGTTTCACGAGATCTCCATTCCACAGTCATAGTCTATTCTGCTTTCTTCAGCACAGTTAATTCCTATACCTGGTTTTGGTTTCAGATTGTCTTGGATGCCACCTTTCCCTAGCGTGCCATTCCTCACAGCCTGAACTCATTCCTTTTGATGCCCTGGGCCATCTTCACCACTGTTTAGGATGACTGAATGAATACATAGTTTCATTCATTTGCAAGCATAATAATTTGGATGTCTGTTATAAACTAGAAGGCTTTGGGTCTAGTGCTGATCCTGATAGATTTTTGAGCCTCATGAAAGCCTGACAGTGTGGCTGATAGTTTCACTGTGTCAATAATCTTAAACACATGTACACTAGCTAGGAATGCAAAGAAGCAAATTCTGTACTATTTTGCCCCACAAACAGGTCTGCACAGTCACTGGAGAACATTAGATATGGAAAGAGGCTTGAGTAACAGGCAAGAGATGTGGGGGTATATCTGTAAAATATACTATATTTTTTGGTCTTTTTGAGACAGAGTCTCCCTGTAGTCCCAGCTGTCCTGGAACTTGCTATGTAGACAAAGCTGGCCTTGAACTCACGGAGATCCGCCTGCCTCTGCCTCCTGAGTGCTGGGACTACAGGCGTGTGCCACCATGCCCGGCAAAATAATACAATTTTATATTATGATTTAGTTCTTCCTTAAGATTCTTTGAGAAATGCAATAAATATTTGAAAAACTCTATTTATAGGGAGAGATGACAGGGTGACAATTCATTTAAAGGAACGCCACCGTGCAGTGTGTATTCTACCATAGCCTCATGGTATTCAATTGATAACACATTATTTTGTTATAGCAAGTACTGGATGATAGAATCATTTAGGAGACACGCCTCTGGGCATGTTTGTGGGGTCATTTCCATAGAGGATTAACTGAGGAGGAAAGAGCCATTGTAAAAGTCTACTGGGAGCCTGGGCTGAACGAATTGGGAAAGGAGCCGGAAAGCCTGGTGAGCACTGGCAATCCTCTCTCTCTGCCTCCTGCTGTGGACGCAGCGTGCCTCTCCTTCCACCAAGCTTTCCCCAGCAGCATGTACTACATCACCTCAAAACCTGAGCCCACATGAACCTCTCCTACTTTAGTTTGCTTTTGTAACAGATTTTGTAACACAAATGGAAACAGTAACAATGCATTTATAAAATAGAGTATATACTGCAAGTTGAGTAACAAGTCCACTCCTTACAAGTTCTTTCCTAGCTAATGGGTACTCTTCTGTAAATGAATTTCACTGAAACATATGCATAGCCTGGAATTAGTGGCAAATTGTTAGCAGAATTTTCCTTTGCTACTTCTGAAAATAAGTTCTGCAAACTTCACTGTACAGTATTCACAGTGAACTCCACGGCCATCCCATTATTCCAGGGAATGCTGACTATTTTTTCCTCATGTATCTTCATTAACATGTCTTATTAAAGAAATATCTAAAGTGTTAGACATTTGTTTATTTATAAAGACACTGAACCAATGAGAAAACACATTTTAATTTTCTTCAAAGCAGATGTAGTATTATCATATTAAATTACATATCTAACTGTAAATAATTTTCTTTCCATTTAAAAATATGCAAATAATATTACCCTCTGAAGTTCACAATTTCAGTTCTTTTAGATGTTAAAAACAATAAGGATAAGCAATTGCTTGGGTGAAGCTTGAGTCTCCATGTTAACACAAAACCCATGAGTAGACCTACGGTAGCCCTTCTCAAATGAAGAATCAATAAGCTTTAAGAACCCTCAAGGAGGCAATTCACAATAAGAACAAAGTTTATCTAGTCTACACATTTTAGTGGTTCTTTCTTGTATCTAATATTCTCAACACTTCAGCTTTTTTTAGGAAGAAAATGAACAACTACATCATAATCAGGCAGCTTTGAATGTGGAACAAGAAGAATTTCTTCCTACAAGCTTGTGTATGTGTCCATAAATGTATGTATGCATGGGTGTATGCATGTGTGTGTGTGTGTGCATGTGTGTGTGCTTGTGTGTATGTTTTAATCTGAATAGTTTGATTTTAGTTTATTCTAACCACACGCTATTTCTCTTCTAATGTAGTAGAATCAAGTTAAGCATTTGGGAGTAGTTTATCTACATTGGTTGTATGTATCCATACTCAGATAAATCATCAAAGATGGGAGCGACCAAGGAAATGATTTCTCAGTCCTTACATTCCAGCTCACTAAAACAATCAATTTTTTATATGACACTTCAAGTATCATAAATAAAATGTCAAATCTTCAATTTCTATTAATATATTATAGCATTCAATGAAAGGTCGTTTCTATAGCTCTGTTAAATTTTTTGTGGAGAAAAATTAAACCAAAACAGAACAGAAGCAATGCAACTCAGATAAGTATTTCCTTCAGTGCAGTCAATCATAGGACAGTCAAATGAATCCTTGAGAAGTTTATTCATCAGTAATGTCTATGCTGGTTTATACCGACTTTCCCTCAGGCTCACATATAAGCAATTCAGCTTTACAGCAAGGTGGGTACATCTGGCATCAACTTGGAAATGGAAAATTGTAATAACTGTATTTTTCAGACATAATTCACAGGTTAAACCTGGTGGGAATTGATTTCCTGTGGGTGAACTTTTAAGGATGATGCATTCCACAAAATGTGTGTCACTCTCAATCTGCCTGTGAAGATCAGTGGGTGCTGAGATGGAGATGGGGAGGCAGGCGAGCCACAGACCTGCACTGAATGAGCAGCCCCGGATTCCATCAGAGATCTGTTGATAGAAGCCTGATTCCGACGTCAATTCTCTTTCTCTTCGGTTGGGAAATATAATCTTTAATGGTTGAATAAATTTCTCTTCACACTTTGACTAATAGTAAATCTTTTCGGATCTCATTCAGCTTTATCATTACCTCTGGCAGTTCAGTTCTTGGCCCAGATTTATTGAATTCTGACAGAAAGCAATTGAATTCTCCCTTAGAAAGAAAGTCCCCAGTATGAGGAAAAAAATGAAAGCCATAAAAGTCCCATCCTTAGGACAGCATCTTTTATAACACAGAACTGGTCTGAAGGGGCTCTCTCGGCTTTGGTCTTGGTGGCTGTTCAGCCTGTCATAGCGGGTAAGAACCCTGAGCATCCAGAACCCATAAGCATCTCTTGCTCCTGCTATCCACAGGAGAATCAAATCTTAAATTAGATATAAAATAGCTTTTCTAGAGATTCTTTCACAATTCAACATAGCAACATTCAAGATACTTGGCGTTCTGTTTTAAAGATTTCAAATTCTTTTATTCAAGTGTGTCATGGCTTATTTTCTGTTGCTGTGATAAATACCGTACCAAATATAACTTGGGGAGGAAAGCATTTGTGCCTCCTTGCAGGTTATAGTCTGTCACTGAAGGAAATCATGGCAGGTACTCAAGGTAAGAGCTTGAAGCACAAAGGAACTTTCCTTACAGGCTTGCTTTCCCTGGCTTGCTCAGCCAGCACTTGTATACAGCCCAGGCCCATCTGCCTAGCGATGGCATCACCCACAGTGGTCAGGACACCCTTATATCAATAGCATTTGAGAGAATGCCTCACAGACATGACCACGGGCCAGTTTGATCTGGGAAATTCTTTAGTTGATGTTCCCTATACTCAGGTGATTCTTTGTGTCAAGTTGACATCTGAAATTGTGCAGATGGTCACTTTATTCTGATATTTCTCACATTTGTTACAGTGAATGTAGCTTTGGAGATTAAAGTCATATGAGAAAATGCTAAAACTAGTCAAATGATAACTCTATATTAAAAAGACTTGTTTAATTTAAACCACTACTGATTCACTTTGCATAGGTTTGTAGAGTAAGAACTTGTGGCCCAGTTTTCTCTTCGATTGAATTAGAAGGGAGATAAGGTGTTGTAGCAATAAGTACAATGAAAAGAATATGCATTGTAAGAGATTCAATCTGGACTGAATTTCAAGATGTTTTGCAGTAATGGAAACTGTCTCAGAAA
Organism: Nannospalax galili; assembly: GCF_000622305.1. Classification (NCBI taxonomy): domain Eukaryota; kingdom Metazoa; phylum Chordata; class Mammalia; order Rodentia; family Spalacidae; genus Nannospalax; species Nannospalax galili. The sequence continues at coordinate 1,121,845 of NW_008352126.1, forward strand.
GAGAACTGACTAAACGTTGCACAGTATGAATCAAGTTTCATCAATTTGATACCTTTTATTTCCCAAGATGTGGGGATATAATTCTAAGTGTCTGAGAGCATGTTTGGAAAAAATATGTACATAATTTTCAATGATTCCTACACTTCAAAAAGTACTCAAAAACAGTTCTGTCACTACAGGAGCACATGGTTTCTCTCCATCTCCTTGTGTCTCAATTTTTCTTCAATCATTTAAAGCTTTCATTTTAGAGAACTTTGATGGATTTGGTTAGGTTTATTCCTGAATAACTTTTCGAGGCTATTGTGAATGGGAATTTTTCCATGATCTCTTTCTCTGACTGCTTCTCATAAGTGAGATTTTTAAGTTGATTTTGTATCCTGTAACTTTGCTGAAAGTGTTGATCATTTCTAGATTTCTGGTGGAATTTTGGGGTCTCTTATGTATAATATATTATCAGCAAATAGGAGTAATTTAACCTCCTCTTTTCTAATCAGTATCCTTTTAATTTCTTTCTGTTATTGCTTTAGTTGGTAGAATTAATAATGTGAAAATGAACCTCCTACCAAAAGCAATTTATAAATTCAATGCAAAATATCTATGTCATTCCTCAAAGAAACAGGAAAAAAGTCTTAAAATTCATATGGAATCATTAAAAAAACTGGAGAGATAAAGCAATGCTGAGCATAAAAAGCAATGCTGGAGGAATTGACATACCAGATTTAAAACTATATTACAGAGCTATTGTCATAAAACAGCATGGTATTGGCACAAAAGCAGAAATGTAGCTCAATGGAACACAAAAGAAGATCCAAATGCAATTTGTGGCAATTTCAGCCACATAATATTTGACAAAGGTGCCAAGAATACATACTGAAGGAAAAAGCATCTCTAACAAATGGTGCTGGCAAAACTGGGTCTTCATAAGTAGAAGAATTAAATTAGATCTGCACCTATCACCTTGCACAAAAGTCAACTCCAAGTCGGTCAAAAGATCTCAATGTCAAACTAGAAATGCTAAAACTGTTAGAAGAAAACATAGGCAGTGTTCTACACGATACAGGCACATGAAAGGACTTTGTAAAATGGACTTAAATTGCTCAGGAATTAAGGTCAACAGCTGACAAACTGAATCTCATCACACACACACACACACACACACATTCCTTCAAGTTGCTGGTCATGGTAGTCAAGGAGAGTCCAAAAATAACACGGGGTATTGCCATAGTCCATGACTGTCTCCCAGATGTTGAATGCTGAAGACAGGACATATTTCGTGGCATGGGACTTGCTGCAATTAAGCTGGAACTGATATGGAAGCCTCCTCCCTGAAGATTAACTCCCGTACTATTAGAACATACCATGCAAACTGCCAAAAGAGAAATCCATCAATGACTCCATCCACCTGCAGTGACTATGAACCACAATAATGATCAGTACAGAAACTAATCTCTGCTGGTGCAGTCATGCCGTCTTCATCCTCGTCTTAATCAAGAGCTGTCTAATTGGACTAAATTCTCGCTCAATGGGAGATAACTCATGTGTGGTACTGCCGACATAACCAAATCCACATGGCTGGAGAGATGATTCATTCTAGAGAAAAATTCACTTCTGTCACATGCCTAGACAAATTTGTATTCTTTATATGCATCGTCATATTTATAGACATGTGTACTTATCACTTTTCAGGAAAAAAAAGCTACCTTTTTCAACTGATAGTGACTATTACAAACTTTCACAACTGGTCAAAAATAGAGAATAAGTGTCTATGAGCTGCCCAGCCCTAAGTGACACATCTACAATGCAACATCTACAACTAGCATAGCAGATCAGTACACGTGTCAAATATACTATACTTCCAAATTTTTATCCCAGGAGTATGAGACAGTCATGAAAAGATACGGTACCAAGTCCCAAACTGTTCTCAGGGATATGAACCATCAACTCTCCTCCTGGAAATTATACATACTACTTTGCATGGAAATTAAATGGTATGTGGATAACTGAGGAGCTGCCTCACATGCTGGATATTTGTATTATTTAACACAATTTTATTTCCAACATGTATCCTTTTGATAGAGTGGGATGGCTCTGCTCTCTTCTTTCTGAAATATGGAACTGAACAAGCCAATATCTTTTTGTCCATGTCCTCAGAAAATATGAAACTATTTTCTGTCCTCTTTGAGTTTAAAGGGAACACAGTTTGAAAATAGTATTAATATTTTCATAATTGCAATCTTTGCCTCAATTCCAAATTGATTATTGAAATTTACAATTAGCAGACAGGAAATGAATAGGAGTTAAGCAATCTCCAAGTCTCTGACAGTTTATTTCAAATCGACCCTAAATTGTTGTGTTTTTAACATATATTTATCACTTTTAAACGTGTTAATTGTGTTGCAAGCACTGCAGCTGGGATTAATTTGGGGAATTTGAATTGCCTTCTCTACAGCTGGTGAACAGTGGAGCAAAGCTGTGAAATAAGCTTTGCTAAAAGAATTAGAGACTTTGCAGTGTTAATTATTCAACCCTTTCCTTCAGAATTCCTCCTAAGGAGTATGGTCAAAATTATAAAAGGGATTCTTTTTCTCATACAATAACCGTATGAAAGCTCGTTGTTTATGACAATTATTTTATGTGTATCCTGCTATTTCAGAGTCTAAATCACCCAAATATTTTGGAGAAAGCAAGCATGCCAATTAACAAAATAACTGAATAGAAATTCATTTATTGCCAAACATGATAAGAACTAATAAGTAAATTATACAAACGGTATATGGGGAGAGTGACCTTATCTGCTGACTTGCTCATTTCAGACATTTTGTGTTTCTTTATTTCTACTCAAAAGTGTAAAGCCAGTATTTTGTAACCACAACCCTTTTCTTATTCTGTCTCTCTGAATGCTTATGACTGTTTGAAAAGCACAAAATGATTGCTCTCTAAGGATAAATATATACAGTATTCAGTTATTCTAAATATATACATTATACATAAAGAGAAACTTTGAACTAGAGCAGGTAATATTTTGTGCATTGAGTTCTGAATGGGGAAATGTTGAGAGCAAATAGGTTCAATATTATCCACTCTCCACTTCTGTAACAGAATGTTTTAGGAAACAATTGAAAGGAGGAATAATTTATTTTAGCTCACTGGTATATTGTTTTTAATGCTTAGTCAACCTCTGGTGAGGTAAAAATATCATGGTAGAAAAGTCCTGGTAAAGCAGAGCTGCTCACTTCATGGTGGCCAGAAAACAGAGAGATTCATGACAAGATACAGGTCTCCAGGCAAAGCCTCAGGGACCTCCCTCCACCTACTAGGATCTTCGTAATATTTTCCATCACTTCCCAATAATGCCATCAAATTATGAATCTATAAATTCAATTAATCCACTGATGAGATCTGCAGCCTAACCCCTTCACCATTCATTAGGAATCAAGCTTTTAACACAAGAGGTTTTTTGGGGGGATACCTCATGTCCCAACAATATAAGTATTTGAAAACTTTTTAAAGTTAGAAATTAATTTTCTAATACAGAACTTTAAAACTGAATACTAATTTTCTGAAGAAAAGTTATTTACAAATTTCTTCATTTTTCTGGGATTTAGTCCTTTCTTTCTTACTAGTTCTGATCATAGTCAATATACTTTAATCATTTTAAATGAAGTTTTATCTATAAAATATGAAAAAATGTAACTCATAAAGTATTTAATGATGTAGCATAGAAAATTGTTTTCACATGTGCTTTAGCATAATTCCCAAGAATTAATTTTTTTTTAATTTTGTGTTTATGAATGTTATGCAAATATGTATGGTCTACAGTGGCCAGAAGAGGGAATCGATTCCCTGAAACTTGACATGTGGATGGTTGTTAGCCACTATGGGGTGGTCCAAACTCAAGTCTTCTGCAAGAAGAGATAGTGATCTTAGCCACTGAGCAATGTCTACAGGTGCTCAATAAATTATTTTTAGTTTAAACATACCTCTGTATTTTTTTAAAGAACATACCAAGAATACTTACCAGTAGACATATTAATATAATGAAACTACATGTTTCCATCACTTATTTTCACAAATTATCAATTTATGATCAATTTCTTTTCAATTATAAATACCCTTATCATTTACACTCCTTCCTTATATATTTTGTTTGAGAGATTAATCCCTGGATGCCATAGTTCCCTGAATAATGGAATTTGGGGGTTGCAAAAGTGTGGTCTTATTTAATATGGTTCTTTATTCCACAAATTTTCTGTGAATTGAATATTGTATCAAGCAACATGATACAAAGACACAGTTTTCTGTCTTGATCTTGTGGATACTTGAGTTAGGTCTTTATATGACATCATTTCTGTCTCCCTCTCTGTGCTTGAAAAGCTAATTTCTGATGTCTTTTCAACACTGCTGATTAAAATTATCCACAAATCGTGAAGAGGTACATAGCCTTTGATCATAAATGTCTGACCTTTTCTCAGTTTAAAGTTCTGTTAAGCTCACTGTTCATTTCAAAAAGCTGGAAGAAAATATTTTGACATTTTTCATCATAAAGAAATAACTATTTTTGGAGCTAAGTATAATATGATTTAAATGTTAACCAATTTAGTGAAATATGTTATACAATTGACATCATATTTTTATAGTTTTATGTACAAGTAACATAAATGTAAATATGTTTTTTTCAAAAGTGTAACCTTTAAGAGTGCATGAAATTCATGCACAGCAGCAGATATAAAAAAATCAATGTGAAATAAAAACACATCAAATGCATGAAGCTATCTTTATGTCTTTGTTTTGGACTAGACTAGAAGTTCCCTGGCTGGCTGGTTAATTGGCATGCTTCCACAATAACTTGTGTTCTGGGATAGCACAAAGATGCATTGAAAATAAAACTCTAATATTTATTTCAATGGCATTGCTCAAAGGAGTGTCTAGTTTAAAAACTTTTAGCATTTATTTATTTATTTAGCATGTGAATGTGTGTGTGAGTGTGTGTGTGACTGTGTGTGTGTGTGTGTGTGTGTGTGTACATGCATCCCTGCCACAGTGCACATGTGGAGATCAGGACAGCATAAAGATGCATTGAAACTAAAATTGTAATTTTTATTTCAATGGCATTGCTCAAAGGAGTGTCTAGTTTAAAAACTTTTAGCATTTATTTATTTAGCATGTGATTGTGTGTATGTGTGAGTGTGTGTGTGCAAGTGTGTGTGTGTGTGTGTGTGTGTGTGTGTGTGTAAGTACATGCATCCCTGCCACAGTGCACATGTGAAAATCAGGACAGCTTGTAGCAGTTGGGTCTCTATTCCTACCATGTATAGTCCAGGATGCAATTCAAGTCATCAGGCTTATCCACAAACTCGTGTATCCAGTGAGGCATCTCTCTGGCCCAGTCTGTTTTGCTCTATTATTTTGTCTGTTTGTTTATTTTAGTGACATGTACAATGAAATGTGAGAATGTTCAGTGGTAAATAAAAACAGTATTGAAATGTTTGGTATTAATTACAAGGGGTAGGAAATTGAGCAATGGATTTGCTTATGCAAGAAGTAGTTGAAAGGGAACATATGCCTGTGTATTAAGTCCTTATCTTAATTAGCGGCCATTTGTGGTGTGCTCAAGGCTATTTGTCCTAACCGTGCTCATTGTTCCTAGTTAATAACTCTGCCCATTTTCTATGTAAGAAACACCTTTTCTGTGCTAGAGCTTTGCCATAGTTCATCATCTTCAGTTAATTTTGTAATAATTTTAATTCTGCTTTTTGTACTCTTTTTCAGTTTGACTTTCAGTGTATCTTATCATACCCACCCATAATGCACCCTATTCAACCCCCCTAGAACTCCCATTACATCTTCCTCCCAACTTTATTTCCTTTAACAATTGTTAATTTATTAATTAATATGCTTATTTATTTATTTTTAATTCAATGAGTTCAATTAGTGTTGCCCATATTTTCACTGGTGTGGGGTTATCCACTGGAGAGTCAGGAACCTACCAGTGGGCGCACTCCTAAAGAAAGTGATTCTCTCTCCCCCTACAGGCATCAACTTCCAATAGCTCCTCAGTTGAGGGAGGAGCCTCCTACCAATCTAGGTTGAAGTTTTAACTGCCTTGATCTTGTACAGTCCATCAACTAGGTGATTACAAAAACACTAATATATTACTCAGCTTTGAGGATGAGGAGTCCAAGATCAAAATACCAGCAGATTCATGTGGATTTGTTGTTCTACTTATGGTCTTTTTTCCCCCGATTCACAGCCCCGATTACCTATATTCTCAGCGTACAAGAGACAAAGAAGATTTCTAATAAGTCTTTAACAGGAAGATTAATCCTGTTCATGAGCGCTCTGTCATATTTTCCTAATCATCTTCCAAAAGCTGTACCTGCTAATGCTGTGGTACTGCTGATTATGTTCCAACTCAGGAATATTGAGGAGCTGCAAACACTCCTACCGTAGCACTAATTAGACACTAACGCCTCATCAACTCCCCTACCCACACTAGTTCTGCTTTCTGTTTCTGTAAATTTGACCATGCTGATTACTTCACATATTGAGAATCATACAGTATTTGGGTTTGGGGTTTTGTTTTTGTATTTGTTGTTCTTGTCAGAACAGGTGTGTGTTTTTTTGAGTGCTGTGTGATTAGTTTATTTCCTTAACATAACATCAAAATAATTATAAAAATTTGCACATAAATACTTAGTTCACAAAGCCTTTCCCGAAATAATACTTGTGTCATGAGCTTAGGCTGTCTCCTACAATTTTTATATGCCATCTTTTCAGCTTCTTTCCCTTGTCTAATTTCCTGGGTGATTTAAAATAATTGGCCCATTTCTTCCATGTTTAGAAATCATATCAACATTAGGTAAGAAGCCGCCCATCTGCCTCCTTCCTTTGACTGCTGCTCTTAGGACAAATGACTTTTTCTAACGTTGGCCACATTACTTGCCTATTATTTGACATCAATGTGTGATTTTCTGCCTTAGAGATACCAAGCCCACCCCAACACTAATGAGGCTGGCTAGCACACCTAAGATAGTGGCATTGCACCTGGCCCACACACCGGTTCTTTATATCCAAGAACTTTGGTGCTCATGCTAGCACAGCAAGAACTTTATCAATTATTGAAATGTGAATAAAATTACCAGATGAGTTTTATATCACACAATGAAGTTCATGGTTTTATTTGTATGTGTTAGTTAGGGTTGTCTAGAATATGCCTCAGTTGGTGAAGTTCTTGTTGTGCTAGCATGAGACTTATTAGAACACTGAACAAAAACAGAGAACACAAACACTAGAATGAATTCAGGGAATACACACACACATACACACATACACACACACACACACACAGCTGAACAAAGTAGGAAAGATAAATAACACAGGATAAGAGGGAGGAGCAGGTTGAGTAAAGAGATGGACCTGAAACAGCATGGAAAGTTTGGAATGAAAACTCAATAAATCATTAAAACACTATTTGATAACTTCGTCAATAACCTGGATCAGTGGCAGCCAGAGAATTATGGCTTAAAGACATGGTAAAAGAATAAGAAAATTCAGATACTATTAAAGATAAAAAATTTGTTTGGACTGAACAGAATGTTCAAGACCTCTAGGACAACATTAAAGGGAAATTTATAAGAGATAGGCAACAGACAAATGGATAATGAAAATCTGGTATAAGTGGAATAATGTTTATCCATCAGAAATAAAACATTTTCCCTCAGAAAAATAAAATAAAAACAATTCACAGCAAAATTGATGTACCTAGAATATATAATATTAAGTGAGGCCACTCAATTTCACAAAGTAAAAATTCAGATGGTTTCCCTTATATGCAGTTCGTAGCCTATAATGTATGCATTTATAGTATGTACACATGTGCTGGCATATGAGAACAAGAGGACAATTTACCAAGAAAAGAGTACAATTTTTATCTTTTTACCTTGGTGGATGTGTGTATTCAACTTTCTTGCACTGAAGTAGCAGCAATCACATCTATATTTCCTGAGTCAAGTGAGAGTTTCACAGCATGATTAGACACCAGTTTTTTTTAATTGGTTGAATAAGATAACAACATTATTGTTCTTAGTACCTAATTTGTTTTGTCGTAAGCTTTCTAATTTTCTAATAAAACTTGAAGTAGAAGAAGGGGAGGAAAGAGGAGAAGTTCAAGGCATCAGAAACAGTTCCAGCGATCCAGTAAGTGGCTCAGTGTGAATGAGCGCTAGCTGGGCAAGCCTAAGCCACATATAAAGCCACACCCAGTTCAGAGTAACAGGGATTTCCAATAGAAACATGGAAAGCCATTATAAACTATCCACCAAAGCTTCCATGATAAACAAATGAAAATAACACCTCCCATTGATCTGATTTCATTTCTGTTGCTGTGTCAAATACTTTGAAAAAAGCAACAAATGGAAGAAAATTATTTATTTATCTCACAGTTTCAAGAAAGTCAAGGTGGGAACTCAAACGGTTAGTCACATCGAATGTATAATCAACAGCAAAGGGAAAAATAAACACATGGGTTTTTGTTTACTTTCGTGTTTGCAGTCATCTAGAATTCTCCTGCTCAGGACCCCCTGACTAGGGACAGCTGCTGCCAACAATAGGCTGGGTCTTCCTACACCAATTATCAATCCAGATAATCCTCCTCAGAAATACTCACAAACCGTCATGAACTGAATAATTCCCCAATGGAGGCTTCCTTATGAGGCAATTCTACATTAAGTCAAGCTGATGATTAAAACTAACCTTGACCATCAATGCAGAAGACTCTGAAAGAAACCCTGCATGAGGTCATCCAGACAAAAACGTCAACTACGAAGTACGGAAATAATAACACGGTGAGCAAAAAGTTCTGAAGAGCCATCAAAACATTATCCTGTCCAACAGCTGCTGAATACACATCCATCTCAACATTCCATGGAGAATTTTATCCAAATTGAAACATATTTTAGAACATAGATCAGGCCTTAGAAAATGAAAAAAAAAAAGTGCATTAGCCTCTGGCATATTGTCTGATAATAAAGGAATAAAGTGAGACCTGAACAGCAAGAGGATGAGCGGTAAATCCACCAAACATGAAGACTGAAAATATATATTTGAATGAGTAGTTGATCATCTAATAAATTGGGAGAAAATTAACAAGATTCCTAGAATTGAATGAAAAGGAAACAAAATATACCAGAACTTGCGGGATGAAGGCAGTCAAAGAAGGAAAATTATATTAACAAATCCCTCAGTGTTCACATGACTAACCTAATGATACACAACAATGGAGTGTGATAGTAGATTGAGTGTTTGGTTCTGCCATCAGATTATTGAGAAAGTGGTCAGAAAACTAAATTGGAAGAGAAAAGACAGATTTTCTAAAAGTAATGTTGAACTATTGGATATCCAAATGTACAAGATTGAACTTGATCCCCACATCTCATTAGCCACAAAGACCAACTCAAAATGGATCAAAGAAAGTAATGAAAGACCACAAACTTTGAAATGCTAGCAAAAAACATGAAAGAAACACAGGCATATGTAATGACATTCTGAGCAGGATTCTAATAGCGCCAAAAATTAATAAGTATTAATGAGATTGCATCAAATTTAAATACTACACAGCACAAGAAATGGCCAACAGAACTCAGATCCCTACCCAACCTTCCAATTCTTGAGGTTCCCCTCCTTAGATCCAAACTGTGCTCCTCAAACATTCTCTGGGGAACCAGCCCTGTCGCATGGAAGACCTACCAGGCCATACCCTTGAAGGAAGTGGACCCTTCCACTGCCTGAAACCAGCTTATACCAATAGCTTCCTATCAATGGCGGACTTCACGCCCATCTCCCTCTCCACTGGGATATTGTCTGGCTTGAGCTTGATCGGCTCTTTTGCCTGTTGTCACGCTGCTGTGACTTTATTTATGCAAGTGCCCTGCTGTCTGAAAAGCACTATTTCCTTGGAGTCATTCACTGCTTCTGGATTTTACAGTCTTTCTTCCCCTTCTTAGCCCCAAATCTCTGAGACTTGGGAGAAGGAGTGTGAGATACCTGTTCTCCTTAGGGATAAGCATTCTGTAGTCTTTCATTATCTACATGTTGACCAATTGTGGGTCTGTGTTATATAATGCATGAAGACGCTTCTTTAATAAGGTTTTAGAAGTGCATTCTTCTTTGGATACAGCAACAATTGATTAGGAGTCATTTTAATACTATCTCCATTTGATAGCCTATTAGCAACAGATTTGATTCTCCGCTAGGGCCCATAACTATGGTTTCTATCTCATCAACTAAGTCTTAAATAAAATCAGAAAGTGGTTGGTTACTTTGAAATTATTTGTGCCACTATTGCACTAGTGCTGTATCATAACAGCTCAGTGTCTTTGTTTCAGGAAGGATTCACAACTGAGTTAGTTTGGTGATTATTTTTCTTCTCTGGCATTGCAGATAGCAACTTCTAGCACTATAAAAGCTAACCAGTAGGGACAAAGTTCTCAGGTCAGTACCTGCTTGACTGCTCCATGTTCTTTCATTTTGTAGGTGTTTGCTTCAGCAATAGGGTCTTCCTTACCATTAAGCTCAGGATGGTTACAAAGAGCAATGGCAACAGCCTGCAATGTTTGTAGTCAATGGGATCCTACTCTCTACTGCATGAAGTGAGGAAATCCATTCCTGGTACTAGAGTTTTATTTACTACAATGAGGTAACAGTGGGGTATTGGCCCCTATTTTAAAGTAGCTCCATTTGGTCTCTTTTTATGTATGTACACACATATATTCCAAAAAGATTCTACAGTAGGTAGAATCTACAGTAGAATTCTACAGTAGTCCACTTCCTTCGATGGTATGGCCTGGTAGGTCTTCCATGAGACAGGGCTGGTTCCCCAAAGAATATTTGAGGTGGACAGTTTGGATTTGGAAGGGGAAACTTAGAGGAATTGGGGGTTGGGTAGGTATCTGAATTCTGTTGATCATTTCTTCTGTATGGTTATTCAAATGGATTTTAGTGTTAATTATCCCTTCCCATATCCCCTCATCGAACCTATCCGCACCTGCCCAGTTCATATAATCCTTCCTATACCATTATTCTACTTCCCTCTTTAGGTCACCTCATTGTGTCTCCCTTGCCCATGACCCCATTCTAGTCTCCTATCATCAAGGAGTATTCCAAATGAACACACTTATCTAAAGATTCAAAACTAACAGCCACATAAGAGAAAACATGCACAACTTGTCTTTCTGGTCTGGATTACCTCACTCAGGAAGATTGCTTCCAGTTCCATCCATTTACCTGTGAAAATTTTCATTTTCTTAATAGCTTAATAATTTTTCACTGTGTAAAGGAACTACATTTTTCTTATCCATTCATCAATTGGTGGACATCTAGGCTATTTTCGTTTCCTGACTATTGTGAATAGAGGAGAGGAGCAATGAACATGGATGTGAAAGTATCTCTACAGTAGGACATCACCCTCTAGGCATGTGCCCAAGAGATGCATACTGGATCTTGTGAGAGAACTGACTTTAGGTTTTTGAGAATCATACCACAGATTTCACAGGGGCTACGCCAGCTTTCATTCCTACCAGCAGTGGATAAGTGTCCATTTTTGGAAATTTGTTGTTATTTCTTATTATCATTATTGTTGCTGTTGTTTTCGTCATTTATTATTTGAACTTAGTCATTCTGCGTAAGGTGAAATCTCAAAGTGGTTTTAATTGGTATTTCCCATATGGCTGAAGATAATGGACATTTTTAAAGCATTCCTCGGCCATTTGTTTTTCTTCTTCTGAGAATCCTCCGTTCAAATCCATGGCCCATTGTAAAACAGGTTGTTTGATTTTTGATGTTTGCGTTTTTGGAATCATTCCTACCTTCTAGATCCTAACCCTCTCTCAGATATATTGCTCATTCCATAGGCTGCCTGTTCAATTGAATGATGGTGTCTTTTCTTGTGCAACTTTTTAGTTTCAAGTAGTCCCATTCATCAGTTATTGTTCTTAAGGTCTATGCTATCTGGGTCCTGGTCAAAATGTCTTTTCTTGTGCCTGTAAGTTCCAGTGTATTCCATGGTTTCTCTTCTATGAGATTCAGAGTATTAGGTCTGATGTTGAGATCCTTGATCCATTTGAAGTCGAGTTTTTTTGTAGGGAAAGAGATTGGAATCTAGCTTCATTCATCCAGTTCAAACAATACCACTTGTTGATGATCTACCTGATCACCATTGTGTATTTTTTGCCTCTTTATAAAAATCAGGTGGGGGGCTGGAGCAATGACGCAGCAGGTAAGAACACTGATTGCTCTTGCAGAAGACACAGGTTCAAATCCCAGCACCCACATGGCAGATAACAACTGTCTGCAACTCCAGTTCCAGGGGATCCAACAGCCTCTTCTGTCCTCCATGGGCATTGCACGACACAGGTGTACTTACCTACATGCAGACAATACAGGCATACACATAAAATAAAAATAATAAATAAGTTATTTTTAAAAATAAAATAAGAATCAGGTGGATGTATGCGCATGACTTTAATCTGCACCCTCAATTCTATTCCACTGACTGATGTGTCTGTTCTTATATCATAGTTTTGGACCAGTGATGACGGAGGAGAGACTACAGGAGAACCAACCCCCTACTTCATGGTCAGGATATGAATAAGAGGAAAAGAGAAATGTGTCACTGTCCAACATCACAGGAAACTTACCTCTCTCTGAAAAGCTGCATTTTGAAGATCCCACTGCATCATGGAAAGATGACTTCTTTACATGAGGCTTTGAGGAACATTTCAGATATAAAGTATAGCCCACAACTTAGCAACAATTTTAGAATAATTCACATTGCCCTTCTCTTAGTCTAAAGGGTCATGATTTGCCTTCACTTCCATTAAGAATCTTCTATTTTTATTTTCTCAATAGACTCTGTTAACTGTAGATTGCACCCCTCCCCCATCTTCCTATTCAGTATGAAAACTAAAACTGTACTCCAAAAGACCTCTTGACTATGTTCTTTACATAAGTGAAAAATTAATCCAGTCTGTCCTTTCTGAACCTTCCAAATCCAGGAAATTATAACTAGTTCTATAGAATTATTCCTATAGGCCATTTTGACTATCAAAAATAAAGATAGAAAAATTTACTTTAGTAAATAAAAATACTTGGAGATAATTACAAAACCTGTCTCTGTCATAAATTGATGCATGTAGATGTCCCATTGGTTGTTATGCACACCAGGGGAAAATCAACATCAGATGCAAAAGCCTGCTAAGCCAAAGCACACATTATTATCTTGCCAACTGGGCCTGTTAAAGGTGCTGTAGATGCTATCATTGGTTTGCAATCCAGAGGTCTATAGCCTCTAAATAAACCTTTTCTTCTTTTTCAAATAAATGCTGTGAATTCTGAGAATCTTCTGCCTTTCATTTTGGGTAATAGTAGACCTTCAACTGAAGCCAAAGCTAGCTTGCCCTTCATCAATAAAGTAAATAACACTGATGAACACCCCATAGTAATTGGCCTAGTTGGAGTACCTACCTACCCCTAAGGCAGATACGACAGTGTCAGTATATTTCTCATTTATCATAATGCCATAGAGCTAAAAGATAAGACTTGCATTATTTAAGTGGGTATCTGCTAGGAAGAATACCTCACTCTTGTATTCCAAAATGCACTGTCTGGATTGGGGCCTTTAAACTAGATATGACATTGTCTCAGACAATATTCTCCAGTGCAAAACTTGGCCATTTGAGATGACTTCACATACTGAGCTCTCTGAAATGAAGATACAACAGACACCAATACTCTCAAACCAACAGGGCCTGTGAGCTGCCTTCAGGTGCTAACGAACTTGATATAAGACATTTATAGAGGTTGCTTTTCAAGTTACAGACTTTTATCATTTTTTGAGATTTGTAACTACATAAAAATTGTTCATTGTACAGTCTGCCACTACACTTCAGTGCTTAAAGAGAAATTTGGCATAAGTTACTACTATGTGTGCTGTTCTACAAAGTAATAACTCCCATTGCTTTTCATATAAAAACCTTCTTAGGGAAATCAAGTCCCATTACATTGTGTCTGTTTTCCTCTCTCCATTCACATTTCCAATGTAATATCTTTTGCTCAGTGTCTCTAACCAGGGTTGGAATAATAACCCTTCTCCTTGGCTACCCACATATTCCACTAACCTGAGCTATAGCTTTCTAAAACACTAGTTCTTCCTTTCCCAATACCAGTATCTGACTCTGCAACTTAACACAAGAACTGTATCCGATTACTAATGCTCAAAGCACACGTATACTTTTTGTTGCTGATATATTTTATCTAATTTAGCTATCAGTATAAGTTGGCTTCAGAAAGAGTTTGAATTTATTTTTACTTTTTCTACTCTTGGAAATATTTTGTGAAGAACTTAAACTGCTCCTGTAAATGTTTGTTCGATTTGAGGCATGGAGCACAGGCGGTAGAGTTGAGCAATTTGCGACTGTACTTTGGGTTCTGAACAAACCCCCTGTTATAACAAAGCACTTGGCAGTCTTGTGCCTTTAATTTTCACAGACCCAGGTTCCTACTTATTAGTGTTCCGTTCAAAATTTGACTGAGGCTTGAATCTAGGCATGTTGTATGTGCCTAAGAATTTATTTATTTCTTCTTTCTGCCAATGTGTTGGTCCATGATTATTCAAAAGAATGTTACTATCTGTGGTATCAGTTGCAATGTTGGCTTTCTAATATCTGCCCTCATTAAGTCTTTTTTCTTTTCAGATATCAATTTGGTCAGGTGGTATATCATCTCAAAAAGCTAATTCTTCACTCCATGAATAATTTTTATTTTATCATCTAATTGTCACTCCATTATTTCTTTAAAATTATTGTTCTGCCATTGACTCTGTTCTTGTTCTTTTATAGATGCCAATATCACTGATGAATAACAGTACAAGAATCCTCACAAATCACAGCAAATCAAATTTGGCACCACACTAGAATGAGTATACAACATAATCAAGTCAAATTAGTGCCTTGGCATGTCCAGAGCTCAGCATGTGGAAACCAACCTGTGTAATGAAGAGATTTGACAGAATGAAGGATGAAAATGACATGGCCCATATCCATACAAGCAGGAAAAATTCTGATAGCAGTATCGATGAATCTCTTTAGTATCAAATTTTCCACAAGATCGGACTATTTCTATCTTGATGACTCTTTTGCAACATACTCAGTATCATCAACACATTACCCACAACATGCAACACACTCAGTAGAAAAGACAGGTTTTCCTCTAAAATGGGAGAGAAAAAGAATATTCACCAATTCCACTTTTGTTCAATATAGAACTAGAAATTTCAAACAGAGTAATTCCTCAGAGGGGAGAAAAGGGAAGATATTAAAACAGAAACCAAAGGGGAAAAATCAATTGTTTGAAGACACAATCAGATTATATGTAGAAAACAGTAAAGAACAGACACATCCCACAAACCATTAGAACTAAAGAACAAATTCAACAACATTTGAGGTACAAATTCCATGAGTAAAAGTCACTTATATTTTTGTGCATTAAAATGGAGAAAATTAAGTATAAATAGGTAAATCTCTATTTATAATTGCATCAAACAGAGTAACATACTTAGAAACAAAACTAACATAGTGGAAGACTTAAACACTGAATACTATCAAACACTCTAAAATATTTTTTTTGTCTCTTTGAAGCAGGGTCTCCCTGTAGCCCCAGCTGTCCTGATACTAACTATGTAGACCAGGCTACCCTTGAATTCACAGAAATCTGCCTGCCTCTGCCTCCAAAGTGCTGGGACTACAGGCAGGCTGGAAGCTGGAGCTGCTGTTAAAGGCTGAGGCTCACAACCATAAATAATACTCTAAAATATTTTACAAATAAAAAATTCATATTCATGGGTTGAAACATAATTATTAAGATATTAATACAAGCCAGTTAAGTAAAGAGAGTCAAAGCAATCTTATTTGTTGATTGGTTGATTTACAGAAATAGAAATCAAATTTAAGTTTATGTGTAACCTCAAGAGACTCTGATGACTCAAAGTAACTTTATTTCAAAACATATTGTAATGCCACAGTAATCTAAACTATGCAGATAATAACAAAGATAGTAATGAGACACTAGAATAGAGCCATGTACACAGTTAAATCATCTTTGGAAAGGATGGAGAGATCATTCAATAGAGATATCATGGTTTCATCATTAAGTCTGTAAGAAAACGGTACATGTACACAGATAGGTCCGTATCTTAGAATAATTTTTTTTTAAAGCGACCTCTAAGTGGAACACAGGCTTAGAAGTATAAAACTACTTGAAGAAAATTTAAGGGAAATTTTAAGGGAAAATTTTCCTGGTATTGAATTTGACAATTATTTCTTAATAGAGGCAGCAAAATCAGCAGAGGAAAGGCTACACCAACATAAAAAACTTCAACGTTTCTTCAATAAGTCAACTGAAGCAAGCAAAGGAGTGGAAACTCAGCAAACAGAAGGAAAGAAAACATTTTCAAATGATTTATCTGACAAGCGGTGAATACCCAGGAAATATACAAGACCTTAAATCTCAGTCACACACACAAATCTGATTAAAACTCAGCAAATGTCTTTCATGCACATTTCTTCAATCATGTGAAGTGTTGCTGAACATCAGCCACACATCAAACTCACAGTGGGAAATCACCTCACACCTGTCAGGATGTGATTAGAAGGCAAATCAGAACAAAAGTTAAGTGTAGAACATTTTGAAGCTTTGTGATTTAGTGAAATTATAAAATGCTATAACAGCAATGGAAAACTTATCCTCATTGCCTTAAAAATATAAGCATAGAATGATGATAAACTCAACTATACTTCTGATAGTATATCCAGGAGAATGTAAAGCAGAGTCTTGGTGAGGTATCCCCACATGCACATCCCTAGCACCACTATTACAGGTGCAAAGAAGAGTAAGCAACACACATGTTCATGGATGGATGAATAGGTAGAACCAATGTGTAAACACATACCATGAATTCCTATGCATACTTTAAAAAGAAAGTAATTTCACAAATACTGGAGAATTCCATATGCATGGGGTATCTGAAAAAAATTAAATCTAGATGAGTAGATTCTAAAACGTTTGTTATCAGAGGTTCACAAAGGGGAAATTGAATAATTTCAGTCAGTGCAGTTTCTGTTCTGTAAGAATGAAAGGTTCTGAAGATTCCTTTCACAACAATGCAAATATAGCAAAACAATATTAAACTACACACTTGAAATGGTTAAAATAGAGAACTTGATGTCTTCTTTCTCCAGTAAAGAGCAACAAATAAGGCTGTTTTCTGAAAACTCCATCTTCTGCCAAATGTTTTGCAAACTCTTCATCCCAATGCCCTAATGAGAAGCAGATGTGTTAATTACCCTGTATTCATTCATTCCTTCCTATGTCCCAGAGAATATCTAGCTCAGTATGATTCATGCCATTTTCCGTATCAGTTGGTCATCTCCTCTAAATCAATTATGACTACTTGTGTCATGTTCGTTTTCTGCTGTGATGTAATACATCACCCTTGAAAACTAACATCAAAAATACTATCTATTATAGCAGGAACCTGCCTATCGCCAATAGCCCCTCTGTGTAGATCTGGCAAAGTGTCCTAAGTTATTCAAAAGTTATCTAGGTTACATAGTCTCATTTGAAAGTTTCTTCTGGCATCTCCTGGATTTCTCTTTCGACATGAATGTTTTTTTGAGGTGCTGTGGCTGAACCTGTGGACTCAAAGCTGCTTCAGAATGTGACTTCAGAATGTTACCCATAATAAGTGACATAAGAGATAGGGAGAGAAGAGGGAGGGAGAGACAAGAGAAAGAGAAAGAGACACAGATATACATACAGAGACACAGAGAAATAAAAAAAAAAGAGATACACAGACCCATCTTGAAAGATTTAGCCTTTAAGGCAATGCCACTTATCACTTTGCTAGAAATAAAACAAACCGAATCCAGTTCACAGTAAAAAGGAAACTATCACATATGGGTGTAACTATTAGAAAGAAAGGATCACTGGAAATAACCTTAAAGCCCTCACACAACATCAATTTCTTATGCCATTTAAATATTATCTTTTAACTGGTTAACAGTGATTTTATGTTCTTTGGCAATAAACATACTCTAAGGGACAGGACAGCATACAAGAATGAATTAGTATCATTGACATCATTTAAAAATAAGTGACTAGAAAGAGCTACTAATTGCTGTAATCTGTTAATTGAGAGTATCTTGTAGACAAGCATATAGGAATTGTTTTACAACTGTAAATGACCATTAAGCCTGGCAGGTCAAAGTTCATATTGAAAATGTTATACCTGCTCTAGCAAGTTAAATAAAATGAATGAACAGGAGAATCTTGAATATTCTTTGAAAGTTAATGAAACTTCAGAAGAATCCCTCACCTAGGATGGACAGCCTTGCATAGCTAAACATGCCCTTCAGGGGCCCTGCTTCAAGTTCATTAATCATCAGATCGAAGCTCCTTGTTTTACTACAGTTTTCTTATCAGCTCAACACAGAGTTTTAGTGGACGCCATTTGGCTCAAGAATCCATGGGTCTAGAGAGACAGCTCCTCTCTGGACAGGCTTATTTCTTTGATGCTCCCTTTGAAACAAAGTTGAAAAACCTGTACACTGTTTCTCATGACCAACAAAAGATTTAAGTTCCAGTAGTTGCCATGTTTGAAGGAATCCAGGCTCCATTATTTAACAATTTCTATCTATAATCTATACAGAGATATAGAATGAAATCAACTAATATAAACAGTTAAAAGACACCCAAGGAAACATCCTTTCAGAGGGGCTTGATTTGGTGAGGTACAATTTTATAAAACACTGCTACTTTTGCATAAATCTGTATCAAAACAAAATATCAGTATAACTCAAAAAGTGAACAGTGAGAAATCCTGAAATCAGGACTGTGGCTGTATATAAGCCAAGTAAGAATGCTTTCAGAAGAGAAAAATAATTATCAATCTTGATTTGCCCACGGATGCAGTAGTGGCATGAATGTTGTGGGTGCAACCAACCACTATCTGCCTAGATTGTATTTAAGGCCAACTTCACAAGATGGAGTCTGAACCTGGTATTGTTATCAGGGCCATGAACCTGTGGGTAGATATCATAGGTAGAAATGACTACTATTTTGCTAAAGGAACAAAATATTAAAATGACTCCTAACAACATTGTTATACCTCTAGATGTGAACATTTTTCATGTCCCCCTAGAGAATTTTTTTTCTTGCAACAGATGGGTTTTACACAGGGACTCACAACTGGTCAGCATAAAAAAAAAATAAGAAACTATGTGGTGCTTGGTCTTAAATTGGGACTCCTATTTCATACCCTTTCCCCTCAAGGCTTAGGGTTCATTATGGAAGAGGGGGCAGAAGACTGTAAGAGCCAGAGGTGGGGGATAAACTCAAGGAAACCATGTTTTCTGGACATAACAAGGAAGTCACATGTATTATCCCTGCCCCCAGTAGTAATGACAGCATGCACAAGACCTGTGCAATCACAAACAAGACCAAAACCCAGTACAGGTAGGGAGTTGGGCAAGAAACCACATCCCTAGCTAAGTATCTGCTGGCAATTGGTAGCTTCAGGGAGACAGTCTGTTTTTCTTTATGGATGTGACACTGGGTAGATAGCCCAGCCTATAGGCAATGAACCCACACCCAAGAGCATTTGGGGGACAAGAGAACTCCAGCACATACCTGTCTAACATGGTTTATTCTCTAGTTAGTTGTACATTATACAACCTGTGGAAGACACATGAGAATATACATGTATGTCTATGAAATTGATTTTTGCATCGGCACAACAATCTTGTCTCCACATTGATTCATTTCTTATCCTTCCATAAGCAGCTTCTATTTTAGGTTGTATTCATTAGTTTTTGTGACATTAGCACTAACAAATCAAAAGAAGAATGAAATAGCTCTCATAGCCTTTATTTACTTTCTTCCTTTGGTCCTATCAAAAAGGATGTTAGAGGTTTATCCATTTAGGAAATGATTTCTTTTATATTGACATCTTAATTCTTGCTTACCTTGCTTAAAAGATTTAAGTTTATTGCTGACTAGTAAATCATGAGTGCATAATAAATTATGCCTTTCTGTTTTGTTTCAAAGCAAATTCAGATGGTCAAAATTTTTCAGTTCTCAGAGAAAGTAAATCTCTCCTTATAGAGTATATGGAGTTAGAATAGTTGGTCAACTACAATAGTCTCCTTAATATTTATCAGTATTCTTCTTGTTTTATTATTTTACTTTCAAATATTTATTTATTTATTTATCTATTTTTATTTTGCACTTAAGTGTTTTGCCTGAACATATTTAAGTGCACCCATGTGTTCAATGGCCACTGGGAAGAACAGGGAGGCAGATATCTGAAATTATATTTACAAGCAGTTATTAGCTGCCATATGGTTTCTGCAACAAACCAGGTCCTATCCAACAGTGGCCAGTGGTCTTAACAGTGAGCCATCTCTTTAACCCTATTCTTACTTGTATTTATACAAACTGTCATTGAGAACATTATATCGAATACTCTTCTAGGGACTCAGGTCATTGAAATATGCTTAAGTGAATTTTATATTCTGATGAAGCATGAGAGAGGGAAGGAGGGAGAGAGAGAGACAGGAAAAGAGGGAAGGAAGGAGTGACAGTGAGGACGAATGAGAAGACATATGAGAACATCTCATCTAAGTTTTCCAGAAACTTGTCAATGAGATAGAATGAAGAATACAAAGAATTTAGGGCACGATTCTTGTGGAAAATAATGGATCGCAGTAGCAAAACTGAGCAGAGGAATTTCCAGACACAATGATTTGTGAAAAGTTAGTAGAGACAAAGCAAGTTTGGGAATAGGAAATACCAGGAGGCATTGCAGTTCTCACAGAGACTTAAATAAGTATGGAGGATGTTTGGCATATGGATTGTCAATTGTAGAGCATTTAAACACAAATGACATGATCTTGTAACTACAAGGGTTTTAGTTGTGGGTTGTGGTTGGAGCGGGAAGAAACTGAAGAGACTGAAACTTGCTTAGAAAGTTGAAGCTGGAGGCTGGAGCAGTGGCCCAAGTGGTTAAGAGCGATTGCTGCTCTTGCAGAGGACTAAGGTTAAATTCTAAGCACCCACATGGTAGCTAATAACCATCCATAACTCCAGTTCCAGAGGATCTGACACCCTCTTCTGAAATCCACAGGCTTCATAAGACACGGGTGCACTCACATACACGCAAGCATTACACTCATACACAAAAAAATAATAATTTTTTTTAGAAGTAGCATTTCACTACAGCTTTAACATATTCAGTAACACACTCCAGAACAAGAGTACATCTCCTACATAAGTGGCTATAAGTTTCTAGGCTCACAGTTGAATTAATACAGTTATACAATATTGAACTCAGTATAAGCCCTGTAAGACATAAAATTGAATGAGTATTTAACCTTTGAAAAAGATCTCCATTTCATTTTAGAATATATTGTTCCTTGCAGAAAAACTCATTGTTTTTGCTACTAACACTGAGATGTTGGCACATGCATCTCTAATCTGTATGTATCTGATTATTACTAGTCATAATTGGTTGCACTTGGATCCTTGGCACCTGTGTATGTCTATAAAGTCATCAGGTAGCAGATATATGGCAATGTCAAGGCAATGTTTTCAAAGGAAAAAAAAGAAAATCAATGGTGTGTCAGTGTGTTTCTGACAGGCGTTAAAACTTGTACAAGAGTTTTGTGAAAAGACAAGCATAATGAATGAAAGAGCAATAGAAACAAAATGATTCACTTGCCCTGGGTTAGGCAAGTGTCACCTAGAGTGTTCGGTGTACATTTCTTACCTGAAGAAAGTATTTGTTGTTGTTGATTTTACACCCACTTCCCAGATAGCACCCTCCCATAGCCTCCCTCCCCCACTAGAGCCCTTATACTCTGATATCCCTGCTACTGTCTGCTGTGTTGTTGGCACCCCAGCCATTCCCCACTACTTACCCTTCTGGTGAATCTAGTCAGCCTATCTAGAGGTCTTTGTTTTAGGAAGGTCAGCTGTTCCTCTAGCAGCAATCAGTTGTCAATATTCCTTTGGATAAGATTGGGGTCTGCTGTTCATTTTCCCAGTTCTAGCTGGGTTACAATCTGGGAATCCCTTTGGCTACCCTGGCCAACAACTCAAAAGAAGATTTCGCCTGTCTGGCATTGTTGCTTGTTATGTAGCCTTTGTCTATACACATGGACTCTTATGAAATTATATTGGCCCCTTTAATCTTTGGTTATACTTTCCTTTTGGGTGTTTAAGGCCAAGTATTTTAAGGATGGAGATTTTCATCCAGCCTCAGGCTCTCTGGGCAGTGAGGTGTGGTCAGTGGAGAGTCAATGGCTGAGGGGATGGCCCAGAATCTGTTAAAACCTTGAAGTCAGCATAAAGAGCAGGACAGAAATGGACCTGTTCCCCCTTGGCCCTGAGCCAGGATGTGTGATGTGAGCTAGCCCCACCACCCATGCCACCATAACCCAAGTTGTTCTTTTGATGAAACTGTTGGTAGATGTGAGGGAAATATGGGCTTTACAGCACTTCATTTTAATATCCTGTTAGCCACTGAATCACAAACAATTTTTCACTTGCTTAGAGGTGATAGCAATGGTCTTGCAGAGATCCTGTCTACCCCTGTAAAAAGATTCAATTATATAGTAATAGCTCTTGTTTGTCTACTGACTTAGAGAAACATCAGGGAGATTAAAAAAAAAAAAAAAACAGCAAAAAGTTTGAAAGAAATCACCCTGTGTGATACAAAAGTGAATTCTCATAAGTAACAAGGTTCCAGTCAAGATGGTTTATCAGTCTAAGGTGTCACAATTCAGAAGTCATAAGGTGTTTTTTTCAGGTGATTACCCGAAGAGGCCACTGAAGGCCTGCACAAAACAAGCTATTATAAACTGCTGTGACTGCACTCCAGATCTTGCTGGTAAATCTTTATTGCTTAAGATACTGCATGGTTTTAGTTATAGGATTTGAAGAAATCAAGCTGGCATTGAGTAGAAAGCTCCCTCTCTGTGGGATCACTTTCATAGCTTTGGAAACCAACATGCAGGCTGCTGGTAGAGATAGGTTCCTTCCAGTCTTACTTGGTTTTACACTCAACACCTGGGAAGGTGTGCCTGCTCTTTCAATAGTGGCATAAATACACTTTCCAGTTGGATTTAAAGCCCAATGCAGGTGGGAAATAATGTTTGGTACTATAAGCCAGGACGAACCTATGACTGGGCAAGTCATAGAATTCATTGGGAAGGCTATTTCTACTGATTTGTTAAATGGATGATTATGCCTAGGAAACTGACCTTTTACCATTTCTGTCCAAGCCAGTGGATTCTTGCTGCTTTCTGACTAGTTCGGGGAAGCTCCTTGTTTCAGTGCACAATGGTTACTAGAAAATCATTTAACTGGTCAAACTGCTGAGAAAAAGCAAGTGTTGTCATGGCAGAGCCGCTCCACGTTCAGCAATGAAGAAGAAAAGCGAAACAAATCAAAACAATCAGACATATATATCTCATTCCAAGCCTCAGAGAACATCCTGTTATAGCCGGAGGAATGAGATGAGTTGCTGTTTTCTCCAAAATGAGATATTCCCTGTGGAGGAAAGTTAGTATAAGACTCAGGAAGTTCAGAAACTGAAGAGGCTCAGGAAACTCATGAAATTTCTCAAACTCGGGAAATCTGTAACATTATATGACTTGCACAGTCACTCTTCAAGATTGTATAAACAATATACCATTACTACAAGAGAAGAATGCTCCAGTAGAGCTGTCTCAGAATTACAGAGAACTCCCATGACTCAGCTTTGTGCCCTGTTTATGTGGAGTTTGTGGTGGTGTAGCTGCTGGACTCAATCACCTCTGCTGCAATAAGGAACCACTCGTCCAGGCCTCTGTAAGTAACTCCCACCCCAAATTAGCAATCTACGGAGCTACACTTGAATGTAAACATTTCTTTAATTTGTAATTACCCTATGTAGAATGAATAAATGTTTCTTTGCATCTTTCCAGAAAAAAAAAATTCATGTAACACTCATTTAAGGCTTCTTAAGGGGATGGAATTTGGCTGGGAACATTTAAGTGGTCTGTACTAGGAATAATAATTGCAAAAGTTTTGAAGTAGAAATGTTTCATAAGAATATGAAAACGTACATATTCAGAATGAGTGCTCTGTGTGCTTTCTTCGTGAAGTTTGACATTAAAGAACACTTACCTAAATTGTTATAGAGCCGTTGGCTGTGAAGTAATGCTTTAGGTTTGATTCTCAATACAATCAATCAAAGGAATTCAGGGAAATCTTGGAATGAAAACCTGGGTAGTTAGGACAATGCCAGAATATACTATACTGTGACATCTCTCTAGCTAAAAAGTAGTATGTTAGACATAATGACCAAAGAGAAGTATGGAATCCAAAATATTCACAAGAAATTATGAATTTACTTTCCAAAACCCAAAGTTTTAAAACTCTTTAGAAGAAAATTGAATTATAAAAACATTGAAATTTGAATTTAAAACTCTTTAGAAGAAAATTGTATTATATCATATAAGCACGAATAGAAATCATGGTTAAAGTGGATTAAAGTGTTTATTCAATTGTCATAGCACTACAAGAAAATTTTCAGTTGAAGAAGAATCATTTATTTAAAAACACTAGAATCATTTTGACTTTTAGAGAAATAAAGCATAAATGCATTCTTGAATCCTTTTAATAACCATAGGACGATAAAAATTTGTTAACCAGTTTAGAACACAGAAGTAATAAAAGATTGATTAATTCAATTACATATACATGCAATAGAAGAAAATGATTTTGTATGCTGCAAACAAATGAATACACATATGTGCACATGCCTTTTTGTTTGAATTCAAAACACAAATGCCTGCCTGGGGAAAATCTGCAACATATATCAAATATAGGTTAATTATACCTAATGTAAAGGGGAGGGAATTTTTTCTGATAATTTCTGTATTCTTAATAATTTCATATATGTAAACAATGAAATATGCTAATACACATCCCCCATATTGCCCTCTAAATTTCATCTTTTTTTTTTCAATGGTCAACTAATTCCAATCAGTGAAGCCCCTATATGCATGGGTTTTGGGCCATCTACGGCATACCTATCAGTGGAAATCGACTCAAAAATAATGATTATTTCTGTCCCCAGTAGTTACCAATAGTTACCAATAGTAGTTATCAATAGATCCTCACTGAGGGATGGGGGGCTCAATGGTCTTACCCATGGCTAGACTTCTCATGGCACAACACTGACCTGCCAGGCAAGATGTAGCAGGACTGTTATGAGAACTGCTTTCTGATTGACTGGAGACTTTCTGTAGAAGAAGGTATTTCTTGTCTATTATTGCAATCCTGGTTAAAAGCCCATGACTCAGGAGGTCACAGGACCTAGGGTAGCACCTACTATAGTTATTTTTCTAAATAATTCTGTTATCATTTTGTCTTCTAAATATTTGTGTCTATATCCATAAACTAGGGCTACTCTCAAGGTTGGTCAAAGAAATTTGAGGTAAATAACTGTCAACAATGCAGAGCTCTGTAATTGGTCGAAGCACTCAGAGTAAGAGACTAAGCGTTGAGGCCTAAACATGCCGTGTTTATCAAAAGCCTCACCCCTCTCACGCCTACCCCAGCAAAGGCTTAGTCAAAGAAGGATGTAACATGAGGATGGAAAACAGTTCAATGAAATGCTCTCTTTGGATATGATGTGGCTGACATCTAAGATCTCACAAAAGCTGTGCTGACCTTCATAAGACGCTGGTGAGATTCAGCAGCCAAAATTCTGGCATAGATGAGTGAGATGATCCCTAGGCCCCATTTATTAATGAGATTTTTAAAACTTGCATGTGCTTGTGCTTGTGTGTGTGTGTATGTGTTTTGTGCATGTGTGTGTGTCTGTGTGTGTGTACATGTATAAGCCAGGGGTCAATGTTAGTTCTCCTCACTACTCCTCTTCACCTTAATTTTTGAGACAAGGTTTCTCTCTGAACCTGGAGCTCAACAACTGGCTCGTGTAGCAATTTCTTGAGAAATAAAACTGTCCATCTAGCACAGAAGCTCCCTAAGGTGCAGAATATTCTAAGGGGAGAGGAAATAATCTCTTCTGAAAGAAAACGCATTAAAACACAGAATGTTAAACAGGAGGTAAAACACAGGATGTTCTAAGGAGAGACAAAACAGTTCATCCTATAGAGAAGCTGATTAAACATAGAATGTAGACAAAAGTTTCAGTAACTCTGAACCTGACCACACTCGTTAGGCCCCTCCCTCCCAAAATATATAAGCTCTAAGCACTGCTGCAAGACACTCTCAGACAAGTCAAGCTGCCCAGGATAGGAGCGGACCAACCCAGCCACCTGGAAAAAGCAAAGGTCAGCGGAACTGCACAGAAGAGGCTCAGACCAACTGAGTTGACCAGAAGGAACACTTTCCAGTCTGCTGACCTGACTAGAAGTTGTGCAGTCGCTCGAGCTTTCCTGAGCTGTCATCCACGCTAATGGGCCTCAAAGAGAAATCCCTCACCCATACCAAGGTCAGAATACCACCAAAACATAACTTGGTCTGTCATGGATTCCACATCTGGGGTGAATAGATGTTTGTTCATGACTCCTTGGGAACAGGGTCACACAACTACAGTTGACTTGGGAGTCAGTAAGTCCCCAGGATCCTCCTGTATCTAAATCCCAGTGTCAGGGGTATGACTGCTGGGGGTTGTTACTCATTGAATCGTCTCCTATCCTAACTTTCAAAATTTTTAAGACCATCCTCTTTCTTATAAAGGCTAGAGTATCTAAACATTGTATGTAGACAATTTGAATATAACTAATGGACATTTTCTACTTTTAATATTAAGAAAAATATAAATTAAAACAACATTGAGGTACCATTTCACATCTACTATAATGATAAATCTTTGAAAAGCTTAATAATGTACTCTGTTATTGAAATTAATATAAATACATATCTTTACACACCTTTGCTGTCAGTACGTGGAATAAAAATGAATTATGTAGAATTTTTAGAAACAAAGACACAATAACCTTTCAGAATAGTTTTCTTAAAACATAATCTAGGTGGAAAACTTCTTATGACATATCTCAAAAATATGAGAGATAGCTAATTGCAAACTTTTGCTATGTAACTTGATCCTGTATCCTTTAGGCAGCTCCTGCTTTCACTTTCTCAGAAGGCCCCAGCAAATCTGAGCATGTCTTGGCTCACCTTCCTCTTTTTGATAGACTTTCCACTTTGCATTCAACCCTCAGCTCATAATCAGCCCACAGTATTTTCTGACATTGTCTTAGTCCCTGCTCTTACAGCATCCATGTTAAAGCATTAAGCCAAGAAGTTTGTGGACAATTACTTCTCTATGGTTTCTGTTATATAATAGTGGTCAATAAAGGGTTTTTTGATGATGGATGTTTCTATATCATTGCTGATCCACAGTGGCCTTAATCAAGAAATACATATTTGAGATAAAAGGGATGTGATCATTTTGGAATGGTTCAGCTGTTAAGTGTTGTGTGTTCTCCTCAGGCCAGCTGTGAAGACCCTGACCTGGATCAGGTCCCCTGCCGACTGGTGGGGGCAAGAGGCACGGGGTCAACACACAGACCCTGGGAATCAGGTAGAAACAAGCACTAGGCAAGGTGCTGCAGGCTTGTTTAATGCAGGAGGGGGCAGGCATTATATTTCCCTTTTCTCTGCCCCCAAGTCCCTTTCCTCAGCATATCGTTTTCTGATTGGTCCACGCGCGCAGTCTGTCAGCAGTCACTGGGCTCACAGCAGAGTATGGAGGTGTGAGCTCCTTTTGGCAGGCTATATGCGGATCAAGAAGTGAAGTGAGTTCTCGCTGGATCCCAGGGCTCTGAGCCCATGCCATCTTTGGAGGCCTCCTGCTACAGTTAAGGTTCTTGGTTTATATTCAAATTGCATTGCTACCATGGAGCATTATTATATCTTACAATAATGCAGTTTCTGAGCTACACTAACAAATATTATTTGCATTTTAAAGAAGTAAATTATCGTTAGTTGAAAGTCTTTAATGACATATGATGACATCTGGAGGAATTCTAAACAAAAGTATTTTCCAAACTGTTGTTTGAGTATAAGGGTGTTTAAAAATATTAGCTTATAATATAACATATAAGCTCTAAGCATTGCTGCAAGACACTCTCAGACAAGTCAAGCTGCCTTCAAAGATTTCTGTAGGTTTCTGGGACTCCAGAAATTCACCAGCATACCTGAAATAAATATATTATAAAATAATGTAACAGGGGGGTGTAGATGTGGCTAAAGGGGTTAATAACACTTGCAGAGGACCAAGATTTGATTCCCAGCACCCACATGGCAGATCCTTTGCCCTCTTCTGGCCTCTGTAGAAACTGGGCAGATACTAAGTATATGTAGGGGCAAACAAAACACTGATAGAAATACAGTAAATAAATGTCAATAACAATGTAACAGGACTTGATTTTATGCATAAATTATCTGATGCAATTTATACATGAGTGGACACTTCTTTGGATATATCAGTTTCATTATCATATATGCAGTTGACAAGTGAATGAAAACTTGACCTAAATTTCTGGGAGTTCTAAGCTCCCTCTGTTATGGAAGACTCCACATCTGCTTACTATGTAACAACTTGTATGATTTTACTTATTTCAAAAGAACATTTACAATGTTTCATATTATAAGTTTTTTCTTTTTGTAATAATTATTTTTCACTCGATTCATAAAGTTTGTTCTCACTTGCCTCATTTCTTGCAATTATCTTAGCTGTAGAAAGACTTCTTTTATTAAAGACACTTTGAGACATTTATTCACATTTTCTGTGCTACAGGAATTGACTTCATACTTCTTATTTCTAAAAATTAATGAAACTTTCTGCCTGGGCTATTGATATATTTCATTTTTTGTAATGAGATGCTCCTGGGGCTTCAATATTGTGTACTATCAAGAGGGTTTTTATTTATTCATCATTTTCATTATGAGTAATCTTCATGCTCAATATTTTAGTCATCTGAATAAATAGAAAAATTATACTGTACAATGTCATGAAAATGAGGTTGCTCTGTATACAAGCCAGGAAAAAGAATTCCTCTATCTCAGCTGAATTCATGAAATACTAAATAATAGAGAAAGAAGAAGATCGGTTGCTGAAAATCAATTCCATTATAAAGTATATCAATAAGTTAAAATAGAGCAGTGGATAAAGTAACTCAGTGCAGAAGTTGCGGGCAAACCTGTAGGAAACTGCTACATGGAATTCCATTACACTGGCATTAACACACCACAGTTGATCAACAAGGTCATGATCCTTGTCAAGGACTCTGAAATCCAATGTGGATCTTTAGGAAGCATGTTAAAAATAAACTTATCAAGTAGGCTTTAAGGAAACTTTAAGAAGTCAATATAAACTATGTTTAATTTTGTTTCTGATAGTCTCAAATTATAATTTTAGGTGATGATGTTTTTGTACAGAGACTCTCTTGTGAAAAGAATATATTTTAATAACATTAATGGAAAACACGTTCATTAACTAGTCTTACCAAACTTGTATGGGAGAGTAAAAAATGGTCATTTGTCTAGATAAGATTTTAAACTTTTAAGTTTATATTTTGACAATTGTCCTCTCCAACATTAAATGTAAAGTACATAAAAATATCTGTACAGAATATCAAATTTACAATGCCCCATTTGCAAATAAGTTAGCTTCTTAAAATTGTTATGCATATGCTGGCAAAAGAATGTATGCTGACGTGTTGCTGCTGTTGTTCAACTGCTGCCTCCTAGAAATTGAATCATCATCACAGTGTTTATTGTAAAGAGGACCAGCTGCCCATTAACTTGCCCATCCACAGCCCACCTCTTCAGATAAAGTTTTACACATCCCTGTACTGTGAATATCTTGGTGTAGGTCTTCAGCAATGGTATCAAGCACCTTTACCCACTGAACAATCTCACCAGACCCATAGTACTACCAAAATAGTATTCTATTAAAATTAGATGTATCATTCTTTTATGAAGATATCATTGCTTTATCTTGAGCACATGACTAGGAGCAGAACTATTGAAACAGTATATGCACTTTTTAAATAAATATGTTTCTAATGAGCGTTCTAATGTAGCTACATGAGCTCAGTCTCTACCAACAGTGGATCACGTTGTTCCAGATTTGTCATTGTTTAACTTTTAAAAGACAAAGTAGTCCTTTAAGTACTAGAACAGAGAAGGTTAACTGAAGTAGGAATTTGTACTTCTTGATGCCTTATAAAGTTTATTTTCATGTTGATTCCCAAAAAATGAATATTTTTGTGAGTCTCTTGTAATGCTTTTTCTTCAAAATTTATATAATTCTTTAGCTTATAAATTCGGTAGTTATATAAGTATTTTGGATGAGTTTTTGGATGTGGGTGTTGAAAATGTTTTTCCATGGCTGAGCTTGCCGTCTAGTGTTGTTAATGATGTTCTCTGATGAAAAAAACTCTTAGTTTTAACGTAGTCGAGTTCACTAATTTTTCTTTTCACTTCACACTATTGTGTTTGTTTCTGAAATCTTTATTATCCCCCAAGTTTTGAAAATATTCTTTTTCCTAATTTTGTACATTGTTTTAATTATATACTGAATTGACTTTGATGGATCGCAAGAGGCATAGATCAAAAACTCTTATCCAAAAAACTATCCAATAAAACATTCATTGCCATATTTGCAAATTATCAGTTGTATCCCCAAAGTGCAAAGCTGCATTGTCATGGTTGTACCATGTTTGTGTGTGGATGTTTCTGGGCACTCTGTCCTTTCCTATGGGTCAATCTGCCTCTACTCCAAGAGAAGAGAGCCTGGAAGTAGTGTTTCCTACAAAAATTCCTCTAGTTCATCACCATCACCACCACTTTGGTGATTCTTTAATCATTTAGAATCATCTAACAAAATTTTCTGAATAATCTCACTTTGGTTTTCATTGAAATTCTTTAGATGCTAGATATGGATTAAGATTGAACTGATACCTGAAAGAATTGACAGTTTTTAATATATTGTTCAAACTACTGCAAGATTCTTAGGTGCCTTCTGCAATGGCTTATATTTTCCATGCATATTGCTTTGTACATTTTACTTTTCATTTGAATAGATTTTTATACAAATAATTGTTGTAATTTCCTTATGCTTTGCAAATGATGGAAGATTTGTGTTGGGCATATTTTAATTTATTTTTCAACATAAAAGCACTTAAATGAGCTCTAACCCCTCAAAATTATTGTGCTCAAAATGCTATTGTTAACAGTAGACGAAATACTCTAACAGACATCTAGAGCTTGCTCATTATATATAATTTAATTTTCGGACCCATTGACTAGAAAATTTTAATTTTGTCCTTATCACAACACTTAGCAATTACATTCTAGTCTCTGTTAGATGGGTTTGACAACTGTGGAAATCTCATTTAAATGGAATAACAACAGTTTTCTTTCAGTAATGGACATATGCTTTTTGCATAGTGCAGCAAGGCCTAATCTATGTTGGTATATATGTCATGGTCTTTCTCTTAAAGATTAAATATTATTCCATTATATATAATAACAAAGTCTCCATGTCTATCTACTGATGAACACTCAGTTTGTTTCCATTTCTTGACTAGTGTTAAAAAGTTCTGAAGTGGGGGCTTACGAGATGGCTCAGCAGTTAAGAGTATTGGCTGCTCTTGCAGAGGATGTGGGTTCAAATCTCAGCACCCATAGATGACTAACAACTGTCAGTAATTCCAGTTCCAGGCTATCCGATGCCCTTTTCTGACTTCCCTGGGCATTGTATAACATAGGTGCACCTACGTGCATGCGGCCAGTACACTCATATATGGAAAATAAAAATAAACTTTAAAAATGTTCTGAAATGATTGTGGGAATGTAAATATCATTTCAAGATCCCATTTTTAATTTTTAAACATACTTCAGAATAGGAACATTGAATTCTAAGGTAGTTTTATTTTTTGTTTTTGAGGGTATCACTTCTTTTCTTCCCCACCAACACATTAGAAAATACAGAGTGGCCTTCAAAACACAAATCTGGCCATGCGTCTACATTGGAATAGCAATATCCATCATAGTTAGTGAGTTTGGGTCTCTCTTAATGTACATAGTGACAGTTTGTATACAACACTTGGCAACGTGTTTGCAAACGTCTCTCATTAATTACTTAACTCACCTATTTTGTTGTTGTTTTATTTGGTTTAGTTTGATTTTTGTTTGCTTTTCTACATTTTGGGGGGGTGGTTGCTTTTGCTTGTTTACTTATATTTGTCATGACATTTCAGAAGTTCTTTGCATATTTTGAGTATTAATACTTCTTCAAACACGTAGCTTTTAGAGAGGTGGCTCAAAGGTTAAGAGCACTTGCTCCTCTTCAGAGGACCTGATTCAGTTCCCAGCACCCATGTTGGCTGCTTCATCACCACCTGTAACTCTAATTCCAAGGGATCTGTTGGCCTTTTCCTGTTTCTGTAGGCACCGGCACACATCTGCCATACCTTCACATAGTCACACACACATACTCAGAAATAATAAGAATATACCTGAAAACAATATACGGTTTTCAAACATTTTCTTTCACTCTGGGCTCCTTCCTCTTGCCCCTTTCCTTTTTGCACCAGAACATTTGCTGCTTTGATGGAGTCTCACTTGCTAAATTTTGCTTTTGATGAATGCATTTTCAATCTTCTCTCAAGCAATCATTATCAAATTCAATATCCTAAAGCTTTCCTTCTGCTTTCTCCCCTAGAAGTCTTGTGCCTCAAGGTTTTATATATAAGTTTAAAAAAATTTTAGCTGGGTTACATAAAGCCATTTTCATGAAAATATGTAACATATTGCTGAGCACATTTTGGCACATTCCTTTCTGACCCTTCACCCATTAACCCCCTATGTTCCTCCCAGAAAGCATTACTTCTACTGACCTGTCTCTGCACATATGTCTTTATGTATTTATATAAATCTAGGACTCACTGATGAGAGAAAATGCAATATTTGTATTTCTGATACTGACAATTCAATTTTAAACCTACTTTGATTTCATATTTGTGCATGATGAAAAGTGAGCTCTAATTTTGTTCTTTTGCATTTGGATATCTTGTTTCCCTAGGGCCATTTGTTAAAGAGATTTTTCTTCACAATTTCAGATTCATAGCATTCTTGCTGAGGATCCATTAACTGTATCTGTGGGGGCTGCAATCTGGGTTCTCTATTCTATTCAATTGTCCTGTTGTGCACGTTTATTTAAAACCATTGTGTTTTGATTAGTGAAGTTCTACAGATGTCCATAAATGCAAATTCTTCTAAAAGCAACCGTGGTCATTCATGGACACACGTGGTTCCTTAAGAATTTTGAAGCTTCTTTACCATTATTACAAAAAATGACTTTGTCATTTTCATAGTAATTGAATTTCGTCTGTAGATTTTTCTGGATAATATTGATGTCTTAACTAAATTAAAGTCTCCAGGCCAGGACCCCAAAGTTTTTCTATGTATTTGTCTCTCCTAATTATCTATATTTAGCTCATAATTTTTTATTTTTTATTTTTTTTAAATTTGCCTGGCCCATAATAAATAAATCTTAAGGTCAAAACTTAACCAATTTGCTGTGATTATATTCTTCTCTCACTCCAGTAAAACCACTGTAGAAATTGACAAGAAATCCAAATATTTAATCAAATCACCTCTCATTAATTACCTTGGTTATCATGAATCAAGCAGTAACTTAAAACAATTCAGTAATCACGTTTAATTCAATTATCCTGTATTACTGTTTTAGTGTCATTATATATTTCCTACAACAGATTATATAAACTTCAATAGAATACATTATGCCCTCTTTCAAAATTTGGTAGTCTTTTCATTTAGAAAATTGTTTCCCCTCATACAATAAAAAATGGCTTTCTTTTCTTACATTTTTCGTTCTCTCTTAATCTCATTTCCATCACTAATTTTTCCTTTCATCATTTTAAACATATTATTCAACAAATTGCTTCTTATTTGATGAAGCTAGTTCTAAGTGTGGGAATTTAGTTTTTATTCCTCTACCATTAAAAGGATAAAATGTATACAAGGTAATAAACACTTATAAGTAGAGAAATTAACTAAATTAAAATATTATGTAGAAGCTACTATTCTAAACCTTTGATTACGCAACCAATAACAATTAATTGAATCACTTGCTTATTCATTGTTTGCCCTTGCTATGAAGAATGTACTTCATATATGCCTTATGAAGGTGAAAACATACAAAAAATTTCAAAGAATTTTCACATAGATTTTCTGAAGAATTTGATGCTAAAATTACGTACTTTTAGACATTAATTTAAGATATACTGAGTGCCAAATGTAATAAAAAAAATTAACCACGCATGTTATGAGCTAAAGTGTCCCACACGTTTATATTTTGAAGAACTAACACTCTGTGGTGACATTTGGAGGTGGAGTCTGAAGAGTAAGGAGGTTTAGGTGAGATTAAGAATGATCAACCTAGAGGGACTGGGACCAAAACTCTGTTTACTCTGTAAGAACATGATTAGAAAATAAGTCTCACAGAAAGAGCACCTTGCTCAGGATCTGCACCCACAGACACCTCAAACTTAATCTCAGCAGCATCCAGAACTGTGCAAACTAAATGTCTGCTGTCCCAACCATCCAGTCCGTGTTGTATGGTCGAAGTAGCCTATGCAGACCAATACCCATTAGGACATAGAGAACAGCTGCTGCCTTAATACATAGACCCCAAATATTGCAGTGTCTTTAAGAAGTGAGGAATGGGTAGAGAATGGAGTTTTGTTTTATATGATAGAAAAATGGGCTGTAAAAGTAATGACTTGGAGACCTCAAAAACAAAAACAAACAAACCAAAAACTGCTCTAGAAAAAAAAAAAAGAGGGTCTATTTTCTTATGAAGTGAGAAACTGATTCCTACTCCACACACAAATGCTTGTTTCTGAAACATTATTACAGAAGTATAAATCTATAAAATACCCTTTCAATGTGAAGATACAAAACTTTATAAAGACAAAATAAGCCATTTATAAATACATGAAAATTAGTATTAAGTTATCAGAAAATTGAGAATGTATCACATGAAGTGATTAAAAAATAAAAGAAGAAAGTACACAAATGTCTGCGTATGAAAATTTAGAGACAGCTATATTTAGAGTAATATGATATGTTCATGATATATATCTGTTATTGATTTATTTCTTCAAATTTTTACTTCCATAGTTAAATATTATGTCATTCTGACCTATCTCACAGTAGAGTAGTGTTGGTAAAAGTTTATGTTTATGAAACAGAATAGTAATGTTTTCAGGAGTTTCAATCCGTCATGATGGCAGGGCACAGGAGAACACAATTCTGTATTTGATGGCCATCAGTGCATCTTCTGGGCTCTTACCCTGGAGGTACGGTTCACATTCAGCCTGTCTTCTTAATTAATGAAATACTCTCAATCCCCACAACAATGCTTTATTAATCCCTCAACTACATCCTATCCTATCGAGTAGCTACAAAGAATTAGTCATCAGAAGTGGTCTCTAGAAAGTGACAACATGATACCACTGAGGAACATCATGTCATTCTCCAGTTCAACAATCTGTTCACGTTTCAGTGAAAAGAGTACAGTTTTGGCAGAAGAACACACTGAATTGGCCTAGAATTAAAATTAGAGCATTCCAGCATTCCTACACGATGTACTTGCTCACTCAAAGGGTGATCCACAGCCTGCAGGGCTTGAGGTGCTGAATAAATTGATAGACAACTCTATTAACTGTGGGGATGAATTTTCTGGACAATTGAACTCTTATCTAACCTTGTCACCAAAACAGATGGTATATTTTGAGATCATTTAACAATATCTCAGTTTGTTTACAGTGTAAACAAACTTACTAGGCTGCGGTCTCTGCTTATAATCTAAACATACCTCCCATCCCTCAAGAAACTTCTATGTCCTTGATCCAGAATAAAGTCTGTAAAAGTACACTTGTGAAAATACCATTTCTGAAAGCAGCAACTTTGAAAGCAACAAAGCATCACGCTGTGTTTTGAAAAACAGTTGGGATTAGATTTATAACATCTGTTCATGGTCCTGTACTCTGGACCAGTAGAGGTCAGAAAGGGAAAATCCTTCTCTAAGACAAGGTTCCTATTTTCCTTCCCCATTTCATGATAGATAGACTGTTTCAATAAAGGCGGCCTTTGTTTTCAAGTACAATTCTGGGAGAAATCTGCAGGAACAAGTTCTCAGAACAGATTGGGCCCCACTCTTGTTTTAAATGGATGCTAAGGATCAGGCTGTTTCAGAATTGCAGTGCCAATATTTCTTCAATAAAATTTAAAAATCAAAAAGCTTAAACCTTATTGGAAAATATTATAAACTGGCAATTTCAGAACTCATGTATCAAATGATACAGTATTCTAAATACTGTGTAAATAAAAATTGCATCAACAACCTGAAAGAAAATATTTTGTTGTAAAATATTAATGTTCAGAATGTTAGAAAAAACTCAATAAAATTGAGCAAAATGTATTTTTTTGGTTAAAGAAAAATAAAGCAGACATTATTTTCCCCTAAACCTGTTGTAGATGATCAATATGAATCTTATTTAAAATTTATTATTTTGCTGTTATTATTATTAATGATCATGTACATATGTGAGTGTGGGATGTGCATGTCATAGCATGCATGTGAAGGACAATGGGCAACTCTGGGAGTCTGCTCTCTCCTTCAACTGCTGGTTCCAAGGATGCAACTCAAGTCATCAGACTTGTACAGCAAAAGGTCTTATCTATTGAGCCTTCCCATGGTGCAATCACTATAAATTCAGTCATTTCATTGAAAGTTAGTTCAGCAAATTATTATTGAATTAAAAAATGAATATTTTTATTCATATATTATATAAAATTAATACAGCATTAAAACTTACTAATAGATATATAAAATGTATTTCTTCTTTTTTATTATAGCAGAGCTTTTAATAGCTGTGTTTGACTTAAGTCTAACATTTAGATACTGGGTAATTTCTTCCTAAAATACTATTGAAATCATACTAACAGAAGTTGAATAAAAGTTAATGCCTGCTATAAATGTAAGACTGAAAAGCAGCTCAACAGGGGTAGCTGATAGCATTCACTTGAATGAAAAGCATAAACCTTTGCTGTAACTAATCATCTGTGACTAAGAACTTTAGTATCCAAACCAACTAACTAATGAACTGCCTTCTTTTCTTCTTCCTCCAACTTCATTTAATTTCTCAAGCTATCAGTTTACAATATTTTTTTCCAATAAGGTTTGCATTTTAAATTGTATTGAAGAAATATTTCTGAACGTCATAATTTTGACATTGCAATTCCACATTATATTGTTGCCTGAACTGAAACAGCCTGACTTTTCGCATCCATTAAAACCCAGAGTGGGGCCTAATCTGTTCTGAGAACTTGTTCCTTCAGATTTCTCCTAGAATTGTACTTACAAAAATGACCTTTCTCTCTCTTTGCTGAGACAGTCTATCCATCATGAAATGGGGAAGGAAAATAGGAACCTTCTCTTAGAGAAGCATTTTCTTTTCTGAGCCCTACTGATCCAGCATACAAGACCACGAACAGATGTTATCAATATGATCCCATCTGTTTTTCAAAATACAGCATGATGCTTTATTGTTTTCAAAGTTTCTGCTTGCAGTAATGGTATTTTCACAAGTGTGGATTTACAGACTTTATTCTAATTGATTACAAACAACAACAAAAATCCCCATAATAGTGCTCATTTTGGCAGTCTCTCTAATGAAATTAGAACAAAACAGAGAAGGTTAATAAGGCCCTGTGGAAAATGACACAAAAATTTATGAAATGTTTTATAGTTTTTAATTAAGATTATAGTAAGCCAAAATAGCCCAATATTTAAGTTCAACTAAAGAAAGGATATGAGGACCTGAAAGCATGGTTGATGCAATATCACATTTAGAATTTAACAAGAGGGATAAAAATTATGACCAAATTATACAAGTCAGTAGGACATGATTAAAAGAACAAATATCCCTAAAGTTTAGGAAATATTACAGAAGAAGGGGAAGAAAGAGAGTAAGAACCTGAGAATGGGGAGATGTGCAGCAAAAATGTGTTCTCTGAATATGACACTGCTTTGTCCTCTTGAACTCACTGCAACTCTGGATAGCTGCATAAGCCATGAAGTACATTGGGTCCTTTGTCATTTCATGGTGGGTAGAGAAGGGGCCCATGAGAATCCACGAGGCCTCTCTGAAGAACTGTTGAAAGTTAATGGTCGTTGGGTTAGAAGATATTATTTTCTTCAGTGTGTAGCCACTGATAAGTTGCCCTTGCTCCAGCAAATAATTCATGCTGAGTCAAGAAATTCTAATTAAACTGTGAGTCACACACAAAATTAAGTAGAAAGAGGAAGGAATTAGAGGACTTGGGAAAAGGAAGGGATCTTAAAGAAGGAAATATGGTGCTGAAAATACTAAAATTATTGCAAATATATATGAAATTGTCAAACAACAATAAAAATTCTCTATTAAAACCTTGAAAAATTAAAATGCAAAAATATCACCTCAATCTACAAATCTGAGTAGCATATATTAAAGAAGGAGCAGCAGTACAAACAAGATCTATTCAATAAAATAACAGCAGATACCAAAAGATGGTGAAATGTAGCAATCCAATGATACGAAGAACTCTAAAACCCATAGTAGAACAAAAAGAACATGTCCATGTTGTGGTGTAGTCAACAAAGAACATAAATAATTCAGAAGACACTGAAAGGAATCCAGTACAAAAATAAGGAGCACAGACACAGTCATGGGACTGCAGGAAGAAGAATCCAGCCAAAATACAAGCAAGTAAGTAAGTAAGCATTGAGAAAGCATCAAGTAGGGGTAAGCAAGCCACGGAGACTCTGAGAAGAATGAGAGAGAAAACCGAGAGCACAGAAGGTTAAAATCACCCATATAAATAAAAGAATGGTAAAATTGGGAACATATGTTTAATAACCCTGAATTTAAATGTTCTTAATTCTCTATGTAAAAACTATAGACAAGATGATTAGATATTAGAAAACAACAGAACAGATTTCTGTCTGCAAGAACTAACAGCAGCAAAAATATCCACACTGAAAATGAAAGGTTAGACGATGGGATTGTAAGTAAATGGAATCTAAAATCAAGGAAACATAATAATTTAATTATGATAAAGATTGATTTTACATAATAGCCATCTAGAAATAATTCATCCCACAGTGGCAGATTATACTTTGATTTCATTAGCACATGGAACTTTTTTCTAAAATAGATCACATTTAAGTCCACAAAATGAAACTTCTACTTTTATATCTTGTGAAAGTATAATGGAATAAAACTAGAAATCAAGGGGGCTGGAGAGGTGGCTCAGCAGTTAAAAGCACTAACTGCTCTTGCAGAGGAACGGGTTCGATTCCCAGCACCTACATGGTGACTGACAACCATCTGTAACTCCAGTTTGAAGATAGCCAACGTCCTCTTCTGACATGACCTCCATGGGCATTGCACGACATGGGTGCACTTACACACATGCAGGCAGTACACTCATACACACAAAATAAAAATAACAAAATATTTTTAAAACTACATATCAGTAATGAAGGAAACTTACAAAATTATTAAAACGTTACAACTGAACAGCACATTTTGAAATATCCAGGAGTCAGTGAGGAAATAAAGTAGGAAGCAAAAATTTTCCTAAAATCAAATAATAAATGAAAAGTAACTTCCTGTAAAAGCCATCTCAGATGACAGTCACAATCAGAGGTGCCTGGCATTAAAGCAATCAGAACAAAACGAAACAAGTCCTCTCAAACATCCCTTTAATGTATCTCAAGGTCTTAGAAAAACATGAATAATCCAAATGTTAAATTGGCAGAAGGAAAAAAAAATTGATGATCAGAGCTAAACAGTGAAACGCAGACCAAAATAAACTATAAGAATGGCATAAACACTTTGTCAAAAGTATGACTTTTTTAAGCTAAACAAAATTGGAAAGTTCTTAGGCAAACGAACCTAAGAAAAGAGGAAGAGCAGACCACAGCACTGAGCCGCAGAGTGGTTTACCGCACACAACACTGAAACTGAGGAAATCATCACGGAACACGTTACCAAACACCTTCACACAAATTCACAAATGTAGAGAAATGGAAAAGATTCTCAAAAAGCACAGCCTCATAAAACTTAAACAACCAGCTGTGAAAAACCGAACACGACGCATAGCAAGCAATGGAATCATAGCACTTACAAGGTTTCCTAATGGTGAAAATGCTCGGGCCATAAGGAAAAAGAACTTGACTATTTCCAAAAAGAAATGGCATTGATATTCTTCACACTTTTTCATGAAAGACAAGGAATGCCTTCAAACTTCCACAAAGCCAGCATGATGTGACACCCAAAATTGATTAAGGACATGGACACACACACAAACACACACACACACACACACACACACACACACGCACACTATACAGCTGAATGGTCATGACTAACATCGACACAAAGATCCTCAATAAAATACTTTCAAGCCGAGGCTGGAGAGATGGCTCAGCGGTTAAGAGCACTGACCGCTCCTGCAGAGGACCCAAGTTCGATCCCCAAACATGGCAGCCACGAAATGACTCCGAAGCCCTCTTCTGACTTCTGTGGCGTTGCACGACACAGGTGCACTCTCTTACATGCAGGCAATACACTCATACACATAAAACAAAAATAATAAAGAAAATATTGTAAAAAGTAAAATGCTTTCAAATCAAATTTTACAAAGATATAACGTGTTCAATTTTGTTTCACTTATGAAATGAAAATGTTTCAACATAATAAACTAACAAAAATATTGTAAAACAAAAATAGAATGAAGAATAAAAGCCCCATGGCCGTCTCAACATTTGAAAAACCAACAACTTTGGACAAGATTCAAGCACTTTTCATTATAAAGGATTACACTTTACACCTCAATATAATGAAGATCTATATAAAAAGCCCATGTCTAATATAATACCCAGTGATGTAAAAATTAAAAACAATCCTCTAAAATCAATAAAAGTCCAGGAAGCCTGACTTTCAACATTGTTTTTCTGACTCAATATGGAACTTGAAATCTTAAGCACTTAAAATCAATAAGGCAAGAGAGAGAAAGAAAAGAAAAACAGATAGGAAAGGAACAAGTTGAGTTATCCCTGTGTGCAGATAAAACAACCCTGTGCTTGGAAACGGCTGAAGCGCCATATTCAGAAAGATAGAAAGTCAATATGATAAACCACTATCTTTCACACACACTGATGAACTCACTAAAAAAAGCAATGACGAAAACCATTCTCTTGCAAGACCCTGAAAAAACAAAATTCCCATGATGAAACCTAATCAAGACAGTGAAAGATCTCTACGATTAAAACTGCAAAACATCGAAGAAATAAACTGAAGGGGACACTAAGAAAGGAAAGACATCCCATACTCGTAGATAGGGCGAATTAATGTTTTGGAAAATGACAGAACTAGTGACAGTGATGTAAAGAATCAGAGCACCAATTCCGTTCTGAATGGAGCAGACGAAAATAGTAAATTTCTTATAGAAACACAAAATATAGCAAAATCCAAAGCAATCTTGGGAAAAAATAGAAATGCTGAGGGTACTGCAATTCCTAATTTCAAAATATTCTGCAGAGCCACAGTTAAAAAATAATGTGACATTGCCGTAAAATAGTAGTGAGAATCACTGGAGTAGACGTCCCAGACAGAAATCCACACTTCCACAACAATCTGTTCTGGTCAAAGCTGAAAAGTAATATAACTTGGAGGAAAATATCCTGTTTAATAATTGGTTCTTGGGATATGTGTATCCAGAAGACCAAAATCAGACCAGCACCTTTCACCATATAAAACATCAAATCAAAATGTATCAGGGAACTTTATGTAATTCTGAAAAACTTAGAAACTTCTACAAAATATAGGAAAAACAATTCAAGATATTGATTTGGGGAATGGTTTCCTGCCTAACACTTTAATAGCTCAGGAAACAAAAGTAAGAATAGAGAAATGAGATTGTGTAATATTAAAAATCCATTTACTCAGAAAGGAAACAGCAAACTGAGTGAAAACACTCTACTCATCGGACTTGGCCTTAATATTCACAGTAGAAAATTTACTTGAAAGTTAACCACAAAAGGTCAAGGAATCCCAGCTATACAGGGAGAGGTATAAGTGACCCTTCTCAAAATACTTCCAAATTCTAGCAAACAAAAATTGTTCAGCCTCTTTAGTTCTCAGGAAAATACAAATCAAAACTGCCATATCACCACATCAAAGAATATAATCAATAATGATAATCACAAATTCTACAAAAGTTAAAGGAAATGGAGATACTCATTGTAGATGATAAGTACCACTACAAAAACATATTATATGGTTTGCTCAAGAAGCTAAAAGCAGATGGATTATGCCACCTAACTACAATTCATGCATATATATGAAATAAATGTGTATCTGTGTATACATGGTATTCTGTACAGTTGGTCAAATATGGAACCAATGTAGGTGTCTGTCAATAGAGGAAAGGGTAAACAAATATACTATGTGTACATTTCAATTCGGTCTAAATGAATAATGAAATCCTGTTATTTGAAAGAAAACAGATTCAATTGTTCAACTAGAGAGGATGTTAAGCCAACATAATCTAGCACAGGAAGAAGATAGCCCATGTTTTCTCTCAAAGTGAATACACATTTTATAATTTTGCTGCTGTGTAATTCTTTTTTTAAGCTTTATAATTCATGAATTATTGCTCAGACATAAAGTCTTTGTGCTTTGGAAATTAACAAGCATTTGAAACTTACATATTTTTATTACAAGTTTTTCCGGAAAATAAAGAGTTTCGCACAAGAGTGAGCAAACTCTGTCTCACGTTCTCCACTGAGCATGTTATAAAAATTAATTTAGGGGGGCTCGAGAGATGGCTCAAAGGTTAAGAACACTGGCTGCTCCTGCAGAAGTTCCAGGTTCAAATCTCAGCACCAGCATGGTAGCTTACAACTGTCCGTAACTACAGGATATCCGACAGCCTCTTCTGTCCTCCGTGGGCATTGCATGACACAGGTGCACTTACCTACACGCAGGCAATACACATAAAAATAATAAATAAAATATTTTTAAAAATTACTTTGTGAATAAAATATAACCTGGAAACTTTTATTTGAACTCCTGGTCTCTTGGGTTCCTAGGAGGTTTCCAAGTAGTAATGGTAGAAATATTCATTTGGATATCAGGAAGGCATATGTAACCACAAGAACCATGTGACCTTTATAAACCTGGTCTGATGTAAAAAGAAACAATGAAGAAATTTTTGTTGTAGTTTATGATCCATTCACACCACTTTGTATAAAAATCAAAAGACACTAAGTTATGTCTCTGTGAAACATTTCATATTATAATCAACAGAATAAAACTTCATAGTCAGTGTGTGAATGTAGCCAAAGCCCCATAAAAAATAAATCAAAGAAGAAGAAAGAGTACATGAAGTTATCAGAAAAAAGGTAATGGGGAGCTATGGGAGGGGTTGGAGAGGAGGGACTGGTCAT
This sequence comes from Nannospalax galili, assembly GCF_000622305.1. NCBI lineage: Eukaryota > Metazoa > Chordata > Mammalia > Rodentia > Spalacidae > Nannospalax > Nannospalax galili. The sequence continues at coordinate 1,165,568 of NW_008352126.1, forward strand.
GGATTTGATCAAAACACCTTATATGCATGTATGAAATTCTCAATAAATTATTTATTTAAAAATAGCATTTGTACCTCATCTAAAATTTCTATTCATTCCCTGTGTCTTTCCCTCAAAACTATAGTTAATATAACGCTTAAAGGAAAACAATTCTAAATCCTTCCAAAAATGCTATATTTGTCTTACAAAACATTCACATGCTGACTATTAAGTGAAGATGATACATGTTGGTCTCAACTTTTCTGTTATTGATGGATGGTATCAAATATTATTGTATGATTTAATAAAATTAGCTAAGATCATTTCCTATAAGTTATATTGTGACTTGCAACTTGAAATTATTTTTAGATAAAACCTTAAATCCTATGTTTCAGGATAAAATACCGCTAATATTGAATTGATATTGATTTGTGTTGAATAGAGATGAATTTAACAAAACAATTTTTGATATAAACCAAAACTATTGTAAAAAATCATACTGCATTATTTTCTGAATAGTGTTACACTAACACTGTAGAGAGTTAATATTGGAATTACAGATCTGGTTTTAATACTATATTGTCAACAATATCAGTAAGTTTTATAAAATTTAATAGATACATTTTAAAATGTAAATATGTCAGGTTAGAGCAATGGCTGCTCTTGACAGAAGACATCATTTGTTTCTTTCTTTTTCCAGAAGATCTAATTTCTAATTCCATCAAACAAATGGGGGTTACCAGCCATCCATAACTCAATTTCTAAGAAATCTGGCACAATCTCCTGGCTTCTAGTGACATTGCACAAATGTGCTGTGCTAAGATATCCAGATAAAACACTTATACACATAAAGTAAAAATAAATCATTTAATAAATTCAGGTAAGTCCATGATAGAGTTAGTAATTGTTTTTAATCTGACTCAGTTCAAAACATGCAAATACATTTTAATACAATATATTCTGGAGAAAAAAGATTTAACTACATTAAAAGAAAGACATATTTTATTCAACTTTTCTATATGGGCTATTGCCTAAGAGCCACAAACATTTGTACATACCAAATAAACGTGAAAGTTGTCAAATAAAGCTTTCATGCAATTTATTTTGGAAATAAAAAAGCTCATGCTAGGCTGGAAAGATGGATCAGTGGTTAAGAGCACTGGCTGCTTTTGCAAAGGACCCAGGTTCCACTCCCAGAAACTACATGGTGGCTGACAACTGTCCTTAACTTTAGTTCCAGGAGATCTGATGCCTTCTTCTGAGCACCATGGGCATTGCATGACACAGGTACACTTACATACATGCAGGCAGCACATTCATATACATAAAATAAAATAATTTTTTAATTATTTATTTAATAACCACATGAATAGAAGAAGCATTTCATTACAGCTTTAACATATTCAATAACAATTTCCAGAGCAAAGATATGTCTCTTTCAAAAGTGGCATAATTTTTAGGTTCACAGTTGAATTAATACAGTTATACAATATTGAACTCAGTATAAACCCTATAAGATATAAAATTGAATGAGGTTTTAAACTTTAAAAATGATCTCCATTTCCTTTTAAAATACAGTTTCCTACAGTAAGACTCATTTTTAATGCTACTAACACTTAAATTTTTGCACATGTGCCTCTAATCTCCACGTATCTGATTATTACTAGTCACAGTCGGTTACACTCAGATGCTTGGCACCTGAGTATGGATAGAAAGTCATCAGGTAGATTTCAATGATAATTTTATCACCTCTACTAATTGACATGAAGTAAATTTTTATGCTTCTTCCTCAAATATGTCATTTTTTTATTTGTTGATATTTGTGTGTGTGTATCATGCAGAACACCCCAAACAATCGTATTCATCTATATACCCACTTCCCAAATGCCCACATAGCCTCCCCCCCACACACACTGGAGCCCTTATACACTGACATCCCTGTTCCTGTCCGTTGTGTTGTTGGTGCCCCATCCGTTCCCCAGTGCTTGTCCATTTGCTGAATCTAGTCAGCCATAGTTCGTTGTTCAAGGAATATCAGCATCTCCTCATCTAGCGGCAATCAGTTGTTAATATTCCTTTAGATGAGATTGGGGTCTGCTATTCATTTTCCCAGTTCTATATTGGGTTACCATCTGGGAATTTCTCAGGCCACCCTGGCCAACAGCCCCAAGGGAGGTATCTCCTGTATGGCATTGTTTCTTATTATGTAGCCTTTAGCTATATACGTGGACTCTTAAAGTATTATATTGATCCCTTTAATCTTTGGCTATACTTCCGTTTTGGGTATTTCAGGCCATACAGTTGGTCCAGATAAACCAATTTATTTTTACTCTAAGGCTGTTTGTGGATCTGTTCCTTAGGGGTCACATGGGCATGGGAGGAGGTCCCAGTTCCTTTCTTTTAACTGTTCCATCTATGTGAAGATAACTCCAATGTCCTGCTCGACCATGGCTGGCTTCGCTTGGAACCATGTAGGTAATGTTTCCTCTGTGTTGACCATCCTCTTTGTAGACTGGACACTGGTTCAAGTCTATTTGATGGGGTCTTCATGGCCTCCTTAATCAAGAGGACAGGTGACTCACCACAGTTACAGGACATTTTGAAAGATGCTCATGATCCCCTGGAACTTAGCTGACGTAGGAGGGCAAGGAGCAAAAACTGTCCTTTATGTCCCTCTGATGAAATTAATATAGGCCTCAAAGTGTGGTTGTTAAACATTCAAGACAGTTAGTTCCACCATTCTGGTACTTTTAATTACCATGTGCTATGTAGATAAAGCTTGGCAAAGACCAAATGCTCTCAGATAAATCTTGCCTAGACATATATTACATTCTTTGGTCTGGTTGTATGTATAATTTGTCAGTAGGTTGTTGCACTAACATGGTTCCCTCACGTTTTTTTTTAAACTACCTAGGCATCATTTATCTCTCACTTTGTCTAACCCTTCCACCATGGTTTTCGCATTTAAGGCGCCCCCATTTTTCCCATTGCTTCTTTAATAATACCCTTCTCCTATGGTCCTACCTCTCTTAAGCTCCTTCTTTCCCTTTATCCCCAAGCTTCCTTTCATACCCTTCCCTTCCCCCTCCCTTAAACTAACCAATTTTTATCCATATCTCCCTTATTAAGGCCTGTTTCCTACTGTTCTTCTCTTTCAGGTTCATTCTTTTCCTTTACTTCCCTGGTTTGTTTTCATTATACTGATTCCTGTAGTTATGTCTGGATACATACTCATCAGGATTTGGTGCTAGGATCCATATATGAGGGAGAACATATGTCATTGGATTTTGGGGGGTTTTTCTTTTGTTTGGTTTGGTTTGGTTTTTTCCTGAGCCTGTGTTACTTCACTTGCTATAACAGTTTCTAGTCCATCCATTTACCTGCAAATTTCATGATTTCATCTTGTTTGCTGCTGAGCAAAACTCCATCATATAAATGAACCACATTTTCATTACCCACTCATCAGCTGAGGGACACTTAGATTTCTTCCTTCTCTTAGCTATTGTCCAAGGAGCAGAAACATAGATATACATGTGTCTCTACAATAGGATGAGTTCTTTGGGTATATGCCAAGGAGTTATATAACTGGGTGAAATGGTAGGTTCATTTGTAGTTTTTTAAGAGTTCTCCACACTGCTTTCCACAGGAGTTGAACAACTTTGCAGCCCCACCAGCAACGGATGAGTGTTCCCCTTTCACCTCATCCTCTACAATATTTGGTATCATTTGTTCTCTTGATCTTAGGACTTATGACTGGGGTGAGATGAAATCTTTAAGTGGTTTTAATTTGTAGTTCCCTAATTACTAATGATGTTGAACACCTTTTAAGATGATTCTTAGCCATCTTTTTTCCCCTTTTGAGAGCTCTCTGTTCAGCTCCTTAGCCCATCTTTAATTTGGTTACATGACTTCTTGATTCTTTGTTTTTTGAGTTTGTTATATATTCTGGATGTTAAACCTGTCAGATGTATTGCTAGTGAAGATTTTCTCCAAGTCTGTGGGTTTTCTTTTCAATTCCTCAGCTGCATCTTTTGATGTACAGAAGCTTTTTTGTTTAATGAGGTCCCATTTGTTGATTCTTGACGTTGTTTCCTGAGCAATTGATGTCCATTTTGGATAATCCTTTCCTACACTTGTATCTTATAGGTTGTTACCAATGTTTTCTTCTAACATTTTCAGAGTTTCAGGATTCATATTGAGGTCTTTGATCCAATTGGATTTGACTTTTGTGTAAGGTGAAAGATAGTTGTTTATTTTCATTCTTCTATAGGTGGAGATCCGATTTTGCCAGCACCACTTGCTGAACATGCTGTCTTTCCTCCACTGAATGTTCTTGGCCTTTGTCAAATATCAGGTGGGTGAAATTGCATGTACTCATATTTGGTCTTCAATTTTGTTCCATTGTTCTACGGGTCTATTTTTGTGCACGTACCATGTTGTTTTTATTACTGTAGCTTTGTAATACATTTTAAAATCTGGTATAGTAATCCCCCCAGCATTGCTCTTAGTGTACACAGTTACTTTGGCTATCTGAGGTCTTTTGTGCTTCCATATGAATCTTAGGATGGATTTTTCCAGTTCTGTGAAAAATGTCTTGGGGATTTTGATTGGTAGTGCATTGAATCTATAAATGGCTTTGGGTATGATGGTCATTTCCATAATATTAATTTTTCCAATTCCATCCTCTGATGTGTTCTTCAACCTCTTTCTTTAAAGATTTAAAATTATCATTGTAGAGGTCTTTAATGTCTTTGGTCAGGTTTACTCTGAAATATTTTCTTTTCTTTGCAGCTATTGTGAAGGGGATTGTTCCCATGTACTTTTTCTCTGATTGCTTCTTAATGGTATATAGAAAGGCTACAGATTTTTTAGATAAATTTTGTAACGTGCCACTTTACTAAACATGTTAATAATTTCTGGGAATTTTCTGGTGGAATTTTTGAAGTCTTTGAGAGATAATATCATATCATCTCCAAAAAGGATAATTTTATCTCTTCCTATTATTACTCTTTTAATTTCCTTCTCTTGTCTTATTGCTCTTGTAATTGTTTCAAGCACTATGTTGAAAAGGACTGGAGATAGTGGACATCCTTGTCTGGTTCCTTGTCTCAATGGGAATTCTTCCAGTTTTGCTCCATTTAGAATGATGTTGGCTGTGGGTTTGTTGTATATGGCTTTAATTATGTTGAGGTATGTTCCCTCCAGTCCAATTCCCTCTAGGACTTTGAACATAAATGCATGTTGAATTTTGTCAAAGGCCTTCTCTGCATCTATTGAGGTGACCATGTGGTTCTTGTCTTTGAGCCCATTTACATGATCTATGAAGTTTATTGACTTAAGTATATTGAACCATCCCTGCAACTCTGGAATTAATCTGACTTGCTCATGGTGAATGATTTTTTTGATGTGTGTCTGTATGTGGTTTGCAAGTATTTTGTTGAGAACTTTTGCATCTGTGTTCATTAAGGATATAGGTCTATAGTTTTCTTTTTTGGTTGTAACTTTACCTGGCTTTGGTATTAGAGTGAGGCTGGCTTCATAGAAGGAATTTGGACATTCTCCCTCCATTTCTATCTTTTTGAATAAATTAAGTTGTTTTGGATGTAGATCTTCTTTAAAAATCTAGTAGAATTCCTCTGTAAATCAAGAATTTTTTTTTAGTTAGGTTTTGTATTTCTATTTCAATTTCCTTATGTGTTATGGGTTTGTTTAAGCTGGTGATCTCTTCTTGGTTAATTTTATTGGTTCTCATGCTTTTAGATACATGTCCATTTTTTTAGGTTTCCAAATTTAGTAGTATATAGGTTTTTAAAGTACTCCTTTATAATGTTGTGGATCTTTTTGGTAACTGTTGTGATGGTTCCCCTTTCATCTCTGAATTTTTTTTATTTGTAGGTGCTCTTTTATTCTTTTGGTTAACTGGGCTAGTGGTCTGTCAATCTTGTTTATGTTTTCAAAGAACTTCCTCTTGGAATCATTGATTCTTTGTATTTTTTTCCTTTGTTTCCATTTCATTAATTTCTGCTCTGATATTTGTCAATTCTTCTTGTCTACAGGGTTTGGGTTTCATTTGTTGTAGCTTTTTATGTGTCTTGATTTGCAATGTAAAGTCATTTATTTGTGTTCTTTCTGATTATTTAATGTAGGTGCTTAGAGCCATATGCTTCCTTCTAAGGACTGACTTCAATATGTGCCAGAGGTTTTGTTGTGTTGTACTGTCCTTTTCATTTAGTTCCAGGAATAGTTTTAATTCTTTCTTAATTTCTCCTTTGACCAATTCATCATTCAGGAGTGTGTTTTTTTAATCTCCATGTTTTCATGTAGTTACTAGGGTTTCTTCTTGTGTTGATTTTATGCTTCATTGCATGGTGGTCTGATAGAATGCATGGAATTATTTCAATCTTTTTGTATTTGTTGAGGTGTTTTTGTGTCCCAGTATATGGTGGATTTTGGAGAAGGTTCCATGGGGCACTGAATAGAAAATATATTCCTTGGTGCTTGGGTGGAACATTTGGTATATATCTGTTAGGTTCATTTGATATATGGTATTGTTTAATTAAAATGTCTCTCTGTTAATTCTCTGTCCTGTTGACTTACCTAATGGAGACAATGGGCGATAGAAGTCCCCTACTATTAATAAATTGGGATTTATATGGGTCTTAAAGTCCTGTAGTACTGTTTTTATGAAGTTGGGTGGACCAGTTTGGTGAATATATGTCCGTGGCTGTAATATCTTCTTGGTTTATTGTTCTTTTGATCATAATGAAGTAGCCCTCCTTATTTCTTCTGATTAGTTTTATTTTAAATTCTATTTTAACATATATTAGAATTGCAACACCTGCTTTTTTCTTGGTACCATTAATTCTTTTCCATCCTTTCACCTTAAGGTAGTGCCTGCTCTTGAAGGTGAGATAGGTTTCTTGCAGACAGCAAAGGGATGGGTTTTTGTTTCTTAATCTATTCAACTAGTCTCTGTCTTTTGACTGGGGAGTTCAGTCCATTGATACTTAAAGTTATTAATGAAAGATGTGTATTGAATCCTGTCGATTTTATTTCTGTTCACATTCTTGGTATAGCTGTGCATTTCCACACCTTAATTGAGTTTCTTTCCTTAACTCCTTGGGTATAGTCATTCCTTTCTTCAAAGACTTTGAAGATTTTTCTTTCCTCTTCGACTATAGTAGACATTTTGGCTGGGTATAGTTATCTGGGTTGGCATCTGTGATCATTTACAACTGGGAATACTTTGGTCCAGGCTCTTCTGACTTTCATAGTTTGCACTGAAAAGTCAGCTGTGATCCTAATGGGTTTCCTTACCATGGAGTGTTTCTTTTCTGGTTCTATTTGGTGTTCTATATGCTTCTTGGATTTGTACGGGCATGTTTTCTTTAATTTGGGGAACTTTTCTTCTACAATCCTGTTGAAGATCTGGTCCATGTTAGATAAAAGCCGGGCAGGGAATAGCCACAGGAAACATAGGAGGACTCCAGTAATTTATTTCTTATGATTACTGATGGTTGGCAACTCAGCTGGGGAGAGAAAGGCAACCAGCAGCCTTCTGATTGCTGAGGGAGTTCTTATAAGGGGGCTGGGGAATGTGGAAGGAGCAAAAATAATCTTTAGTTTCAGGGAAGCAGCTTGAACTGAGACAGCTCTTACATCAGTGGGTCTGGGTGCAGGGGCCTGTTTATCTTCCAAAATTATCTGTGAAACAGCTTTGTGCTGAGACAGCTGTAAATGCAGCTGCCTGGCCAGATCCTATTTTGCAAGGAGGCTCTCAGGGCCTGTTTTGTGAGGCTTTGTACACTTGGGAGAGGGTCGTCTGCACACCTGGACTCTTACATTCCAGCCTTTTGTGTTATAGGATGGGGTGTGGCTTTTTCTCATCATGGCTATTTCCTGGTGGTCAAGCTCGACATGGGGAAGGGAAGGGTAGAGTCAGGGTCCAGTCAGGCACCAGGCATTTATAGCTCATGCATCTAGACAAAGTCCTCGGTGGTCAACAGACATTTATACACATGTGGGGGAAAGGAAAATAACAGTTAGTTAAAGCTGGTATGAGTTAGTTGTTGTATCTGGCCCTGAAAATATCTGAAGGGGCAAGGAGCAATGGTTAGCATCAGAGTGATAGACTGCAGGGGGCCAAGTAAGGGCAGAAGCCAGGGAGTCAGTCCTGAAAACATATCCCATTGGGTTGACTGCTGGTACTGGGAAGTTTTAAGTAAGAAATCCTTGGCCACCTGTTGGAGGCGTTTTATGTTGTGTTTAACCTTATTTGATTGGTTGGCATTGTAACAACATTCCTTGCCAAATAAAATGCAGGTACCACACTTTTCTGCAGTTAGGGGGTCCAGGGCTTATATGTTCTGGAGGGCAACTTTGGCTAGGGAGGACAGTTGCTGTTGTGAGATATGGATTGACTGGGTTGTTGCTTCCACTGCTCTATTAAGTTCCTGCTTGAGGTACTGGATCTCCTAAGAGAGGTGTTGGGCTGAGATCAAGGTATGTCCCAGACTCCCTGCTGTGAATCCTGTGGCAGCTACGGATGATACCAGGCTGATTCCCACCAGCACTGCTAGAGTAGCTGGCCTTTTTGCTCTGCTCTTTTCTGTTTCTGTGGAGAGAGAATCATGCAGCTCTCCTTAGGTGTATAGGGTTAACCTAGGTATGAGAACAACTAGAGTGCAGGTATCCTTGACTGGTGGGGAGATACAGGTATATATCTTGGAGCAGCAAAGAAAAATTAGCCCTGGGGCTAGACCAGTATTGCCCCGATTGTAACATTGTGGAGGGAGGAGTGGGGGCAGTTAGAGACTTAAGCCTAATGTCTGGGAAGTTCAATCCTTTGAACTCTTAAAGAAATATTGATCACTTTAATGTTTGGTTATACTTTCCTTTTGGGTGTTTAAGACCATACAAAAACTGGTGTGTTTGTGAATATGTGCTTGGGGGGGGGGATGCATATGTACATATGTGTGGGAGTATATGTATGCCCACATGCAGAACAGATGGACACTGGGTCTCTCTCTCTCTCTCTCTCTCTGAAGATAAGTCAAAGGTCCTGCTTGACCATAGCTGGCTTCACTTGGAAACATGGAGGAAATGTTTCCTCTTTGTTGACCTTCCTCTCTGTAGACTGGACACTGGTTCAAGTCCATCTGGTGAGATCTCTGTGGCCTCCCTGAACAAGAGGACAGGTGACTCATCATAGTTATGGGACATTTTGAGAGATGCTCCATAGTCCCCTGGAACTTAGTTGACCTAGGAGGGCAGGGAACAAAAAGTGTCCCTTTAAGTCCCTCTGAACAGATAAGTATAGGCCCCAAAGTCTGGATATTAACCCAAGAAGGTTAGTTACACCAATCTGGTACTTTTAATTATCATGTGCTATGTAGAGAAAGCTTGGGGAAAACCCATTTTTAGATAAACTTTTACTAGACATCCTTAAATTAGTTGTCTAAACTATGACCTTAGCCTTGGGATACGAAGCAAGGCTTACCCCCATCTAAGGTTTTAGTGTCAAAGTGATGTTTGATTGCATTAAAGTTTTCCTGGGGAACTAATGAACTCATTGAGCTTACTTACAGAGATGACTGAGGGGTTGCTGAGGTGTATGAGTGACCTGAGGGTATTTGCACTGGATGTTGACTTTTTTTATAACCTTATGGGTCAAACACTCTCTTTGCAGCCTTTGCCTTCCCAAGATTATATACTATAGTCCTTTTCAAATGTAGTATTTCATTTGCAATTAGGGCAGAATTACGTACAGGTGGCTGAGAATGGCTGAATACTCAGGTGAGGGTCCAGTGACCCTGCTTACCCCTCTTTTAATGAAGGAACATAACTGTGAACAGGCCCAATTGTGATGATTATTAGTAAGTAGACACAGCTGAAGTCAGAAGATGGGAGTTATTTGACTTAGGAACGATGTACAGCATCATCTTATAAAAGAACATGAAATCCAAATTACACACATAAGGTAATGCAATTAAGTTAATATTATCCATTTACACACTGTGGTCCTCTTTTAATGAAGGAACATAACTGTGAACAGGCCCAATTGTGATGATTATTAGTAAGTAGACACAGCTGAAGTCAGAAGATGGGAGTTATTTGACTTAGGAACGATGTACAGCATCATCTTATAAAAGAACATGAAATCCAAATTACACACATAAGGTAATGCAATTAAGTTAATATTATCCATTTACACACTGTGTTTTATAAGTTTCCAGATAAACCTTATAGAAAACACAAAACCACTAATAATCTTTGTTATTTTGTGTAGTTTAGAGAATGGTTTACCAAAAGCTTGCTTTGGGTTTTGAAGAAATGTAAACAATTGGTACATTAAAACATTATCAAACTGAAGTTCACAACCTCTAGTATAATCACTTAAGGAAAACTGTGTTATAACCTTCCTCAGATTTAAATAAACTTTTTAAATCTCTTTAAATATTGAAACGTAGAGTTTCTGTGTTTGGCTAGACAGAATCATTGTCTAGTTTGCACTGTGGCCAGGCAATGGTTCACAAAATCTTTAGGCATTTTGGTTAGATGGTGTCTGAAAGTCCTAGCTGTTTTAGAGATTTGAGAAGCAAGTCACGGGAGTGAGAGCCTCAGGCTTAGATTTGGGTGGGGGGGGTTCCCATACTGACAGATTAAATAGGCAGCAATAAGAAAATGGATGAGAAACTGAGTAAATAGGTAGAAGGAGATGATGAGGAGCCTCTCACCCCGAGAGGTGGAATTGGGGACACCAGAGGATGCCTGGTAGAAAGTGACAGAAACAAAGAACAGGCGAACAGGAGGAAGAAGGAGAAGGGGACACATGAACTGTTGGTCGTGTCAAACAGGTACGTGCGGATCCAATGTGCAGAAAGGTGTCTCCTTCTGTCAGAGGCCAGAGGCGTGGTCCCAGTCTACTGGAGGTAGCGGTAGTATCCTACAAACACCAGGGAGGTGTGTTCACCAGAGAGGGGACAGAGCAAGTTCCTGTCCTGGACAGGCAGGGTGTGCTCCTTCCCCAGAAACAGCATCCTGTGACCAGTAGAAGGAATGAGTTTTTCAGCACAGTAGTGAGTCTTTCGGACTCATTTTGGAAAACCTTGACTGACAGTGAGTGTGGCATGACCAGGTGGTAAAGGAAGACAGAGCAGAAGCAAAGGGATGGGAAGAGAGATGTGGACACTAAGAAAGAAGGGGAATGGACAGAGAGAGAGAGAGAGAGAGAGAGAGAGAGAGAGAGAGAGAGAGAATAGCTACCAAAATGTCCCACAGCTCTGTGGGAGAGCACTTACCCAAACTCTGTCAGAGGGTGAGGAATGCAGATGGACTCATAATCTCCAGCCTGATGTGGTGAGTGGTGGGAGCCGGCATAGGCAAGCTGGTTGCAGGAGTATATAGTCAGCAGCATGGTTTGGTAAGAGGAATCCAGGTCATAAGTAACCCAGTAATTCCTCTTCTTGGGTTTTGGCACCATATGTTTGATAAAAGTCAGGCAGGGAATAGCCACAGGAAACACAGGAAGCAAAGTTTATTTCTTAGGTTTGCTGGTGCCTGGCACCTCAGCTGGGGAGAGAAAGGTGACGAGCCACCTGCTGACTGCCGAGGAAGTTCTTATAAGGGGTTGGGAAATGTGGAAGGGGCAAAAATAATCTTTCATTTCAATGGAAGTAGCCCAAACTGAGACATTTCTTACATCAGTTCGTCTGGGTGCAGGGCCCTGTTTATCTTCCAAAATTATCTGGGGAACAGCTTTGTGCCGAGACAGCTCTAAATGTAGCTGTCTGGCCAGTTTCTGTTTTGCAGGAGGGCCCTCAGGGCCTGTTTTGTGGGGCTTTTTACACTGGGGGAGGGTGGTCTGCAGACCTGGACCCTAACAGTCCATACCGTTATCTTCAGAGTCTTCTTCCTGTATGTCTATGATTTGTAAGTTTGGTCTTTTTATGCTGTCAAACAATTCGTGCACATCCCATTCTTGTGTTTTCTTAAATTTTTTCATAATCTTTGCTTAAGTGGTCTAATTCATCCACTTTATCTTCCATTCTTGATATTCTGTTTTCCATTTTTTTCCATTTCATTCATCCTATTGAAGACGCTTTCTCCTGTCATTTCTAATTGTCTTACTGAGTGTTTCACTTCCTTTTTCATTTCTCCCTGAGTAGTCTCCAACATTTCTAGCTCTTTTCTGAATTCATTCAGAAGTTTATCCCTATCTTCCTTCAGTTCTTTGATTTCTTTGTTTGTGTGTTCTTTAAATTCACTGAATTCTTTTATCATGTTTATAATTGTTCTTTTGAGTTCCATGTCCTGTGTTATTTCTAGGGGATTCTTACTGTACTCCTCTAGAGGACTATTCGTATTTGGTGGGGATATATTATTTTATTTTTTCATGGTATTATTTTTTCTCTGTGACTTTGACATGTGAATTTCTTTTGTAGTTTCTGATTCTTGTGTGAGACTCCAGACTCCTTTGGGTGAGTTTCGGTCTGCTTCTTTTTGTAAACTTTATGTGCCTTTGTGGTTTACTTGTTGGGCATGAAAATCTGGCTGGTCTAGTCTTCAGGTTCTCTCTTTTGATTTTATATTGGTGGGCCAAATTCCAACAGAGGTCCAAGTCAGATGAGGATCACATGCTCTCAGGCTTTCTTGTAAGGTCTGGATTCCTCCAGGAAAGATGCTGCCTTCAGGAATTTGGGGGCTGGGCTGGCCCAGGAAAGATGCTGGTCTCAGGCTGTGCCACCCAGGGATGCAAAGGGAAGTGGGCATGGGAAGAAGCCCTAAGGGCTCCTGGGGACTATGGGGAGGAACTGGGTGAGCCTGGATGCAAAGGATCAGGAAGCAGTGGGGATTCTGGACCAAGAGGTCAGTCCAAGGGTCTGGGATGCCAAGACCGGAAATGGGTCAGTACCCAGGCTAGGAAGAGAGATGGGAAAGGGAGCTGGGAGGGTGAATGAGCCTTGGGGAGTCTAGGCTCAGTGGGTGACCCGTGTGACCCACCCAGGAAAGATGCTAGCATCAGGAAGCTGGTGGCTGAGCCACCCAGGGAAACAAAGGTAGCTGGTCGTGATACCAGGCCCAGAGGTCTCTGCATGCAGGAACTGGGTTAGTCTGGATGCAGAGGATCAAGAAGCTGTGAGGACTCTGGGCTGAGAGGTCAGCTCTGGTGTCTGGGGTACTAAGACAAGAAATGAGCCAGTACCCAGGCCAGGAGGAGAAATGGGATGGGGAACCTGGGAGGATGAATGAGGCAGGGGGAGTCAAGGCTTGGTGGGTGGCCACTGGACTTACCCAGGAAAGGTGCTGGCACCAGGAAGCCAGTGGCTTTGCAGCCCCAAGAAGCAAAGGGAGGTAGGGGCGGGCAAAATGAAATATTTTTTGAAAGCACAAGTTGCCAAGTTCAGGAAATAAATAAAAACACACTCAGAGATGAACTGTTCAATATCTGTCAAAAGAACACTGTTGATAAGTGATTTTTACTAATTACCACCCTATTAATATGAGCATCAAGATATAACACATGGACACATTTTTCTTCAGTTTTTTAACAGTAAATATTTTCTTTGGTTTTAATTTGAGTGCGGAGGACTTTATTGCCACGGGCTTTGTACATGCTGAGCTTTGCTTTAGCTCCGTGCTACAGTCATACTCATGAAGCATTTATTATAAGCAGTTCTATGTTCTACAAATACTCTATAAAATATTAAATATTTTAGTGAATAATTTTGTGCATAAAACTTTGGTAATAGGTCCCATTGTTTCTTTTAAAAATAATCCCATTGGGATGTGGATTGAAATACTATGCAACATTTTTTTGCATCTTTACTTATACTTTAAGTATCAAGCATTCATGGCATGCAATGAGACAATTTGATGCATGTATGCATATCTGAATATTTCTTTAGATTTTATTTAGAGTGTGAACCTATTCATTGATTTAATGGTTATGATCGGCATTGTGAAAATATATGGACAATAGAAATCTTAGGTTTTCCACTAGTTAGACACTGCAGTATGCATACAGATATGCATGTGTTTATATATACTCATATACACAGACCTATAACTACATGTGTATCTGTATCAGTATCTACATCAATTTTTAAAACAAAAATCTTTATATAAAGAAATGACAATTCTTATCTGATATTGACAAAGATGCAAGAATACATTAATGTCAAACATTCAAAATAACTCCTTTAAATGAAAGTTTTAATAATTTTATTACTTAAGAATCATATATATATATATACTTCTGCATTTTTATCTACAATGATAAATATATATACACAAGTATATAGAAATAAAACACTAATCTGTAGCATTGTTTCTGAGAGCAACAAATATGAAATCATTTAAGTAAGTTTCAATAGAAAGATAAAGAAATAAAGACATGGACATATGCACTGTAATAATATATTAAAATAATATTAGTAAAATTCAGAATCTCAGAATTTCTTAAAATCATTGTAATGTATGATTTTCCTACAAAAGTATGAAATAGTACTAACAATTTATATCATCTAAGAACCTATCAAATGTTATAAATAAACTTGAATTGATGGAAATAATAAGCCATCACTTTTTCCACATCCACCACAAGTAGATTTGCCCATAGCCAGAACTTCTACTAGGGATGATCATTAGGACAAAAATGCTCCACCAATACAGGGCACATGATGCCGGGGTAGAGAATACAAACATACCAAAGGTGTGCTAAGACAATGACAGATATACAAGCACACTATTGGAAATCACTCCTACCAAAACCCAGAAAACTTACCTTTGCTGAGAAGTGGCCGTCGATGCAAATCAACATCCAGATGAAACAAATTATGGAACAATTTTTGTTAACTATTTGAGAATAACCACGAGAAAAACTGCTCTATAATGGACTTTTTGATAAATGGAGGTAGCAGTAAATTTGAAAAAGCTTTAAACTACCGTCCTATATTTGGACAGCAAGCAAGTTATTTAGAAGTTTAATATATTCACATATGACTCCATGTGACCTTTCATGAAGAAAAATAGCTTAAAAGAAATACAATTATTACTAATGACTATTTGGTTTGGAGCTGGTAGGAATGAATAAAAACCTATAAAACTTTGTTTATTTATCTCTATTATGCAAATTTAAACTACATATGTCTCTTGAGGAAGGTTACTATCAAAGTCAACAGCAAAGGGAACACACACTACCAAAGACGCCTAAAGGAATCATCTCACAACATATTGGAAAGATATTTTTGTCCCAGGGAATCAGACGTTGCTGCTGGCCATATTATATTTTCCCTCTGTTTCAGATTTGTCACATTATATTAATGACTACTGATAACAATTTGATAGCATCATTGAGATAGTTATGATATATGAAGAGCCTTTGTGTGTTAGACTTGCTGTATGTGCTAAGTGATATAATCCACACTTTTTCATTCCATTTCACAGGTAAGGAACAGATCAGAGGGGTGAAAGCAGCCCCAAGAGCATACATGTTCATTTGATTATTTCTGCTTTTTAGTTCTGGGTTTTGAACATGGGGGTCTCATGCACGCCAGTCATATACTTTGTGCTTACTACACAATAATAATGGTATTTGATACAGGTGATCATAGCCTATGATTGTTATGTTTGTATTTGATGGTTCCCATTCTTCATTCAATCATTTGCCAAAATAATCTACAATGATGATTTCTTCAAATGAAAAGGATAGTCTTAGGTAAGACATGATTCACAATTTTATTACACAAAAAAAGGAAATTACAACAGTTTCAAAAATAAATATTGATATAAAGTATATGTTTCTATGAGTACCTGTGTCCCAATTAACATGTTGATGCAAATTTAAAAATAGAATAACTTGAGAGAACTGTATTTTATTAAAAAGGAAATGGACTATGTTAATATTCAGCTGAATGTGAAAAACTGGTTCATTACAAATTAAGGAAATATGTTAGTTACCAAGTGAATGTCATATTTAATCCTAGGACAGCTGTGGAAGCATTTTTAATAGCCTGAAATGGTCAATATTCAGGAAATTGGATGAGGTGTTTGTCAGTGAGGCACACATTCCTGACAAAGAGGCTAGCCTGCATGGCTGACTGGCCCTTTCCAATTCCTGGTGCTCTGGCTGGGTAATTAATGAAGGTCTCCTATTATTTTGCTTACAGAAGCATCTGCCACTCCAACAGACTCAATAATAATTTAATCTTAATGAGCATTTATTCTACTTTCTTAAATATAATTGAACTATTCAATCACTTTAAAAAGTTCATTAGCTATCCTTGTGTCCTAATGTTTATGTTTATCTGCTTTACAAATAAATTCCACAACTAAATATTCTACATATTCTTGTAGAATTTTTTTGATATCTGTGGACTGTTCGTTCCTTCAGATAGGTTGTGCAGTTTTTTTGAGAAAATATTCCTAGTCCAGTCATGATTTCAACTTCAATTTTCTGAAAAGTATTGTGTATCAGTAGAAGTTTCATGGGTGGTAATTATTTTAACCATTACTTTAAACAGTCCAGGAAAGAGGAATATATATCAATTAAAGCCCTGGCATGATCATTCCCCCAATGGTGTGTGTGTGTGTGTGTGTGTGTGTGTGTGTGTGTGTGTGTG
>NW_008352126.1:1182186-1202880 GCF_000622305.1 Nannospalax galili
CGATCATTCCCCCAACGGTGTGTGTGTGTGTGTGTGTGTGTGTGTGTGTGTGTAGTGCATGTTCACAGCTGTATAGCTGCATGCCTCTTCATGTGCCAATGGAGGCCATAGAAGGATTCTTGTCTTCTCTATTGCTCATATTGTCTAGGGAGAGGGACAGGGTCTCTCATTAAACTGGAAGCTTATATCTCAGTTATCCTGATTGGCCCCAAGCTTTTGGGATTTCCCTATCTCTACTCCCAATGGTGGGGTTACAGGCACCCACAACCGTGCCTAGGTTGTTAAATGGGTACAGGGGATTGAATTAGGCCCTCATGCTTGTAAAGCAGGTGCTCTTACCCACTAAGCCATCCCTTCAGATCCTCAATCCCATCGTTTAAAATAAAGGCAGTTTTTTTCCACAGATGGTCATTCACACTGAATCTAGTCTGGTGTCCATTGATATGGAACAAAGTTTAAGAACTATCTAGTTTTGAACTTATTTGGAATATTCAAGTATTACAAACAGATTTGTAGTGAAATTTGTGTATTGGTTGTTTGCTGAATGTTTGATTTAATCTCTCTCTGGCAAATGCCTAAGGATAGAGTTGACCCAACTGGATTGGAGACATAAATAACTTTGTGATTCCTTCATCAAAGAGAAACAAATGGGATGCTCCTTAAAACTGTGCCATCTCACGGCACTGGGACAACACAGGAAATATGCTCAAACTGTGACTCGGACAGAGATCAGTTCAGGGAGTCTAAATGGCTCTAGTTTTTGAGCTGCCCAGCAGCGAGGTGGGTAGCATGGAAACTGCTAGGGGTGCTGAAGTTTGAATGCTGGCTACATTCGATTGGTACATGCATGACCTAAAACTTCAATAACATGTGACAGATCCAAACAAAGGAAAGCATGACAAACGATCGCAGCCCCAGATCATTCAGATCAGAAACAGCTAAGACTAGTCAGTCTGTAAACCAGTACAGTTCTCAGGGTGCTATTGCTCTGAGCTAAGGTCGAGCTGCATCTACCACGCAGTGGGAGAAAAGCAAGCTCTATGTGAACCAAGCTGATTTGAAAAAATCTAAGCGCCGGAATAAACTCCTGTCTACTTTCACAAAGGAGTCATTAGCTAGTGATGAAGAAAAGATTATGGAGACGTCAATCCCATGTGTATTTTTGGTAATCTATAAGGAGGAAAGTAGGTTCATAAGCTAATGAAATATGATATAAATGAAGTGGAATCCTTTAAGTCTGAACACACACCTATTTTGATACAAACAGCACTCACGACACATTTGCAAGAATTTTCCCATGAGCATTCATAATGTTTAGTAAAGGAAAGCTAAGGATTTCAATGGCAGATACTGCCACATGCCAAGGTTAGTGACATTGAGGAAAAATACCTTTTGGGAAAGCCATATGGCAACCTAGTACTGTAGAAACTTCTTAAACTTCCCAGCACTCAGGAGGCAGAGGCAGGCAGATCTCTGTGAGTTCAAGGCCAGCCTGGTCTACATAGTGAGTTCCAGGATAGCTGGGCTACAGGGAGACCCTGTCTCAAAAACAAACAAAAAATGTAAGCACACACACATACACACACAAATGTTGTTTAAATAGAATTTTATAAGAGGGCAACAATGAAAAAAAGAAAATTACAACAGTTTTAGAAATAAACATTGATATAAAGTGTATGTTTACATGAGGACCTGTGTCCACATTAACTACTGGTGCAAATTTAAAAATAACTTCAGAGAAGTGTATTTTATTAAAAAGCAAACTGATTTACTCATTTCATTTTTTTGTCTATTTTAGAAAATATCTCCATTCCCATATCATTTTAACATCTTTTACATTCTCAGTTTCTTTTTTTAAAAATAATTATGAGACACAATAGCATTAACAAATAAATTTTCCATCTGTTGTAAGATTTCTTTTCCTGGGGATGCTAAGCAATGCTTCTTCCCTTTCAAGGTTCTAGTGTCGAGCCAGTGTTTGATTAAAGTTTTCCTGGGGAACCAATGAATTTACTGAGCTAACTTACCAAGGTAACTGAGGGGTTGCTGAGGTGTAAGTATGACCCTAGGGGATGCACACTGTAAAGCCTTACCCAGTATGGGTCAAGCCTTCTCTTCCTAGTCCTCCCCAGATTATCTACTTCAGCCCTCCCCAAATCCAGGAGGCCATTTGTGATTAGGGTCAAATTACACTCAGTTGGCTGGGAAGAGTGGCTGGATAATGCAGTGAGCTCCAATGACCCTGCTTGGCCCTCCTTTAATGAATGAGCAGAACCATCAACAAGCCCAACTGTAATGATGTTTAGTGATCAGGCTCAGCCAAAGTCCTGATGATGGTAGTTATTTTATGCAGAAGGGACTGCTGTATAGCATCATCTTTTAAAAAATATTATATTTAATATTTTTAACTTTTTTTGGGTCTTTTTGAGACAAGGTCTCCCTGTAGCCCAAGCTGTCCTGGATTCACTATGGAGACCAGGCCATCCTCGAACTCACAGATATCAGCCTACCTCTGCTTCCCGAGTGCTGGGATTAAAGGTGTGCACCACCACGCCTGGCCTATTTTTAACTTTTTAAAAATTTTTATTTATTTATTTCTATTTTATGTGTATGCATGTATTGCCTGCCTGTAGGTAAGTGCACCCTTTCATACAATGCCCATGGAGGTCAGAAGAGGCTGTTGGATTCCCTGGGACTGGAGTTACAGACAGTGGTTAGCTGCCATGTGGGAGCATTATCTTTTAAAAGAACCTGGTATTTAAAAGGATTAGGTGCTAGAATCCACATATGAGGGAGAACATATGTCATTTAGAACATATGTCATTTGTTTTTCTCAGTCTGTATTACTTCACTTAGTATTACATTTTCTAGATCCATCCATTTACCTGCAAATTTCATTATTTCATCTTTCTTTACTGCTGAATAGAACTCCAATGTGTAATTATAGCACATTTTTGTTAACCACTTGATGAAGGTCTGTTTAGGTTTGTTATGATATAGAAAGGATGAGACAAAAATAATATATTCATAATCTTAAAGGTCTATGGTCATAGTTTAGTCAACTAGTTTAAGGAACAAAACATATATCTAGTCAAGGTTTATCTGAGAATATTTGGTTGTTTACCCAAGCCTTATCTACATAGCACATGATAATTAAAAGTACCAAACTGGTAGAACTAACCTTATTGGATATTTTACAGGCATAGTTTGAGGCCTATACTAATGTGGTCAGAGGGACTTAAAGGACAGTATTTGCCCCTTGTTCTCCAAGGTCAACTAAGTTCCAGGGGACTATGGACCGTCTCTCAAAATGTCCTGTAACTGTGGTGAGTCACCTGTCCTCTTGTTCAGGGAGGACATGGAGACCCTACAAGATGGACTTGAACCAGTATCCAGTCTATAAAGAGGAGGGTCAACTCAGAAAAAACACCTAACTCATGCTTCCAAGTGAAGTCAGACATGGTCAAACAGGATGTTTGACTTATCTTATCTTTTAGCAGATGGAACTGATAAAAGAAAGGATCCAGCAGCTCCTCACAAGCCCATGTGACCCCTGAGGAACAGATCCTCCAATGAACTTAAGTGTAAAAATAAATTGATTTATTTGGGCCAACTGTATGGTCCTACCCACCCAAAAGGAAAGTATAACCAAAGAGTAAAGTCATCAGTGTATTTCTTTAAGCATTCAAGGGATTACACTTCCCAGACATTAGGCTTAAGTCTATTCAAAAAGTTATTTAGACATTTCTCATTGATGATTTTGTTGCTAACCAGAAAGTGCTGCTCAGAGATAAGACTTCAAATCTTGGTCTGCAATACTGTAGTTGCCGCCTGCAGTTAAGGGAGACAATGAGCTATTGTTCTAAAATGATGGATAAATTTGTTTTCTCCCCCTATCTAGAAGCTTTGAGAGGGAACTGACACTGATTCTAACCACTCCAAAAGCTATCAAAATACGTGAAAACAAACCCTGAACCTATCACTCTAGAGTCCAGCCTTAGAAGACAAAAGAAAAATGAGGAGGAACCCAGCAGAGGGATGCTTTCGGAAGCCTTTGTCAAGAAATTTCAATGAACTCTCATATGAACATCTGAAAATTGCCCTGTTCTGACTTTTT
Source organism: Nannospalax galili (assembly GCF_000622305.1). NCBI lineage: Eukaryota > Metazoa > Chordata > Mammalia > Rodentia > Spalacidae > Nannospalax > Nannospalax galili. The sequence goes on from NW_008352126.1 coordinate 1,186,304, forward strand.
CCTAGTTCCCTGTCTAGAAGTTGTAATGCTAATTGCTCTTGCTTTTACTTCTCCTTCACATCTCCTATTCACCAGTCAAAATCTTTCTTTTCCCCTTAGAGATAAGAGTTAGCAATTTGGGAGTCTTTTAGATAGACCCACTGAAGGGGTACCCCAATTGCCTCACCCTGCATCCCTGTTCAACATGGAAGATGCCAGAGCAGTCTGCGTCCCGATTCCCTATTGGCAATTTGGGTAACCTCTTCAGAGGATGCTGTGATAAGAATAGGAGGTAGGAATTGGCTAGGCAGTTAGGGTAAAAAAAAAAAAAAAAAAAACTCCAAAGTAAAGTAGCCAGTTTCTTTGCTAAAAGTCAAAATGTCCTTGGGCCTCTTAACAACATACTCTGTTCCAAAGGCCACAAATGTCAAAAGTGTTTGGGAGCTTACATCTAATCCTTAAAAGAGTCTGGGGTTCCCTTTTCAGAAGAGGGAGTGTTAGAGCAGCCAAAAGTCCCATGAAAAAATTAAGCAAAGAAGAAAGAGTACGTGAAGTTATAAGAAAAATGTGATGGAGAGATATGGGAGGAGTTGGAGGGGAGAGAGTGGGCATGGTTTTCATCAAAACAGCTTATGTGCATATATGAAATTCTCAATAAATTATTTATTTTAAAAAAGAAACTGACTATGTTAGTGTTCAGCTTAATATGAAAAACTGGTTCATTACAAATTAAGGAAATATGTTAGTTACCAATTGATGTCATATTTAATCCTGTTCTTGGCAAGATGCCATTAATGCAACAGTGGCATGGGCACCATCACAGTAACCAATAATTTTGTGAATATATTTCAGCTGACTCCTCTGAATGAAACCTATGCCTGGCACCTATACAAGGGCCAAAGTCTGTGGTTAGAAAGACTATAGGGCGAACCTATTACCATTATTCTGCTGAATGGATACAGTATTAATCCAACTCTGAAAGACTTATCTTTATACCTGTAGATTAATGCGTCTCTCAACTCTCATCCAATAAACTTCTTTTAACAGTAGATGGTGCTTATCACAGAGACCCACAATTTATCAAGGTTCAGAGGGTAGAAGAATATGGAATGTGCAGCCATAAACAGGATACCTATATCACAATCTTGCCTCCCAAGGCACAGGGATCATTGAGGAACAGTGTGAGGAAAGATCGTAAGAGCCAGAAGCAGTGGAAGACTACAGCAAAACAGCGTTTTCTGGACAAAACGGAGTACTTGCACTTATGAATTCATAGAAGGTGTGAGTGCATGTGCAATTCGTTATAAACTCAAGCCAGACAAAATCAGAGCATGGAGAGGGAAGGTAGGCACTATGCCCTATACCTAGCTAAGGTACTACTGGCAACTGATAGCTTCGGGGAGAAGGTTAGTTATTTTTTCTTACATGTATGGCCCGTGGTAGAACTTCAATGTTCCAACAGGTGCCACCACCCAAGTGTATATGGTCAGCACACACTGGACTCAATAAGAACAAAGAGGATATAAGTTTGGTCAGTAGGAAAGGGGAGTGGACCTGGGAGGAGTTGGGAGTGGTGACTATGATCAAAAATACATTGTATGACATTCCTAAAGAGCTAATAGAGAAAAAAATTTTGAATAAATCATTTGCTCTGGTTGTAATTCGCTCAAATCCATTAGTGCTAATTACAAGAATAAAACCATCCCAATATGTGGCTTATAAAAGTGCTATTTTTTGACTTACTGTGATTTAAAGATTGCACAAGAATGTCCAAAGATATGAGTCAAAGGCATTACAACATCAGATTTGATTCCATAGACAGACGTAGAGATTAAGAAAGTAAAATGTTGATAGACATTGTAGATAAATGACATAATAATGAATTATTTTCATAACTTTTAAAACTATATTTTGTGGTAACTGTTAGAAAATTTCATAAAATATATTCTGATCAAATTCAGTGCTCTCCACAATCTCCTTTCAGATCCACCCCCAACTTCCTACATCCCTCAATTTCTGTCCTTTTTAAGAACTTTAATAAGTCTAATTTGTGTTCCTTGACTCTTCTTTTATTTAAAAAAAGCACATATGGTTTGTATCAGTGCTTCGCTTGCATGTACGCAAGTGCAACGGTGTTGTGGAAAAACCAGGGGAGGCAGAAGAGGGTGTCAGATTCCCAAGAACTCGAGTTACAGATCTCTGTGAGCCTCAATATGGATGCTGGGAATTGAGCCCTAGTCCTCCGCGAGAGCAGCCAGTGCTCTTAACTTCGGAGTTTCATCTCTCTGCCCAGTTGAATACTCTTGTACATATGGTCATCCGCAGCTGAGGCAATTGATAGCTGCTGGGAGAGGGAGAGTCAGCGTTCTTTAAGGGTATGACTCTCCCTCTTCCAGAAACCATCCACTGCCAGTAGCTCCTCCCTAGTGGTGGAAGTTCGTGGCCTACTCCCTCCTTAATGTTGGGATATTGTTTCGTTTGGGCTTGTGCAGGTCAGAAAAATTCTGTCAAAACCACTGTGAGAATTTGGAAGGTTCCCAACACAAAACATTCCCAGCATAGATATGGAAAATTGTATAAAAAATCCCAACCCAACATAAGGAAATTTTAATTGATGACAGCTGGGAAGGGGAGAGACAATGCCTTACAAAGATGGGAATTTGGTGGGCCCACTGTATGGGAACACACTGAAAGGCATTTGGGGACACAAATCAGACTCCATAGGGCATACAATATATATTAAATATATACATGTATATATATTAAATTGGGCACGGGCAATGGGGAGATGTGTAGGTGGGGAATCTAAGTACCATCTAATTATTTTGTATAAGAACCACAAAAATTAAATAAAATATTTTGAAAATCATAAATATTTAGATGATGTTCCATTTTCACTGATATAGATACTAGATATTGTACAAGCATATTGAAATAGGTTAATGTGTCTCTCAGGATTTATACATATTATGGATCTATTTAAAATATTAACCAATAGAAATTATTACACATTTTTTATTTATATGTAATGTGCATTTATTATATTGTATGGTGAAGAATAATGAATCTGCTCTCTCCATCTTCTCTGTGCACTTCAATTTAGAGAGGCAAAGGGGCAAATAGGATATAGATACAGATGTCCTCCTTAGACAGTCAAATTAAGAACGCTATAAAAAGCCTTGTAATGGTGAGGATACAGCATACACATTCATTTAATTCACTTAGGCCTTCTAATAGACAAAAGCAAGTGTAAGTCATGAAATACGGTACACTGGAGTTGTAAAATGTGTCCTTTCACTGATCCATTCAAGCCCTAAAAAGATGCTGTGGACTAAACACTTTAGTTTAAATGTTGGCTTAAGCATTATTTGGCATCTTTGTCTTTGAAAGTTATGAAATTCAGTAGATAATTACTAACGAAGAGTCTAAAAATGAAACAAATGCACATAAATCTCTTATGTCTTACACATTTGCTTTGAACTTTTTCTCTAATTTGTGCATTCATAATTTATATTTCATTTTGTTGAATTTCTAAGGCATTCGTGATTTATTGGTGGTAAAATTAAAAACACTTTGGTTGTGCATTCTCTTTATTTTAATTCTTCTTTTGTACATATATTTTGAATAGCAACTCTGTGTAAGACACTCTATTAAATAGTGTGATATTTCCAAACAAGATACCAGTTCTAAGTGCTTGTATTAACTTACGATGAAAGATACATAGCCTCAAAACATAGATAAATGTACATATGACTTAAGCAAAGTAAAGTTTTGTGGACTACAACTAAGACTGTTTTAAGCATAACATTAGCATAAATATGGTAGATGAGGTGGGTTATCACAATTGTCTATGGGCTACATGATTTAGAAATCATCTTAGTGAATACATGTTAATTGTATTAAAGTTTTTCAAAGGTCTCCACATCACAGAACTGACCTGTAGGACTCAAGACCACATTGCTCCCTCTCCCTTGAGATGAAAGTCAGTGAAGTGAGGCTCCATCTTAATCAGATTTGAACAATCAACAAGGCACAAAATTCATGATCACTTAAAAATGGTACAGGTATTTATCAGCTCTGGGAGTTTCTTTGTGGAGTCTGTTTGGTTTTTTATGTATAGAATCATATCACCTGCAAGTATTGATACTTTGACTCCCTCCTTCCCAATTTCTATTCACTTTATAACTTTCATTTGTCTTAATGCTCTGCCTAAGACTTCAAGTACTATATTGAACAGTAATGGAGAAACTGAATATACTTGTTTTATCCCTGATTTTAATGGACAAGTCTTTAATTTGTCTCCATTTAGTATGCTGTTGGCTATGGGTTTAGTGAATACTGCCTTTATAATATTGAGATACATCCCCTGTATCCCTAGATGCCCCATGACTTTTATGATGACTGGAGATTGGATTTTGTCAAAGGCCTTTTCTGTGTCTAGTAAGATGATCATGTGATTTCTGTCCCTGAGTCTGTTTATGTAGTAGATTACTATTCAAAATAGTTTTATTTAAATATGTTGACACAAACCTGTGTCTCTGGGATGTTTCTGACTTGATCATAGTGAATAATCTTTATGATGTGTTCTTGCATTTGCTTAACACCTATTTTACTGAGGATTTTGGTGTCTACTTTTATCAGAGAAATTGGACTATAATTTTCTTTATTGTTGGGCCGTTATTTGATTTTGATGTCAGAGCAATACTAATTTTCTAGAAAGAATTTGAAAGTGTTCCTTCCTTTTAATTTTACAGAATAACTCAAGAAGTATTGTTATTACTTCTGTCAATGCTTGGTAGAATTCTGTGCCATGTCCACCTGGTCTGAGGCTCTTTTTACTTGGGACACTTTGTAATTGTTTCATCTCTCTCATTGGTTACCAGGAGTCTGCTGAAATTATTTTTGTCATTTTGATTTAACTATATATATATATATGTATCTATTATTTTCATATTACTGAAATACAGAGTTTTAAAGTATGTCTTTATGAATTTCTGAATTTCATCAGGATCTTTTGCAATCTTTCCCTTTCTATCGCTGAGCTTGTTAATTTTGGTCCTCTCTTTTGGCTAGCTTAACTAAAGGTTTGTCAATAGTGTTAATGTTTTCAAAGAACCGTCTCTTGTTTCATTGATTCTTTGTATTATTTTCTTCATTTTTATTCCATTAATTTCAGTCTTGATTCTATTTACTTCTTCCTATCTGTTCCCTTTAGATGTTTGTTCTTGGTTTTACTAACAGTTCAAGTACATCATTAATTATTATCATTATTACGTGAGATGTTTCTTCTCTGATATGGGCCATTAATGCATAAATTTTCCTCTTAAGGCTGCATTTAATGTGCCCCATATTTGGTAATTTGTGTTCTCATTTTTATTCAATTAAAATAATATTGTAACTTTTCATAATATACAATAAAATAAAATTGTTATTTCCCTCTTGATTTTATCTCTCAATCCAATTTTCACTCCGTAGTGTGTTGGTGAGCTCTCATGAGTTTGTGATGTTTTGTATTTTTATTGTTGTTTATATCTAACTTTATTCCTTTGAGGTCAGATCAAATACAAGATGTTGCCGCATTTCATGAATTTGTGGAGACTTGCTTTGTATTCTAATATATGGTCAATTTGGAGAAAGTTCCATGAGCTTCTAAGAAGAAAGTGTATTTTTGTGTTTTGGTGCAATGTTCTATATGTGTTCTATATGTTAGGTTCATTTGATTCATGATGCTTATTAATTCCAGAGTTTCTCTCTCTCTCTACTTTTTGTCTTGCTGAATTGTCTCTTGGTGTCAGCGTGGTATGGAATTTACGCTCTATTACTGTGTTGGAGGTGATGTGTGATTTTAGATCAAATAAAGTTTCTGTTATGAAATTGAATGCCTCTGTGTTTTCTCCAAATAAGTTTAGGATTAAAATATCCTTAGTGTATTTCTTTCAGTGGAGTGACTATTTGTGGCTTTAAGTCTGTTTTGCCAGATATTAAAGTAGTTATGTCTGTTGTTTTGTAGTTGTTTGTTTAGAATTGCTTTTTACATCCTTTTGTCTGGGGTGGTGTTAATAATTGATGGCGAGTTGTTTCTTGGAGACAGCAAATCAGTGGATCTTGTTTTCTAATCCAATCAGTTAGTTTGTGCTGTTTTTAGTAGTGAAGACTATTAACACTGGGGATTACTGTTGAACAAGGCTATTATTCTTACTATGTTGGTGTAATGTTTCCTTAGACCTCAACTACTCTGGGATAATTTACTTATTCTTTGTGCCCTCAAAAGAGTGTTTAATCTCCTCTTCAGACTAAAGTTGTTATTACGTCTTCTCATTAGAAATAGTTTTGTGGAATAAATTCCTTAAATATGATTTTATTATGGAAAGCTGTTTTCTTCTCCATTGATTACAATGGATAGTTTTATTGGGTATAGTAGTCTGTACTATAGTCTGTGTTTTTCCTGACTTGAAGGGCATAGATCCAAGTCATTCTGGCTTTCATAGTCTCCCTTGACAAAAGTTGTTATTCTGATGGTCCTGCCTTTATCCATGACTTGATCTTTCTCTCGCAGCTTCTGATATTTTTATCTCTGTATATTTAGTGTTTTAGCTTTATGTGGTATGAGGACTTTCTTTTCTATTCCTATCACGTGGTGTTCTGTCTGCCTCTTGTATCTTGTAGGTATCTGTTTTCTTAAATTTCAGAGATTTCCTTCTATGGTATTATTCAAATTATTTTCTGTACCTTAAATGTGGGTTTTGTCTCCTTCTCTGCCTGTGGATTCATAGGTTGGTTTTTATATAGTTTCTGAAAGGCTTGACTATTCCAGCCCTAGGTTATTTTAGATTTCACATTTCCTTGGGGCAATCCATTTTCCAGCCTTGTCTCTAACATCTGATATTCTCTGTTCCAGTTCCTCCAATTCCTTCTTTTCTTCCACTAAAATTTGAGTTCCTGAATTTGAGAAACACTTAAGGAAACATTCATCATCTTTAGTCATCAGGGAAACACAAATTAAAAATACTTCGAGCTTTCATCTTTCCCTATTCACAATGATGAGATCTAAAAACCAAGCAAGGGTTAATGCTGGAGAGGATGTGGGGAAAGATAACACTTATCCACTGCTGTGGTAGCTCATCATGGCACAGCCACTATGGAAATAAGAATATACATTACTCAGATAGCTAGAAATCAGTCTACTGTCATACTACTCTTGGGCTTATATCTCCCAAACTCTATGCCCTTCTACAGAGGTTCTTGTTCATGTTCATTCTGCCCCCTTTCCTAGTACCAGGAAACAGAAACAACCTAGATATCAATCAAATGATGGATGGATATTGAAAATATGGTATATTTACACAATGGGATATTACTCAGCAGTGAAAAAATGAAATTTATAGGTAAGTGGATGGAAATGGAAATAATAATCCTGAATTAGGTAACCTAGATCTAGAAAGACAAACATCATATTTTCTTTCTTGTCCCTGTCTGATAGCTTTGAATTCTAGGTATTCGTGTTGTAATTGGAAAACCCAGAGAGAACAGGGAACAAATAAATGGCCAAGGGGGTGGAGGAATCTTCATGGTAAAGACAGTACAGTCAATGCATAAGGGGAAAAAGCAGAAAATAGAGAACGGTGGCTTAATTGGTGTGAAGAATGGGAGGGCAGGGCAGAGGTGGGTGTATGGGGAAGGATAACCAGCATGAAAGGCTTTTATAGAGAAGGCCATATGGAAAGTTATTGGTATAGCAGCTTATTGAAGTATATACAAATACTTTAGAAAAGGAGATTAAAAGTAGTTACCTTATAACACGGGTGTTATCCCCTCTTATATTGGTACCATTGGACATCACTGCTTTTGGAATGTGCTCCCTCTTTTTACACTGCTGAGCAGGGGACCCATAGACCTTTAAACAATACTAGCTATTGCCCCTGCTCTTGGTTACTTATAAGAACTTGATGGTAACACCCTATTGCTGAAGGTACTACATACTTAAGCCGTAGGGGGACAATGGAGAAATAAGGCTGGCACTGACTTCAAACGTCGATCACTACTGACTCACTTTCATAGTGCTGGAATGTGCTACGCATGCTAACAGAAGAAAACATTTATCATTTATGTTATCCAGCTGTGAATCCTGCCTACTTCAACAGCAGCTGGCTATGGAATGAATGACCCGTGGAATAATAGTGGCAGGAATATTATGGAAGCAACAAATTACATTCAAATTGGATATAAGTAAGGTCTGCTTCATAAGATGGAGCCCATGCCTCACTGATATCAGACCAAGGAACATTTGGCTAGACAAGCCACAGATCATAAGGGAAGGTCTATTACTATTATTCTGATAAATAGATATAGTGTTAAAGTGACTCCTAATAACATTGGTGTACCCATAGATTCATGCATCTCTCAGCTCTCACCAGAGCTTTCTTTATGTAGCATAGGGCAATCAGCAGAGAAACCTACAAGTAACCCACTTGCAGAGAGTAAGAAACTGCAGAGTTCTTGTTCCTGAATAGGAAAACTATATCAAAAGGCTCAGCGGTCATATGGGTAGAGATGGCAGAAAGACTAAGACCCAGAGGTGATGCATAGCCAAAAGAAAACAGTTGTCCAGACAGCCGATCAGTTACTCATCTGAACTCACAGCAGTAGTGACAGCATGCACAAGTTCCACCTAATATCAAACCAGATAAAATACTAGTGTAGATGTGGGGAAGTGGGTAGGCAACCCCAACCTTAGTGAGGAACTATTATCAACCATTGTCTACTGGGGAGGGAAAATTCGGTGTCTTTTAAGGGTGAAATTCTTGGTAGGTTTACCAGAATCCAGTGGATGGATCCACAGCTACAGATAGTTGGGGACATAATTTGACTCTATAAGCCTCAATACATGTATAACAGAGTACATGAAATTGGTCAGGGTGTAGTAAAGAGGGTACAGATAGGGTAGGGGATCTAAACACAAAATCTGTTATATAAAATTTCCAAAATGTCAACTGGATAGGAAAACCTTAAGAAAACTCTAATCAAGGTAGTGCTGTACATTTGTAATACAGATTCCATGAGCCAATTCAAAGCCATTAATAAAAAACAAAATGTTTATAGTACCACATTGATTTCATCAAGTGCTGTGACTGAAGTGTGTAGTGTCTTTAGTAATTGGGACTTAGTCTCATGTTCCAGAAGGTAATCAAGAGCAATGGGAAAAGGCTGTATTATTTGGGAAGTCTCTTGAACCCCACTGACCAATAACTGAAGAATCTATATTACCTTGGGTGTATTATTTGAGAGTCTCTGACTTTGGGGGAGAGCATTATCCTTGTATGTGTTATATTTCTAATTAAGCGGCAGGTTTATAAATCTAATATATATTTATATATGTACATTTTATATGTATTTAAAAACACAGAAAATATTGGGATTCCCTATGATCTTTTCAAACATCTTTATGCTAATTATCCTTCCCTTCTCCAGTCTTGTTTCAATTTCCATCCTCTTCCCCACTTGTCTACTCAACAATTTCCTCTTTCCTTCTTAATTCGTTGAATCCTACTATCATCTTCTCTAGAGCTCTTTCTCCACAGCTCTTTCAATGGTCCCTCTCTACTTTAAGGGCTTACTCTAGCAATTCCAAGTTATACATGCAAACCTCAGTATTCAGAGCTTGGTTCCACATAGAGATGCGATCATGTACTATTTTTTTTTCTCGGTCTGGGTCGCATCACTCAGTATAATATTCTCCAGTTCAATCTATTTACCTGAATATTTCATAATAATTTTTTCTTCATTGAACAGAATTCATTGTGTTTATTTATCACACATTGACTATCAGTTGATGGGCATCTAGGCTATTTCCATTTCCTAATTATAGCTGGGAATTATGGTACATTAGTTTTAGTCTTTTGTGGAATCTCTACACTGATTTCCATGGTGGCTGAACCAGTTCACAATCCCACAAATATTATGTAAGGTGTCTTTCCAGCACATCCTCAGCAGTATTTGATATCACAGATTTCATGATCTTAGCCATTATGACTGGCATGAGATGAAATCTTAAAGTACTTTTAATTTGCATTTCTCTGATTTCTTAGTATGTTGAACATGTTTTAAGTATTTACCATTTTTCTTTCTTCTTTTGAGAACTATCTGCTCATATATAGAGACCATTTTTAAAATATCTTTGGAAGCCCTTGTCAAGAAACTCCAATGAACTTTCATATGAACTTTTGAAAATTGCCCTGTTTTGACTTTTTTTCTAGTTCCCTGTCTAGAACTTGTAATGCTAATTACTCTTGCCTTTACTTCTCCTTCACATCTCCCATTCATGATCCAAGGACTTACTTCTTCCCTTAGAGACAAGAGTTATGCAATTTGGGAGTCTTTTAGATAGACCCACTGAACAGGTACTCCAATTGCCTCACCCTGCATCCCTGTTCAGCATGGAAGAAGCCAGAGAGTTTTGCATCCTTATTCCCTATTGGCAATTTGGGTAACCCCTTCAGAGGATAGTGTGATAAGAATAGGAGGTAGGAATTGGCTAGACAGTCGGTGTAAAAAGACCACCCCAAAATGTAGCCAGTTTCTTGGCTAAAGTCAAAATGTCTTTGGGCCTGTTAGCAAGAAACTCTGTTCCAAAGGCCAAAAATGTAAAAAGTATTTGGGAGCTTGTATCTAATTCTTGAAAGATTTTAGGGTTACCTCTTCAGAGGGGGGAATGTTGGAGAGGAGGGAGTGGGCATGGATTTGATCGAAACACCTTATATACATGTATGAAATACTCCACGTTTTTGTAAAAATTAAAAAATATATTTTTTATTTATTTTTATTTTATGTGGATGAGTATCTTGCCTACCTGTATGTAAGTGTACAAGGTGTGTACCTAGGTCCTTATGGAGGTCAGAAGGTGTTGGATCTCCTGGAACTGGAATTATGGATAGCTCTTAGCTGCAATGTGTGTTCTGGGAACTGAACTTTAGTCCTCTGTAAGAGCAGCCAATGCCGATGGTAATCACTTCAGCCCTTATAAGCCATTTTTGAGTAGCTTATATGTTTTCTTGATGTTTTTTTTGAGTTCTTTGTATATTCTGTAAACCAATTCTCTATCAGATCTATAACTGTGATAGGTTTTCTCCCATCCTGTGCTCTGTGTGTTCCTCCTCACTAGACAGGTTGTTTCATTTGTTGTACAGAAAGTTGCAAGTGTTTTGTATCATAAGAAACAGTGTATTTAATTATATAAATTGCTAAAGTTCATAAATAAAGGGTATATTTGTTTCAAAAATCAAGTGTACACATTGAACTCAAAATGATTGACTATATGATGTGTGTGTGTGTGTGTGTGAATTCTTGATTTCCTCTAGGGTGGAAAATACAGTTTGACATACATCCAGTTAATATGACCTTACTACATACAACAAAGAGCCATTATTATTATTAATATTATTATTTATTACTATTGTTTCAATGTATATTTTATACTGAATTTTTGTTCATATCATACAAAGCATGTTAATCATCTTTACAACCCTTCCCCCATCCACACTCCCATATTTCCCCCACCAGATATCAAATATCTGTCCTATATGTTAAGGCATATGGAGTCAAGTTTCTGTACCCAGATGTCCCTCACTGTACGTGCATCCACTGGGGTCTAGTCAATAATCTAGAGTCTCTCCCTCAAAGAAGATCAGCTCTTCCTCACCCAGCAGTAATCAGCTGTCAATATTTCTTCAGTTAAGATTGTGGCTGCCGTCCAGTTCCCCAGTTCTGTGCTGGGTGCTTTTCTAATCGAGTCAGCATGGGTCTCGTTCATAAGCAAGTTCCCAGAGGCCTGGAAGACTCTGTTTCCTTATATGCATGCACCAACCCTGGCTCATGTACACCCTCCGCTCCCCCTTCCACAATGTCCCTGAGCCCTAGGTGGGTGAAGTTTAACATTGGAGTCCTATCCGAGGACACGGGAAGTGCTTGCTGCAGTCTTTTGTTCTCTATACTTTAGCCAGTTGTGGTCTTCCGTGTGCATTGTACTCTGTTGTATGAGGAAGCTTCACTGGTGAGAGTTCTGCTACGTTGCGTGAGCCTTAGTTGTAGAGGTTCCTCTGTAGATGTGTCAACCAGGGCTGGGCGCCTCACATTCACCTATTCTCTGTGCGTGACCAGTTGTGGACTCTGTAATACCCTCCATCTGTTGCAAAGAGAAGCTTCGTTGATGAGTGCTGAGTGGTATACTTGTCTGTAAATATAAGAATTGATATTTAGCATAAAGCAAGAAATTACATGTATCTAGTGATATGACACAACTAGGGTTTTCTCTAGGATTTATGATCTATCCAGCCATGTGTATGTGGCTGATTTACAGTGCCACAGTGAAGTCCTCAGAAATGGAAACAACCTAAACATCCATCAACTGAAGAATGGATAATCAAAATGTGGTACATTTACACAAAGGAGTTCTACTCAGTGGTAATGAGAAAAGAAATCATGAAATTTGCAGGTAAATGGATAGAACTGGAAACAGTTACACTAAGTGAATAACACAGACTGAAAAACAAGTGACATATTCATGGTTCTCTCTCTCTCTCTCTCTCTCTCTCTCTCTCTCTCTCTCTGTGTGACTTGTAGCACCAAATCCCTATGTGTAAGTATGTATACTGATGTAACTGCAGGCGCCAGGAAAATGAAAAGGAACCATGGAGGTAAAGTAGCACCAAATCCCTATGTGTAAGTATGTACACTGATGTAACTGCAGGCGCCAGGAAAATGAAAAGGAACCATGGAGGTAAAGGGAAAGAAAGAGTCCAGGAGATGGGGATAGTAGGAAATAATAATTGTTTCCAAGGAAGAAATGGGGAAAACTGGGGTATTCAACAGGAGAGGAAGAAGTGGAGATATTCAGGAGACTATTGGGGGTAAAGGGGAAGAAGTAGCTCAAGAGAAGGGAAATAATAGGAAACAGGAATTATCAAGGGGAAAATGAGGGTGATTTTACTGGGGAGGGAAGAGGGAGAGAGGGGGGAGAGATAAATAAATCTTAGGTGGTGTGAAAATCCAGAGAGAAATGTATTAGCTCCAAAACCTACTGGAAAAGACACATACAATGTTTGAATATGAGTGCTTGTGTGTACATGAAGGCTGTGTAAGAAGAAACACAGTGCCAGACAGGAGAAGTTTCCTTTTGAGGAAACTTGGTCAGAGGAGTCCAAGAGATTTCCAAAATGATACAGTCTATCAACACAACCCTTGATTGTTTCCCAGACCTTGAAGGTAAGACCCTATTGCTGAAGACAGAACATACTTTGGAAGCAGGCCTTGGAACAATGGAGATGCAACTGGCCTGGAAGACTTCCCCCTGAAGACCAGCTCTTGTAATTCTGGAGGACACTATACAAGCTGCTAAGGGAAAAAAATCAATCAATGTTCCAACCCAAGATTTAAAGCCTAATGATCACAACAAACTAGAGCAGTAATGTAGTGGCACGTCGGTCTTGGGGGTAATTAGCAGCTATCTAATTAGGCGTAAAGACCTTTCAAAAGGAAGAAACATCTAAGTTTTATGAGTTTCAATTTGTCAGTTGTGGAATGGGTGAGTCTTCTTCAGAAAGTCCACTCCTGTGCCTGTATGTTGTAAAATATTTCCCACATTTTCTTCTAAGAGTTTCAAAATTTTAGGATTCATTTGGAGTTGATAGTTTTCATGGTGAAAGATATCCATTTAATTTTAACATTTTGCTTGTGGACATCCAGTTTCCCCAACACTGCATGCTGAAGAAGACCTCTGTCATCCAATATGTTGTTTTATCAAATATCACATGACTGATGTTGACTGTGAACAGAAGTCTGTGTCTCCTTTCCAATTGCTCTAGATATCTGGTCCATAAATGTATGTTACTATGTCTCTGTAGCCTCGTCAATGATGGCTAGTTTTCAAGATTTCAAAAAAGTGCTATGTAGGTTTTTGAGGAAGAAAAGTGACCAAATAGTCCTATCCAGCTATAAAACCTGAAAGCTATAATAACTACTACACTGGCAAGATATTCCCAATACTGCAAAATTATCACTAATGTGTTGGGAGTAGCCAACAGCTGTCTAATTGAACTTACAGCCAGTTTAATCAGAGGTAACTCCTGCTTGGTACTGTAAACATGGCCAAGAACTTGTGGCCATAGAAGTCATAGCTCTTAGTGGAGAATCTATTTCTAAAATTTTGTTAAATTGATTTAATACACTACCACCTTCTAAACACTCATCTTTTTTTTCTTTTTTTTTTTTTGGTCTTTTTGAGACTGGGTCTCCATGTAGCCCCAGCTGTACTGGAACTCACTATGTAGACCAGGCTGGCCTTGAACTTACAGAGATCTGCCTGCCTCTGCCTCCCGAGTGCTGGGATTAAAGGTGTGAGCCACCACGCCCGGTCTAAACAATCATCTTTACATGCATAAACTAGTAAACCTCTAATCCCTCATCCAGAAGCACCTTTTTGCCTTGGTCAGAGTTTAATACAGAAAGCTACAAGCGGTCAAAGTACAGAGCCTAAGTGACTGTGGAGTATTCAGCCCTAAATGGGACATCTATATTATACTTTCTTCCTGCAAGGCCCAGGAAACATCATGAAAGAAAGACAGAAAGAGACTGATTGCCAGAGGTTAAGGAGGAATGCCCCAAAGCTGTACCTTTTAGACATGGCAAGGCCCTGGTGCTTAGGACCTCACAGAAGCTGTGGTTGTCTTCAGGAGACCTGCACAAGATTAAACCAGTAAACATTCCAGCTTGAGTGAGGCAGAGGCAGATGAGGCTCTGATGCCTTGGCAATTGATGCCTGTTGAAGATGAGAGGGTCAGAGATTTTCCAGGCTGTAGCTCCTTGACAGAAGTTACATGCTGGTGTATGGTCCTACACCCACACACATATTGCAGAATTAATTGGACTCAGTGGGTCAAAGAAGCAAAGAGGACATGAATTTAGAAGACGGACATGTGGGAGGGGTTGCCAGTAACAATAGATGGAGAGGAATGGGGGCATTCATATGATCAAAATACATTGTATTTATTTATGAATTTCTCAAATAATATAAATACAATTTAATTAATTTAAAAATATTTTACGAAGCCAAAATCATTTAAAATTAAGAACAAGTAATAAATTTGCCTACTGAAAAAAGTATATAATATCAATGTGAGTATATGTGTAGCTTATGCTATACAACAAAAATCACAGTGTCAGGCATGGGAGCCCTCCTTTTGAGTTGTTGGTCAGAGTCGACCAAAAGACTACCGGAAGAATACAGGCTGTTGCTGAAGCCCTGGACAGCCTCCCAGAACTTGAAGGTAAGACTCTATTACTGAAGAGAAAACATACCGGAAGCACAGGACTTGGAGCAATCATGCTGGAACTGACCTGAAACCTTCCTTCCTGAAAACTAGCTCTCATTGTATCAGAGGATACCACGAAAGCTGCCAGCCAATCAATGATCTCACCCAGCTGTAAAGCCTACCAACCACAACCATGACTGGCCCAGAAATCTCTCTCTATTTTGGTGCAGTAGTGGCACGTTTATCCTGGGGAAAACAACAGCTGTCAAACTGTATGTAAGACCCACTAAATGGGAGGGAAATCATGTGTGGTACTGTAAACATGCAAGCACACATGGGTGAAGAGGTCATAGACCCTAGGAAAAAAAACTATTGTCACTTCTCTAGACCAATGGAGTTTATTTCTAGATTCTAAATATATATTGTTATATTTATAGCCAAATGTACCTCTCATCACTTATCAAAGAAGCTCATTTTGTAACAGATGGAGACTGTTACAAAGTTCCACAACTTGTCAGAAAAAGAGAATAAATGCTTATGAAGTGTCCAGCCTTAAGTAACACATGTAACACATGCACAATGCTACCCATACCTAAGGCTCAAGGAACCCTGCAGAACTGGGTAAAGAAGGAACGTAAGGGCCCGAGATACAAGACACTTGCTGCCTCCTAAGGCATTATAGACATGATTGGGAAGCCGCACCAGTGAAATTTCCACAGCACGGTAGTCTAAGGAGATCTTTGAAATGACAAAACCAGTTGACATGCACAGATAGATGAAGAGGATGCCGCCGGGTCCTACCTCATGATGAAGACCTAAGGCGATCAATGGACTCTGAGAAAGGGTTTTCTCCAGAGACATGCTGAGTGTTTAATCAGAAATGGATAGCCCTAAACACAGGCACACAGGGCCAACACTAAATGGACTCAGTGTACACACACACACACACACACACACATATGTATAATGCCCGTGTTCATATATAATTCTATAATATAACTATATGTAATTATATAATATATGTAACAATAATAATCAAAGAAGAGGACAACAATTTGACTGAGAGTGTGGAGTCATGGAAGGAGTTGGTAGGGAATTCACAGGGATGCAAGTAGTGCAAAGATAATACTTGTCCTGGTTTGTTCTTCACTGCCGTGACAAAACACTCTGACCAATGCCAACTTGGGGAGGAAAGGGTTTATTTGTCTTACATCTCCCAGGTCACTTTCATCAGGGAGCCCAAGGCAGGAACTCAGGGCAGGAACCCGGAGGCAGGAGCTGGAGCACAGGCCATGG
>NW_008352126.1:1204237-1206713 GCF_000622305.1 Nannospalax galili
CTCTGGTACCAATCTCTGTCCTAGTTTGTTTCTTCATTGCTGTGACAAAACACTCTGACCACTGCCAACTTGGGGAGGACAGGGTTTATTCAGCTTACATCTCGCAGTTTCTAGTTCATCAGGGAGCCCAAGGTAGGAACTCAGGGCAGGCACCTGGAGGCAGGATCTGGAGCACAGGCCAAATAGGAGAGTTAAAGGGAGATGTGGTGGGAATCACCACCCCTGCTCTTTCAAATCCTTGATGGTACCACTAATATCTGCAATCCCTCCAGGGATGCTATACTGTTTCTGGTTCACTATTTTCCCTGGCAGAGGCAATTCCAGTGGTTTGCATTTGGCCTTTCCAACCATAATAGCCCTCACTCCACAGGTCAGGGAACCAATGTGGGGAAGAAGTTGCCCAAATGCCTATGGTTCCTACTCCTGTTATGATGCCTCCTGTTCCCAAGCATGCACATACGGCTTCATGGGGTGTGCCCTACGATTGGTTGACTGGGGAACAGAAGACTAGGGCTTGGTTTACAGATGGTTCTGCATGCTATGTAGGCACTACTCAGAAGTGGACAGCTACAGCATTTCAGCCAATTTCTGGAACAACCCTGAAGGATACTGGGGAAGGAAATTCTTCACAGTGGGCAGAACTTCAGGCAAGGCACATGGTCGTGCATTTTGCTTGGAAGGAGACATGGCCAGAAGTGAGATTATATACTGATTCATGGGCTGTAGCCAATGGTTTGGCTGGATGGTCAGGGACTTGGAAGGAGCGTGATTGGAAAATTGGCAAGAAAGACATTTGGGGAAGAAGCATGTGGATAGATCTTTCCAAATGGGCAAAGGATGTGAACATACTTGTGTCTCATGTAAATGCTCATCAAAAAGTGGCTTCAGCAGAAGATGAGTTAAATAATCAGGTAGATCGGATAACCCGCTCTGTGGATTGTCAGCCTCTTTCTTCAGCTATCCCTGTCAATGTTCAATGGGCCCATGTACAAAGTGGCCATGGTGGCAGAGATGGAAGTTATGCATGGGCTCGACAGCATGGACTCCCACTCACAAAAGCTGACCTGGCTACAGCTGCTGTTGAGTGCTAGATCTGCCAACGGCAGAGACCAACACTGAGTCCCCGATATGGCACTGTTCCCATGGTGACCAGCCAACAGCAGAGACCAACACTGAGTCCCCAATGTGGCACTGTTCCCCGTGGTGACCAGCCTGCAATCTGGTGGCAGGTTGACTACACTGGGGACAGTGTTTTGTCCTTACACGAATAGACGCTTATTCCGGTTATGGATTTGCCATTCCTGTATGTAATGCTTCTGCCAAAACTACTATCCAGGGACTTACAGAATGCCTTATCCACCGTCATGGTATTCCACACAGCATCGCTTCTGACCAGGGAACTCACTTCACAGCCAAAGAAGTGTGACAGTGGGCCCATGGTCATGGAATCCATTGGTCTTACCATGTTCCCCACCATCCTGAAGCAGCTGGCTTGATAGAATGATGGAATGGTCTCTTAAAGACACAGTTACAGCACCAATTAGGCAGCAATAGCCTGGAGGGCTGGGGCATGGTCCTCCAGAATGCAGTGTATGCTTTGAATCAGTGTCCAATATATGGTACAGTTTCTCCTATAGTCAGGATTCATGGGTCCAGGAATCAAGGGATGGAAGTGGGAATGACTCCACTCACTATCACCCCTGGTGACCCTCTATGAAAATTTTTGCTTCCTGTACCCTTGACTTTGCACTCTGCTGGCTTGGATGTTTTGATTCCAGAAGAGGGAGTGCTTCTGCCAGGAGAGACAATAAACATTCCATTGAACTGAAAGCTAAGACTTCACCCTGGACACTTTGGGCTTCTGATGTCCTTAAGTCAGCAGGCTAAGAAAGGAATAACAGTATTAGGAGGGGTGATTGACCCAGACTACCAGGGGGATATTGGACTGGTTCTCCACAATGAAGGTAATGAAGATTATGTCTGGAAGGCAAGAGATTCCTTAGGGTGACTTTTGGTGTTACCATGTCCTGTGATTAAGGTAAATGGGAAACTGCAACAACCCAATCCAGAAAGGACAACAAATGGCCCAGGCCCTTCATGGATGAAAGTATGGGTCACTCCTCCAGGGAAAGAGCCAAGATCTGTAGAGGTGCTTGATGATGGTGGAGGAAATACAGAGTGGGTAGTAAAGGAAGGTAGTTACAAATACAAACTTAGGCCACGTGACCAGTTGCAGAAATGTGGATTGTAATTGACATGAGTATTTTTGTCCTATTTGGTTAAGAATAGGCTTGTGCATGTATATACATGTTAAGCAGATACTTGAGTTATTCTTTTTTGAATATGTAATTGAGATGTGTTAAGTGGTTAAGTGTTGTGAACCTATATGATTATATTGGGTTATGAGACACTAAAGGACTAAGCATTCCTCGAAGACCTTATCACCGACTCTAAGATATATAATGCATTATATGCA
>NW_008352126.1:1207355-1215194 GCF_000622305.1 Nannospalax galili
ATATATCCCGGGTCACAGTTCATCAGGGAGCCCAAGGTAGGAACTCAGGGCAGGAACTGGAGGCAGGAGCTGGAGCACAGACCTTGGAGGAATTCTGCTTACTAACCTGCTCCTCTGGCCCCTGATCAGCCTGCTTTCTTATGCAACACAGGCCCACCCGCCCAGGGGTGGCACCACTCATAGTGGGCAGGCCCTCCCACATCACTCAACAGTCAAGAATGTGCCCCATGGACATGGCCACAGGCTAGTACAATGAAGGAAGTTCCCTAATTGAGGCTCCCTCAACCCAGGTGTGTCAAGTTGACACTAAAGCTAGCAGCACAAAAAACAACCAGCAGGCACATTTAGACCACAACATCCATTCAGTCTGGGAGAGACTTCTAAGAACTATGCTGCAGGCTTCGCCAGTCTCCAAGAAATTCTTCTTTATTTTTCTTCTTAAGTGGCTGTTGCCAGATTTTCCCTGCTCTGGGAATTATTCAGCCACTTCCTCTGATAGCCTCTCCCTGGATTTCCTCTTTAGTATTTCTTGCACGCAAACATGTATCTGTGCATTCCTCTTTTAAGACTTGAACTAATAACTGATAACAGAAATAGTTCGATGTCCAGCAATAAGGTGAGATTCGGAAAACCCGATAATTCACTAGCTAACATGAAACACCTAGATCTAAGTTGAATGTATATAGTGGTTACTCAAAGTATGTAGTGACAAAGTTACTAAGTCCTCACACTTTATTATTAGAATATGCTCATAACGATGCTCTTGTCAATGAAATGATTCAAGAATTTGAAACACAGAAAGAGACAGTATCAACAAAGAGAGAGTTGGCTGGTTGTTCCCAGGATTGACACCTGATAGAGAATTAATGCAAAGATAGAAGACTTAACAAAGAGCAAAGAATATATGTGAGACTGTGTTTAGAAGCTTAACAAGTCTTTAAATCTTGGAGAGGAGGCATAGACACTATTGGGGAGAGCAGTTAAAACAGACTGGCAGATTCCAGAGGTTTAAATGCTTAACCAAAGTTTCTGCTGAGGTAAGGTTCCTACGTCTTTGATCATGGCAAATGATTTGGAGATACTGTTTGGATTTGGATAATATTTGGATGACTATTGCCAAATATTTCGTTCCGACATCATTGACTAACCAGCTTGTGAGTAGCCACTTGGTTTATTTGGAGCTATTATTTCGCAGTTACACACTGGCATTAAAAAGGCTAGGCTCGCATCACCTCTAGAGAATAGATGTTTCTTAAGTTATCCTTTTCAAATACTACTCTGGCAGCCTGTCTGTTAAGAAGCTGAATCTGAGTATGAATCGTTGTGGGGTATGCTGCATCTGACGAGGGAGGAAAGAGGTTACATTGTGAGGAGGATGTAAAAATGCTAGGAGATACTGCAGTAAGATGGGTCTATGCCAAGCGACAAGGCAGCAAGTTTCTGTAAGACCAAGTTTTGGCTGTGATTCAGAAGTAGAATACAAATACAGAGGAATAGTTAGAAACCGCAGCAACTTGGGTGTAGTTTCTGAAAACACAGTATATAGTATCTGTCAAATATTCTGGCAGACAGGACAAATTTCTAAGTTGACTCTTAGAAATCAGTAGTAAAAATTATTCTACTTATTGAGGTAGAAATGCTCCTTGTCCTCTCGAAGACTGTTAAAACCATAGAGGATAGATGGTCTAGTGAATCCAGGGGATATGCATGACATTTCTTATCGGTGCCTGGAGGACACTCCATTTTTACCTTGACTGTGGTATTGAGAGGAATATCAATAATTCTGAACTATGCTCATCTGAAATATATGTTGGAACAATGGGAGGCCAGGTGGAGCACTGAAATATATACATTATATATACATTATAAATAAAGCAGTGTATTTGGCTCACAGCTTTAAAGATGAAAGATTGGGATAAAGTGGTTCGGTCTGCTGGGGCTCTAATGAGGACCTCACAGCAGATGGTGTCTAAAGGCAGCAGCACGGGCAGAAGTGCCCACATGTTCAGCCAGGTAAGAAGATTCAGAAGTGTGGCATGCCCCTCTATAACTACATACTATGTTGTGAGCCAACCGTGTGCCCAGGAAAACTGTCTCAAGCTTATCCAAAGATGTTGCTGGTCATGGTGGGTTAATCTCCCAGGAAGTTCCATCTATGAGAGGCTTTGCCACGTCTCAGTATCCCTTGTGGCATATGACTGTCTGGGGGACACAGTCAAACTCCATCTATACAACAAGAGGAAGAGTAAGAATGCAAGCAGTTGAATGAGATGGTGAAAAATAAAAGTCACCCTACTTGAGCAATTCCAAAATGAGCCATGATATAGGTGTGAAACCATGTGTAAGAAAAAGTGGTTTGGCAAACACACACTTTTGAAAGTTCTCCTACCCATCTATAGAAGTACTTGTGACTATCTATCTAATCAGTTAACTATATACTACGTAAAGGAGAGTACACAGATATTTTTGCATCACTAAGGAAAACATCTAAGTTGATAGTGATGATCAGACTCTTAAGGGATCATGGAAACCCATCAGTGTCGATGGAGGATGTAGGGAAACAGAAGGACTATGTCATAGATCAAGCACTAAAATGGCTTGGTTAAAATGCAGTTTAAATGCTTGGCTAAAATGCAGTTTGAAAATGCATCTTTGAGATGAGGAAACGATTACGGTGGTTCTTTCCCAGTCTGGGAGATGGAAAGTCTTAGAAGTTGTCCCAACCTATATCAGTTAATGCAATGGGGAAAAATTAAGTAGATTCCGGTGAAATTTTAATACTCTTACATATAAAATGATTAACATAGTACATCTCCACTTAAATTGTTAAAGAAACAGTTCTTTAGTCAATAAGTGCTAGACAAATAGCTGTAATCCCATAAATCAAGTGGCCTCCATAAATGCAAAGATTCAACACTCAACATAGGGATAATTCAGCAAAAATTAATCATTTTAGCTTCTTTCAATGTTTTCCTTATCTTAACATCGGTTCAACACAGTTCAGATTTTTAATGAATTACATGAGGGACACCACCAAGTGTGTCAAGAGCAACTTCTTGTTTTCTCAACATCAGGGATAACATTGGTAAAAGATATATATTACACTGTAAAGCATAGTTTTACTAATTCGATTTTCTGGTAGTTGGTAGTACTAATAAAGTCTGTAGGAATGTTATCAGTAATTGAGCAATCAGTATATGGCACTCAATAAATTATAACTTTGAATGCTTTTAGAAGTACACTTTTATGAATTTAACTATTCTCACTTGATCAAAGAAATACCACATCATCAATCTTCATGTGGAATCCAAACAACTTTTCAGTGAAGCAGTGTGGAAATGGAGGCATTTTGGTCAAATAGTAAAATGCTTCCTACTTTCTGGATAAATAAGTTTGGGAGATATCAGTGGGTGATACCTACTTATATACTTGAAATTTTTGAAAGGGATACATGTGCCCCACTATGCACACAAAATGATCACAAAGGGCAGGGCAATTAAGATAACTGCACTGACTGTGACAATCATTTTATATTTAAATGAATATCAAAACATGACACTGTACATAAATTCTATATATACAATCTGTGCTTGGTAATTGAACAATAAATGCTGACATGCTTTTTTGTCCATTCTGCTTCAAACATTGAAAAATACTTAAAAACGATGAAATTATAAGTCAAATACTTTTTAAGTGTTGGAAGAAATTTGTGCTGATACACCCACTGACTGTGTAATTGTGTATTGTAATATTACGAGACATTTTCTATACAGAACAAACAAGTTTCTTGTAGTCGTATACCAGTTTGCAAACTTTAAATTTTGGCTTGGTATTCAATTTATTTCCTATAAATATAAAGTTAATTTTAAGATATTTAAAAAACACTGCATCAGCAGTACGTCAAGGGCATAGCATTTCTAAATGACCAGGGGCCAGCATTACTTAAACATTTAATGATTTAACTTATTTTCTGTCTTGATTAAAAATTTACAATTAATTTTGCATTTCTGAGAACACAGCACAACCATGAGATGAAAAGTTTTATAACTAATATCTGTACCTTAAAAGTTCTATCAGAACATCATTTTGGGCTTCTTCCCCTGCAAAGAATTAAGGTATGCTTGTAGGCTTTCTGTTAATACCATGAAACACCTGAGGCAAATAACTTGCAAAGAGCAAAGACTGGTCCTAAGAGAGGAGGGAGATGACATTATCCTGATGGGAACAGGTGGAAGAGAATTGTTCCCTTCATAGCCAGGAAGCAAAAGAGTGGAAGGGAAAAGCTTGGGCCCCACGTCCTTCTTTGGGGACTGGCCTCTGTAACATAAAGACCTACCACCTACAGTTCCAACAGTTGCCATATTGCCACTATGGCCATATTAACACCTGGTCCTCTAGGGCATTTTTATGTCAACACTAAGGAGATTCCTCCTTGTCCTTTGAAATCTCCTCAGGCAACAGATATACTAATAACAGTAACAATCAAATTGAACTGACTCAGCATTACTGTGATTAAGGATCTGGGCTCTATGTTTCCACAATTTTGTAGGGCATGTTTAAGAACAATGTTGGAAGGTTTTTATGGTATCTCCAGCAACCATGGTTGCTCAAGGAAAAAACTATAGGAGGACTTGAGATGGGATTGTGTTAACGATGTGGATACCTTGTAACTAAAAAAGGAAATATTGTTCACCATGACTATTAGAAAAATATACTTTACTCCCCAGAGCTGAACCATTCATATCTTAAGTCATTCCAAGAAAAACAATGAACAGGATTGTTATAGCTTTCTTGGAATAACTATTATCTAATGTGGAGAATTATTTTCACTTCCATCACAGAGTGTGAAAGGAGGTAATTTTTTTCATGTCTGTGTATATGACTTGAAAGCTGTTAGGGAAACTGTCTAGGGAACAAATGGAACTAAAAGGGGGAAGGAGAGAAGGGGGAGGGGAGAATGGTGGGAGATATGCTTAACCAACACAACATATTTATTTAAATATGGCCCTAAGTAACTCAGTGCCAGATCCAATAAAAATACACAATGACAGCAAGAAAGACAGGGGCGAGAACGAGCAAGTTGTCACTGATTTTGCTTCAGCAGCAATGCCTGCACAGTTCAGATTCTGTAAGGCTTGTAAGGCATATGTGTGCAATTGACTTTGCACCTTCTTCCCTTTGTTAGTGCTGTGACCTGAACAAATTATCTAAATGTAAAAATGCTCTGAGAATTAAAACACTCAGATATCCCAACCCACCATGTTTTCTCACCTACCTTCATCTCCTCCCTCAAATCCTTCCTCTAAGGGAGGGGGCGGTCATGTGCTTTCCAGTCTAACCCTGGATCCGCTTTTTCTAGCTCAGCGGCTCTGTAATAATCAATAATATCACCCAAGAATCATTCCCAATTATCTTTTGTGTCTTTGATTTTTCTTTTCCACTGAATTGTTCTCCTTAACCGCCACAATATTTTACATCTATTTTCTTTTTCTTGAAAGCTTTCACTCTGTCATTTGAAAAGTAGTCTACGTTCATATGTCAAATCTGTAAACTTCTTTAAAAGAGATTTGCAACAACTATAAAAGCAACACGCATATGTGTCAAAGTTCAAAAACAGAAAAAGACCATAATTTCCTCTATGTCTTGAAAGCAAGAATGCCTTTCTCCTTATCAATCATTGCCAGAATTTGATTTCGTGTGATTACTATACATCGGTAATAGGATATTCGTAACCGCATTATAGCAGTCTGGGTTAGCGTCTCTGCAAAAGCATTGTGAAACAGAATAATTTAGAGTAATGTCAGCAGAGAAGAAAGGACAGGCATTGAATAGCCTATCAACAGTGCTGAGGTTCTCATTGTTCTTCGGTAACCTAGTCAATTGGATATGTATCAGGTATCTATTAAACACACACAATGAACATAATTTCGGGTAAAGCATTTCCATGTCAGGGTAACAGCTATGAGCACCACACAGCACACTGAAACATGCTAGAAAACTCCAGTAAATGCCACAGTATAAAACACCAGAGGGAGGATTGTGGATGAGTAGCCCAAGATTTCAGTAAATATTCAGTCTAAGTTAAACATGAATCTGTTTCAGGAGTATAAACAGTGAGCACTCATAGTGAATATGATAGGCTTTGAATAAAAAAAATATATCCAAAGCAAACCCTGAAACTAATCTACTGACATGTAGTTCCATGTCCTTTTGGAAAGTAACTAATAACCTGTCAGCTGTTCAGCTATGACAGGTGGCTTAAAATAAATTAAACCTATTTTTATTGTCTGGGAATGTTTCTGAAAGTGGCTCAGATAACCATAGATTTGTAAATATGTAGTTAACGAATGAGTTGTTCTAGCCCCACACCAAGATGTAATCGAACTGTAGTATCACCACAGTCACCCAGAGATATTTGTTTCTGACTACATTTAAAGAGACAATTTCAGTCCCCGGATTTTTATCTCAGTATCAGTCTGAACAAACTGTATAATACATATTCATGTAGAAATAAATATAAAAGAATGAACAAAGAATGTAAAACTTTTGTTTATTATCGCTTGGGAATTTCATACAAGCTCATAATGCATGTTGATCGAAATGACCCACTTTCCCTCCTCTCCAAGACCTCCCCTACCCCACCAGTTCACCTCCCAACTGCTATGTTTTTAAACCCACTGAATCCACTTTCTGTATGTGTATGTGTGGGGGTGGTGCGTGAGTAGCCTCTCAGGGGCCACTGAGAAGAACTGACTTTCTTTTCCCTGGCAGGCACCAATTGTCAATTAGATTGGGACTTGGTGACCAACAGCCTCTTACATGTTGAGATGTTGGCTGGCCTGATGTGAGTCAATCACTGGGCATTCAGCCACAGTCATTGTAAGCTCATGTGTGCAAAGCCCTGCCATGTGCTCCACATGCTGCTTCACCACAGGTGTTTATTACCTCTGATGCTATTTATCTATGTAAGTGTTATGCCCTCATGTGCATAAGTGCACCTGTGTTGTGCAGTGTTGTGGAGGACAGAAAAAGGACATTGGATCACCCAGAAATGGAGTTTTGGACAGTAGTCAGCCACTATGTGGGTGCTGGGATTTGAACCTGGATCCTCTGCAAGAGCAGTCCTGGCTCTTAACCACTGAACCATCTCTCCAGCCTCACGCTCTTATAAGCATGATCCCTGAGTCTAAGGTGTAGGGAGGGGTGTGATATAGATGTCCCATTTTAGTGTGAGCACTCCACAATCTTTTGTACTCAGCATTTTGACAAGTTGTAGGTCTCTGTATTAATTGCCAGAACTCAAATGTTTTAACAACAAACCCACTGCCGAATATAACTAGTGATCACTTGCACTGCATGGCTTTGAGGATTTGTGAGAATCTATTTGCCTGTGTTTCCGGCCAGAGGAGACTGAGTATGGCAAGTCATTTGGCAGGGCAAGACTGAGCAAAATACCAAACTTATCATTGCTCTAAATGTGTTTTAACATGTGGATTTTCATAAGAACCACACCTTTCTCATTGGAGAATGCTGTGAATTTTGATTCTCTGAACTGTACATACATTTAGCTATTATTTCTCAAAAGAAATTAGAGATTAAAGGGAAAATCTAGGATAAATAAAGCTTCATTGTCTTTTCAATATTCTATCTACTAGTCCTTTTTTGGGAATAGATAGATAGATAATAGATGATAGAAAGATAGATGATAGATAGATGATAGATAAATAGATAGACAATAGATAGATAGGTAGATAGATGATAGATAGATGGATGGATAGATAGATGATAGATAAATAGATAGATAGATAGATAGATAGATAGATAGATAGATAGATAGAT
>NW_008352126.1:1215286-1253619 GCF_000622305.1 Nannospalax galili
GATGATAGATAGATAATCCATTGATAGATGGATAGATGATAGATGATACATAGATGATAGATGACTGATAGATATAGATGATAGATAGATAGATGATAGATAGATAGATAGATAGATAGATAGATAGATAGATAGATAATAGATAAAGATAGATGAGAGAAAGGCAAAGAAATAGAATCAGCAAGAAAGACAGTAAAGAACATATTTATTGTTGGTGGCAAAACCAGATAGAGTAAAATGAGAGGAGTATTTTCAAAATAAGGGCTTAATAATCTATAATAACCAGAACTGAAGACATGTTGACTGCTGGAGGAGGATCACATAGACCGTCTGCTCATTTATTAGTTTAAAAATTAAATAAATCTACATGTGATTATTCAAGCAGACTAAGGCTTAAAAATGCACTTTCTATCTTCACATCAACATACAAAAAGAAATATAAAGAGGAAAAGCAACATCTACCATAATGTAAATTCCATGAAGGTAGTTTTGGCTATTGCTGTATTCTAAATGTCTGATATAGCTAGTATTTAGTAAATATTACAGCATGCACAGTGCTCTAATACAATAAATATACCCATAGATTCTGTATGGGTAGGATTTATTACTGTAACAAGAAAGAACTCTTTCTGAATTAATCATCACATGATCTTGAAAGTTAAATTTTTAAAACTAACAGGACACATACCTCACGTGAGGGTCACACGCGTCTCTAGTAGACCTCAGGAGGGTAACTGTTCACTGGAAACAAACTTTCTGGATTTGGTTCAGTTCACACTGACCAATGTGCCCTGAACCCCTCCCGGAAACAGTGATGTCGGGGGTCTGTGAAGATTGCAGGTACTGGGGTAAGCAGGAGACCGCCATCCCTGTAACCAGAAGAAGAACCTCATCTACCCTATGTTTAACATATGAGCGATGAAAACAATGGACCTTAGATACAAAACGTGTAGTGAAGCCATTCTGTGTTCGTGAGAGAAACAACTGTAACTCATTTTAGCAGTTCATGTAAGAAACTGTTAGCACTAGTACGAATTATTTCTGGCTTTTATGCATACCTTTCTTCTGATGCTCATCGGGCTTCAATGAAAATAATGGGCTTTATATCAGAGTGCTTGAAAGTCAACTAATCTCAAAACCGGTGATAACGACTCTAAATCTAAAATATCTTCCTGACGCCAGCTTTCCCTAGTGCTCTTTTACTTAGGGCTAGGAACCGGATCCTGACTCACTGCAGAAGAGAGGAGCACAGCCCTCTGCAACCCGGCATCAGGACGCTCACTGACGGTTCTCTTTCCAGGAAAACCAAACAGATCAGTTATACTTACATTTAAACTTGTATTTAACATACTGATAAATGTGCCTACGTACACTTGTAGCACCTGGGGGATATACAGCTCAGACAAAATCTTTACGAGCTTATCCCACAATAGTTGAAGAGTCACACTAGATAAAAATGTTATTCATTTAATTTTTGTTATGCGAGGTGTAGCAGAAACTTTTTAGAATTGCTTAAACTTGGAGGAAACTTCTGGAAATTAACTCAGTTTCTTTTTTTTGCATATAGATTATATCTAAGAAATATTTAAGTGGCTGCTTGTCACTTCTTCCTTCTTCCCCTAATGATTAACGATCTTTGAAATACTAATATTCAAGTCTTGTTTCTGAATAATTTACATGTTTATTTATGTTTCCCTCTAGCAAGTAGACAAGATTATGCGAAAAAATTACAGAGAATAAGTCTCAAATTATTCAAAGAAAGTTGTGCATTTGTTAAAATTTGGGGGTACCCCAGAGCTGTGTTGCTATTAGCAGAGAGATGCATTTTGTTTGCCGTTCCATTTTCTGTGGCTTCATCTCTGAACTTTACAGTACAGTATGTAGATGATGATTCTGTCTCAAAAATGAAGGTACTTGTCATGGACCTTAATGGCAGCAGCCCTAAGTGTGATCAGTAGGTCTAAACAAACAGCACAGCAGTGGTAAGGGCTTTCCGTTTGAGGGACAGGAGAGGACTAGGATCCTAGGGCAGGAAATCGGGATACAGTTGTACAAAACACATTGTATGCATGTATGAAATCCTCAAAGAATAAAAATTAACAAGCATTTGATGCACTAGCAACATTTTAAATTTTACATTAAAATAGTAAATTATAAAAATCATAAAAATTAAAAACAGAAATAAATATGAAATATGCAACATCTCAATGGTAAGCTTAGTATGATCTTCCTCTTTCATGCTGGTCTCCTTTTTATTATTCGTATTAGAGTCAGCCAGCTTAATAGTAGCTCCGAAAACAAAATTGCTCCATAACACCCTAGCTCCCTTCTCCATGACACCCACTAAACTGATATATATTTGTTACTACCTTTTATTGCGCTCTGTCTTTTTCTTTTTCTCTAGACAGTTGCATATACTATATAGGCATAAGCAAATAATAAAATGTATATTTGTTAGTTTGTCAACAATTACACTTTTGAAACACAATTGTAGATGCCAGAAATTAGTATATCCTCAGTACTACTTAGTGCAATTATTTACAGTTATCATCTGCTGGTCATTTATATTATGTCAGAAAAAAATCTTAGAGAAAATATGACCACAGTTCATTATATGTTGCAATGAACCCGCTTACTTTAAATAAATTGTATACCATAATACAAAAGGAAATACATGGTCATTATATTACAGTGATAAAAAGTAAAGATGCAATTAATTTCTTCATACCTGTTTTAGAAATGGAAAAAGTAAAACATTTTTTCAAGTAAACTTCAAAAGATCGCATAGCTGAAAAATAAAAATATATATATGATAGGTACAACCCATATTAGCATTACTTATAATCGCTGTGAATGTTTCATGAACAACTAGTTAGTAATATGAAGATGAACATTTTGTAACCCTGGAACACACAGGTGGTGGGACACACTGTAATCTCAGAACCCAGGAAGCTAAGCAGGAGGAGCTCAAATCATCCTACACTGTATACGAGCCTCTCAGTCCTCAGCATCGAAGGACTGAAATGAAAAAAATATCAACTTCTCATGTTCTTCAATACTTTGAACTCTAAAATAAGTAAATTTTACAATCTTGGCACATGTGTCTTCAAGGGTTCCAATAGCAGGAAATAATATGATGGAAATCATTTGGACGTTGCTCCCACTGCTACTACAGACCCTTGCCCTGTAGTTTCATAGCTGCTTTCTAAATCGGAGGGTAGTGATGAGACAGAAAAGGGAAGTAAATTAATAGAAATGCAATAATGGACTTTCCTGTGCATTAGTACAAGAGAGATCTCCCAGGCCACTGAGATCAGGAAGCAATTATGTAGACTTGCTTCTTCCTGAGGCCTATCTACATGTCGTGACACACCAATCATATCAGAAGTATGTCAGAAAATAGTTCTTTCTGAACCTTGATGAATTTTGCCCATGTTTGCAGAACTTAACATATAAGTCTTTTTTATTATCATGTCCACCGAAAATAATATGAAGGCGTGTCATTTTATTTGTTGTAGGAAATATTACACTGCTCTTTGATTTTTTAAAACCCTTTTAAATTTTAGTCCATGGGAAGGATTTTACTCTGGACTGAGTTTGAAGTATTAGAAGGAGAAGAATCTTCAAACATAATAATACAATTCCCATATTTTGAAAACTAAACTATATTGTAAAAGTGCATCTTATTTTACAGAAAAATGCAATAATGCTAGAGAAAATTTCCTCAAATATACCAATTTTTCTGTATTGTTAACCTACTGTAGGCCTTTATAATATGAATTAACATCAATGAACTAATATCCACACATTATTATTACCTAAATCTATACTGTTCACTCATTTCACATACCCTCTATCATTTATCTATCTATCTATCTATCTATCTATCTATCTATCTATCTATCTACCTATCAATCATCTATCTATCTATCATCTATCATCTATCGTCTATCATATATCATCTATCCATCATCTGTCTCTATCATCTATCTCTCTATCATCTATCTATCAATCTTTCATCTGTCTATCATCTATCTATCATATATATCTATCATCTGTCTATCATCTATCTCTGTCATCTATCTATCTATCTATCTATCTATCTATCCATCATCTATCTATCGTCTATCTTTCATCTTTCATATACTTCTTTTACTGCTCCTAGTTCCTTCTAGGACAACTCCTTTCTTCTTCCTTTTGTGAACTTGATGGTTTTCAGGAGCAAAATCAATTATTTCTCACAACTGAAATTTTTTCTTAGTATTAGATTGGTATTACATGTTTTATGCAAGAAAACCACAAGGTGAAATATCTCATTTTCATCAATTCTTATCAAGGACACACTCTAGCAACGGGACTCAGGTTGGTTGATGTTGAACTTGGTCTGTTAGCTCCGTACTGATTGTCAATTGTGTCATCATAAAGCTGCACCTCCTCAGTGAACTACCATGATCTTTATTTTTTCATTTTATTTATTTTTGTCTTTTTGAGACAGATTCTCCTTGTAGCCCCAGCTCGTCTGGAACTCACAGAGATCTGCCTTCCTCAACCTCCCAAGTACTAGGATTAAAAGCATGAGCCACCATACCTGGCGACCATGACCTTTGTAATGAGTCTCACACTTAAGGAAAGCAATTTAAACGCTGAACATCTTAAATGTAGAATATCTACATAAAGTATTTTGAATTATTTTATATTGTGCATTTTTGTATTCTATTCATTTATTTATTAAATTGCTCTCTTATATCAGTATGGACTCATTGGTTCCTGAAATTCTTTGACAGATTTAATTATACTGCACTAAAATATACAGATATTTCCACTTAGGATCTCATTCCTTATAATGGTTTGTGTTTCTTTTAACAAGTTATTTCTCAGAATCAAGGTCAAAACGTATCTTCTGTAATTTGAAGTATTTGGGTTTTTTTTAATGTAGCAGAACACCTTCTAGTGTCACAGGTATGGAAAGGCAGTCACAGAAATGAGGTTGGGGACTTAGCTCAGGGGTAGAGTACTTGCCTATCAAGTGCAAGGCCCTGGGTTCAGTCCTCAGCTCTGGAAAAGA
Source organism: Nannospalax galili (assembly GCF_000622305.1). NCBI lineage: Eukaryota > Metazoa > Chordata > Mammalia > Rodentia > Spalacidae > Nannospalax > Nannospalax galili. The sequence continues at coordinate 1,220,352 of NW_008352126.1, forward strand.
AAAAAAAGGCAAATACCTAAACATATACTCCATAATTTTTTTCTCCTTGCTAAGGTAGGTGGGCAGATCAGGCTTACAGCTAATAGATTTAAGGTCCCCTGCCTAAAAAACACTAATTTTATGTCTTTGATCTCTTTGGAATCTTTTATGTATAGCTCTTTTTCTATACCACAATGACCTCTTTCCAGGAACAAATTCATTTTTTTGAGCTCTTAATTTTTAACTCTGAATAGATATTGTGTTTTCTATAGGTAATGTAAAAGATTTGATGAACAAAAATGCAATATTACAATAAACAGATCAACTAGTAATCCCATTGTTGCCATTTATCCAATAGATTTGAAATCCATGGATGAAAAGCCATCCGTACTATCATGTGTATTACAGCACCAGTCACAATCGTTCCCTAAGAAACTCCACCTTAGTCTCCAGAGAGAGCTGGGTAGATAAGAACAATATGCAGTAAGTATGCAACAGAAAGAGCCCTAAACCTTAAAAAAAAAAAAAAAAAAGGTCTGTCGTTTGCTACATTAAGAATGGAGTTCAAGAGGACTGCACAAAACGCAGGATGCTGCACAGCACAAACTCTGTGTTCCTACACCTAGAGTCTCCAACAATCAAGTTCAGAAGCAGGAAAGAACTGTGATTGCCAGAGTCTGCACATTCTGGAGATGGAGAGTTGGCACTCACATAATTCAAGCCTTAGATTAGACAAAAGGAACAATGTGGTGAAATAAATTGCACAGCATTGTGAAGATAGCCAGCAACTGAATACCATACAATTCTCCATTACTGATACTACTTTTAATCACCAAAAATGTTAGATGTATGAGGTGATAGACCCATTATTATCTTTGCTTAATTATTCCACATATTAGAAATTATTAGAAATTATAAATTCTAACACTTGTTTATACTTCCTAAATTTATACAACTGTAGATTATCTGTAAGGGATAGGGGAATAAAGTTCTGATGACAAAGACCTCCCATTACAAAAACAAACATTAACCTTTGATAAAGGAAAGCATACAGAAATTTTCTCTATTGGTCTCAAATGGATCTCGATATCCTATGTCAATATGTTTGGGGTTCTAAGTTCTGTGGCAGTGATGTGAAGATCTACAGTTGGGAAAGGAAGATCAAAAAACAACCATGAGACAGAAGGGTATCTCTGAAAAAGCATACCGTCAGCCAGTATTTGTAAGCTTAAATACTTTGAGGTGTGTCCCATGTCACATTTTAACAGCCATATTTAATCAATTCAACAACAGATTCAGAATGCAAACTGAGCAGTCTAAGAGGAAAGGAATCATTTTCCTATTTTTCAAACCCAAAATGCATAATGCTCTGTGAACATAAGCACTGCATTAATGATAAAATGTCTACAAGCTGATCAGCTAAAATCACTTCTGTCTATTCAAATGCTTTAGTACTGAAGGGACATCGCTATTCCTAATTTGATTTTCCCCTGAGCAGTACATGATGTGTTATTTGATGCCCTTCAAAGGACACGATTAGCCGGGCTATAAAGTGTCTGATTTTATTAGCTTTGCTGGGTTTTATCAGTTTGTAAATGTGTTATTTTCTCCATTTATTGTGCCTATGGGATCCGGAGATAGAGTAAGCATCAAGTTAATATGTTTTGGGGAAGCAGCGAAGACCATACTTTAACACTTACACTGTGTTGTGATGACATTGAAGGTGCAGTCGTGGAAACTGTAATGTCAGGGCCATTTATCAAGGCAATTCTTCAATGTTGTAAACTTCAGCTCTGACATTGAATTCAACAGTAGGCTTTTGTTTTAAATAGAACCAAGTGTTTCTGGGCTGCACCACTAACAATCCTCCTTCACTGAATAGCAAATAGTCAATAATAAGAAAATCGGTCAGGCCAGAAAAGAAAAGGGAGAAAAAGGTGTTGATGAGAGATACTGTATTTGAAGTTTTCAGATTAGAGAAAGATTGGACACAACTGTAGTTACTTAAGTTAAAAAGAAAATGTTCACTAAGTATATTAAAATGTCATAGGCCCTTTGCTTTTAATTTGAATATGAAACACAGTGCACTGATTTAACTAGACGAGTTGGCAAGAACCAATTTCAATGCCACTTATTCAAAGGATACAAGGGGAAGTGACAGCATTAGAGACACTGAGAGGCCTTGACAGCATTTGCGGCCTTTCATTCCTGCGTTCTTTCCGGGTTGTCTTCCACTTCCTCTTCTGATGCTTTTGAAACCACTTGCCAATGAATCAGACACAGATTCTGTATTTGTTATCCTCCAAGGAGTTAATTCATTAAAGGTAATACCTGCTCCCATAATGTTTTTCCCCGTTTTCCTAATCATGTAATTATTGTTTTCCTCTCATCTGGAATTCAAAATAAGTTCTGGGATATCCTCCTCCCCCATGATTAACTATTCCAAGCATTAGATTATTATTTACAGGGACATGAATATGGCTTATAGTCGATGGGTTTAAGTTATGTGCATTCATAGAAATAATAATTGCTGAACATCTATTTTCTTAGATTTAAGAAGGGCGGGAGGGTATGTGCCCACATGTCTGCATTGATTGCATATACATGAATTGAAATCAGAAGCCAGAGGAATTACATGTCTATTACCACGTTGACTGACTTTTGTGTAGCGTGTCCCCCATCACCTCGACTCCACAATACAGAATTTTTTAAAGTACTTTTTCCCAGGTAACACAAGTGAAAGTCCTACAAACAAAACAAGAAAATAATTCAGGAGGGCCATGAAAATCATGAGGTAAGGTCTTCAATAGCAAATACATAGGATTCGAATAGTATGGAAACACTTGGTGAATTTTTCAGTGGAAAGGTTTACACATTCACAGTAGTTTTCCTCCATTGTGTCTCCTTAACACACATTGGTTCACATAGAAACTTCCAATAAATATATTTTGAACTCTATTAGACAATACATTAAAAAATTAGTACTTAATATTGTGATTGAAATAAAGGAGAGAGAGACACTTTATCTTTTTCAACTAAAGTAGAAGCAATGAAAGCAGGGGCTCACTGTCTCTGTTTTCATTCAAAAGGACACTGTCTTCTTTGGTAATTTTTGTCTTATTAATACATAAATTAGTTTAATAATTTTTGGGTATTCCTTCTGTGGATTTTTTTTCACATATATGACTGTATCCCCGTTTACGTGTATGAACACCATGTGTGTGCTGAATCCCCTAGAACTGGAGTTACAGATGTTTGTGAGCCACCATGTGGATGCTGGGAACAAAATCTGGGTCCTCTTCAAGACTGCAGCAAATGAATTAACCACTGAGCCATCTCTCCAACCCCGTTTATTTTAATTTTAAGTGTTCCCCATTGGCTATGTATTGGGCTACACAATATTTTAATGATTAAACAATCTGTGAAGGCTTGATTAGTTTTTGAATGTGTAATAATAATTCTGGATTTATATCTACTGTAAATCTCTTTATCCACTCGTCTATCTGTCTTTAAGTGACTTCAACCTACCGTGAGAAATAATTTTATTTATCAAGTTTGAATCCAAATGTTATTAATTAAAGCCTGAACTTGAATGACTATAAACTTAGCTATAACTTGTTTTATCTTATATTTAAACAGTGCATTTTGTACACATGCATTTGCACACACGTGTAGAAACATGCTGAATTATACTCATTTAATTTATATTTTAAAAGCTATCTAGAAGTCAAGATATGCTACATACATGTATTTACTGTTATGAGTTTTAAATTTTATATCCGTTAACTAAAGCATCAAACTATCTATCTCTGTCTATACATCTATTGTATATGTGAAGCTATCAATTTAAATGTATCACTATGTATGTAGGTCATGGACCTGATAATCCATAAAACTGCAAAACAAGATTGGTGTTGCAGCCCTGATCTCAGCAGACTGCCAGAGAATTCCAAGTTCTGGCTTCCCCCTGGCCTCCCTCTGGCAGAGGGCCTGAGAATGAAGGGGACTGCCTGAGAGCCCCTAGATCCTGCATCCATGAGGTGGTGAGCTTCCCCTAATTGCACCATACCATCCCCCTGCCTGGGATTTTGTGAGGCCCCACTGAAGGCCCCAGGGCAAATCTGGCTTTGGTTGGCTAAGGCTGAGATCCTAGCAGACAGCCCGAGAGGGTGGGTTTCCACCTCCATTGGTGTAGTGGCTCTGATCTTAACTGACTGCCAGAGAGTGCCCAGTTCTGGCCTCCCTCTGGTCTCTCCATGGCATAGGGTTGAGAATGCAGGGGGCTGCCTGTGAGCACCCGCATCCCACCACCAAACTGTGAAGGACGCCTGACTTACCTGACTGGAACCTGAATTGGGCTTCTGTGGGTAGTCCTGAATAGCTGATCTGAAGCCATCAGTTCCCTCCAAATTAAACCTGAGAGAACCTGAACCCTGTACCAACCAGCTTTACACAACCAATAAAGAAAGGATCTAGGCACCTGGATAATACAAACAGAAGCATACTACAACTTAATTCTCATATGAGAATCATAAACAACAAAAGAAATTCACATGCCAAGATCACAATGAATTATTAGTAAAAGAGAAAGCCAAAACACTATGTCTCCACCAAACTCCACTAATCCTCTAGAAGATTTCTACAAGGAGAATCCCCTAGAGATAACATAGGATACTGAATTTAAAAGAACAACCACAAACATGATCAAGGAATTCAACGAATTTAAAATACACACGAACAAACAAATCAAAGAACTAAAAAGAAGATAGGGATAAATTTTGAATGAATTCACAAAAGAGGTAAACACTGAAGAAAACTGAGGCAGAAATGAAGAAGGAAGTGCAAAACCCAGTAAGCCAACTTGAAACAACAAAAGAAAGCCTCACCACTAGAATGAATGAAATGGAAAACAGAATGTCAACACTGGAGGATAAAGTTGAAGAATTAGACCACTCAAGTGAAGATTATGGGAAATTTTTTAAAAACACAGGAATGGAATATGCAAGAGATGTGAGACAACATGAAAAGACCAAATCTATGGATCACAAGAATAGATGAAGGAGAAGAATTTCAGATTGATGGTATTGACCAGACCTTAAACAGGATTATAAAAGAGAATTTCCAGAAATTAAGGTAAGATATCCCCATTCAAACACAAGAAGCATATAGAACACCAAATAGACAGGATCAGAAAAGAAATTCCCTACAATATATCATAGTAAAAACACTAAATGTACAGAACAAAGAGAGAATACTGAAAGCAGCAAAAGAAAAACAACAAGTCACATACAAAGGAAAGCCCAACAGAATTAGAGCTGATTTATCAGTGCAAACTATGAAAGCCAGAAGAGCTGGAAACAAGGTATTTCCAGTTCTACATGACAACAGATGCCAGCCCAGAATACTATACCTGACAAAAGTGTCTATTATAGTTGAGGGGAAAAGAAAAATCTTCCATGACATAAATAGCCTGAAAGAACCAGCCCTTCAGAGAGTTCTTGAAGCAATACAAAGAGCTGATGAAAAGAATGACTACACCGAAGGGGTTGGGGAAAAAAATTCAGTGAAGGTATAACTGTGGAAATACACAGCTATATCAAGAATGTGAACAGAAATAAAAATGATAGGATTCAATACACATCTTTCATTAATAACTTTTAATCTTAAAGGACTGAACTCCCCGGTCAAAAGACATAGGCTAAGTGAATGGATTAAGAAAAAAAAAATCCATCTCTTTGCTGTCTCCAAGAAATGCATCTCACCTTCAAGGACAGGTACTACTTCAAGGTAAAAGGATGGAAAGGAATAGCCCAATAAAATCGCACTAAGAAATAATCAAGGGTTGCAGTTCTAATATCTGACAACACTATAGAATTTTAGGACACAGATTAACCTCAACTCAGAAATAGTAGGGGACTTCAATACATCTCTTTGCTGTCTCCAAAAAATGCATCTCACCTTCAAGGACAGGCACTACTTCAAGGTAAAAGGATGGAAAGGAATAGCCCAATAAAATCACACTAAGAAATAATCAAGGGTTGCAGTTCTAATATGTGACAACACTACAGGATTTTAGGACACAGATTAACCTCAACTCAGAAATAGTAGGGGACTTCAATACTGTCTGAATTAAACGATACCATTCATCAAATGGACCTAATAGACATCTTTCAAATATTTCACTCAAGCACGAAAAAATACACTTTCTATTCACCACCCCATGGAACTTTTTCAAAAACTGACCCGTCTGAATTAAACGACACCATTCATCAAATGGACCTAACAGACATCTTTCAAATATTTCACTCAAGCACCAAAAAATACACTTTCTATTCACCACCCCATGGAACTTTTTCAAAAACTGACCACTTACTGGGCCACAAAGCAAACCTGAACAAATACAAAAAATTGAAATAATTCCAAGCATTCTACTGGACCACAATACAATACAGTTCAAAAGCAACAGTGGACAAAATCCTAGTCATTATACCAACTTTTGAACAAATACAAAAAATTGAAATAATTCCAAGCATTCTACTGGACTACAGTGCAATACAGTTCAAAAGCAACAGTGGACAAAATCCTAGTCATTATACCAACTTGTGGTGATTGAACAACACACTCCTAAAAAATGAGTGGCTCAAAGGAGAAATTAAGAAAGAAAAGAATTCCTGGAATTCAATGAAAAAGACCAAAAAATGAGTGGCTCAAAGGAGAAATTAAGAAAGAAAAGACTTCTTGGAATTCAATGAAAAAGACAATACGACACAAAACAACCTCTGGGACACATTAAATCAGTCCTAAGAAGGAAGTTTGTAGCTCTAAGTGCCTACATTAAAAAATTAGAAAGAACAACACAAAACAACCTCTGGGACACATTAAATCACTCCTAAAGAAGGAAGTTTGCACTCTAAGTGCCTACATTAAAAAATTAGAAAGAGCCCAAATAAATGACCTAAACGCCCAGTTGACCGAAAGAAAACAAGAGAAAATCCAAGTCAACAATATCAGAGATGAAATGGGAAACATCACAACAGACACCCAAAAGATCCAGACCATTTTAAGAGAATAGTTTTAAAAAACCTATATGCTACTAATTTTGAAAATCTAAAAGAAATGGATGACTATCTAAAATCATTGGAACCACCAAAGTTACCAAGAAGAGATCAACAGTTTAAACAGACCCATAATATAAAAGGAAATTGAAACAGTAATACAAAGCCTCCCAACTAAAAAAATTCAAGGTCCCAATAGATTTACAGCAGAATTCTACCAGACATTAAAGAAAGACATCCAGCCTATACTACTTAAATTACTCAAAATGATAGAAACAGAGGGAAAACTCCCAAATAACTTCTATGAAGCCAGCATCACTCTAATATCCAAACAGGGTAAAGGCACAACTAAAAACGAAAACTATAGCCCCATATCATTAATGAACATACATGCAAAAATTTTCAACAAAATACTTGCAAAGCAAAACAGACGCACATCAAAAAGATCATTCACCATGATCAAGTCAGCTTTATCCCAGAGATGCAGGGATGGTTCAATATATGCAAGTCAATAAACGTCATTAATCATATAAATGAACTCACAGACAAAAACCACATTGTAATCTCAATAGATGCAGAAAAGAATTTTGACAAAATTCAGCATGCATTTATGTTCAAAGTTATAGAGGGTTGGACTGGGGGGAACATACCTCAACACAATTAAAGCTATATACAACAAACCCACAGTCAACATCATTCTAAAATGGAGAAAACCTGGAAGCATTCCCATTAAAATCAGAAATCAGACAAGTAAGTCCACTATTTCCACTCCTTTTCAACATAGTGCTTGAAACTCTTGCTAGAGAAATAAGACAGCAGAAGGAAATTAAACGAGTACTGATTGGAAAAGAAGAGGTCAAGCTATCACTTTTTGTAGATGATATGATACTAATACCTAAGAGATCCCAAAAGTTCCACCAGAAAACTAGAGCTACTGATTAACACTTTTAGTAAAGTGGCAGGTTACAAAATTAATCTAAAAAAGTCTGTAGCCTTTCTATATACCAATAACAAGCAATCAGAGAAAAAGTACATGGAAACACTCCCCTTCACAATAGCTGCAAATATATATATATTGGCATAAACCAGACCAAAGACATTAAAAACTCTACAATGAAAATTTTAAATCTTTAAAGAAAGAGATTGAGGAAGACATCAAAGGACCTCCCATGTTCATGGATTGGACAAATTAATATTGTGAAAATGACCATCCTACCAAAAGCAATTTATAGATTCAATGCAATCCCAATCAAAATTCCCATGATATACTTCACAGAATTATAAAAGAAACACCCTTAATTCATAGGGAAGCACAAACGACCCCAGATAGCCAAAGCAACCCTGAGCACAAAAAGCAATGCTGGGGGGACAAACCCCAGTACATGCAATTTCAGCCACCTGATATTTGATGAAAGTGCCAAGAACACACCACGGAGGAAAGACAGCATCGTCAACAAATGGTGCTGTGAAAACTGGATCTTCTACCTGTAGAAGAATTAAACTAGACCCTTATTTTTCACCTTGCACAAAAGTCAACTCCAAATGGATGAAAGACCTCAATGTGAAACTGGAAACCCTGAAACTATTAGAAGAAAATGTTGACAGTAATTTACAAAATATAAGTGTATGAAAGGATTTTCTAAATCAGACAAAAGTTGATCAGGAATTAAGGTCAGTAATCAACAAGTGGGACCTATTAAACTAAAAAAAGCTTCTGTATAGCAAAAGAAACAATTAAAAAAATGAAGAGAAAACCCACAGAATGGGAAAAAAAAATCTTCAACAGTGACACAGCTGACTGAGGACTAACATCCAGAATATATAAAGAACTCAAAAAAACAAAGAATTGAGAAACCAAATAACACAATTAAACAATGGGCTAAAGATCTAAACAGAGAGTTATCAAAGAAGAAATAAAGATAAAGATAACTAAGAAACATTTCAAAAAGTGATCAACATCATTGGTAATTAGAGAAACATAAAACCACACTCAGGTATCACATTTCCCAATCAGACTGGCTAGAATCAAGAAAACAAATGAGACCAAATGCGGGTGATGATGTGGAGAAAGGGGAACGCTCATTCACTGCTGGTGGGATTCCAAGCTTGTGAAACCTCTATGGAATACAGTGTGGAGAACTCCTTAAAAACTAAAAATGAACCTACATATGACCCGTTTATATCACTCCTTGGCATATACCCAAAGGACTCATCCTATTGTGGAGACACTTTTACAACCATGTTTGTTGCTGCTCTTTTCACAATAACTAAGAGATGGAAGCAACCTAAGTGCCCCAAACTGACAAGTGGTTAACAAAAATGTAGTATATTTACACAATGGAGTTCTATTCTGAAGTAAAGAAAGATGAAATAATGAAATTTGCAGGTAAATAGATGGGTCTGGAAACTGTTATACTAAGTGAAGTAACACACTCAGAAAAACAAACGACATATGTTCTCATATGTGGATCCTAGCACCAAATCCTTTAAAATTCCAGGTCCTTTTAATAAGATGATGCTGTACAGCAGTCCCTTCTGCATGAAATAACTACCATCGCCATGACTGAGCTGAGCCTGATCTCTAAACATCATCACAATTGGGCTTATTGACGGTTGTGCTCATTCGTTAAAGGAGGGCCAAGCAGGGTTATTGGACACTCAAGGGATTATCCAGCCACTCACCCCAGACAATTGTATGCAGTTTGGCGCTAATCACGCATGGCCTCCTGGATTTGGGGAGGGCTAAAGTATACAATGTGGAGAAGACTAGGATGAGAACACATGACCCATGCTGGTTAAAGGCTTTCCAGTGTGCATACCCTCAGGTCATACATAAATACTAATCTGGTCAGAGGGACTAAAAAGACAGTTTTTGCCCTCTGCCCTCCAAGGTCGACTAAGTTCCAGGGGACTATGGAACATCTCTCAAAATGTCCTGTAACTGTGGTAAGTCACCTGCCCTCTTACTCAGGGAGGCCATGGATACCCCACAAGGTGGACTTGAACCAGTGTCCAGTCTACAAAGGAAGGTCAATTCAGAGGAAACATCTCATTCATGCTTCCAAGAGAAGCCAGACATGGTCGAGCATGACTGTTGACTTATCTTCCAAGCCCATGTGACCTTTAAGGAATGGACTCGAACCAGTGTCCAGTCTACCAAGGAGAGTGTCAACTCAGGGGAAACATCACATTCATGCTTCCAATTGAAGTCAGACATGGTTAAACAGGACCTTTGACTTACCTTCACATAGAATGGAACTGATAAAAGAAAGGAGCCAGGAGCGTCTCCCAAGCCCATGTGACTTGTGAGGAATAGATCCTCAAATGACCTTAAGTGTAAAAATAAATTGATTTTTTAGGGCCAACTGTATGGTTTTAAAAACCCAAAAGGAGAGTATAACCAATGAGTAAAGTCATCATTTTACTTCTTTAAGAGTTCAAGGGATTACACTTCACAGACATTAGGCTTAAGTCTATATAAAAAGTTATTTAGACAATTATTGCTCATTGATGATTTTGTTCCTAACCCAAAAGTGCTGCTTAGATGTAAGATTTCAAATCTTGGTCTCCAATACTGTAGTGCCAACCTATAGCTAATGGAGACAACCAGCTATTGTTCTGAAATGACGGATAAATTTGTTTTCTCCCCCTATCTAGAAGCCTTTGAGAGGGAACTGACACTGATTCTAACCACTCCAACAGCTATCAAAATACCTGAAAGCAAATCCTGAATCTATCACTCTAGAGTCCAGCCTTGGAAGAGAAAAGAAAAATGAGGAAGAATCCAATAGAGGGATGGTCTTGGAAGTCCTTCTCAAGAAATTCCAATGAACTCTCATATGAACATTTGAAAATTACCCTGTTATTTTTTCTAGTTCCCTAGAATTTATAATGCTAATTACTCTTGACCTAACTTCTCCTGCACATCTCCTATTCATGATTGAAGGACTTTCTTTTCCCCTTAGAGATAAAGAGTTATGCAATTTGGGAGTCTTTTAGATAGACCCACTGAAGGGGTACTCCAGTTACCTCAACCTGCGTCCCTATTCAGTATGGAAGAAGCCAGAGTGGTCTACGTCCCAATTCCCTATCAGCAATTTTGGTAACCTCTTCAGAGGATGGCGTGATAAGAATAAGAAGTAGGAATTGGCTAGGCAGTTACAGTAAAAAAAGACACCAAAGAAAAGTAGCCAGTTAGCAGCATACACTGTTCCAAAGGCCAAAAATGTAGAAAATATTTGGTAGCTTGTATCTAATGCTTAAAAGATTTTAGGGTTACCTCTTCAGAGGGGGGAATGTTAAAGTAGCCAAAAACCCCATAAAAATAAATAAAAAAATAAATCAAAGAAGAAGAGAGTACGTGAAGTTATCAGAAAATAGTGATTGGGAGATATGGGAGGTGTTGGAGGGGAGGTAGTGGGCATGGATTTGATCAAAACACCATATATACATGTATGAAATTTTGCAATAAATTATTTATTTAAAAAAACTGCAAAACAAGGTCACTAACTGAATGAACCAAGAGTGCTTCTGTAATTTATAAAAATGTTTGTTTCAAATATATTTCACTTTTTTATTTTTTCTTATGTAATAATTTGAAAGTTTTAAAATAGTAACCTATTTGTAAAAGATATAGTCTGTTATAGACTTAATGATGGTCATTAATTTTTCTATCAGTCAATCCTGTGGTTGTCACACTTTCCTTTTACCTGCAAATATATGTTTTTGTTGTAGATTTAAGAACATACCATCACAATGTTTTAATAGTAATTCTTATAGCTTTATATTTGCAAAAATACACGATTATTCAAAGCAAAAGTTCCTATAATTGCTTGCTGAAATTTTTGAAACTCTATTTTAATAAGTTTTCATCTTAAATGTGACTTGTTACACTTGCCATAAATGTATGAAAGATACCATGTTTACTGTTATCTCACACATTATCCAATTTTACAGCTTGAAAATACTCTTTTTTTATCTGCGTGAATATAGTTTCTAATTAAGCCAAGCACTTCTCATTTAATTCCTATCCCTATTTCTTCACTTTGTAAGATTTTGTTTTTTCTGTGTATTAAGGGCCTTTCTGAGTTTTTAAAAATCTGTAGACAAATCCACAGACACAAACACACTTGCACACATTCAGAACATACCATGCTGTGGGGTATATGTAAGTTTTCATCTACTGGATTGGTTAATTTATTTACAATGCCATGTTATCTACTTAGAATTATCTTACTCATATCAAGATTACAAATTACTAGCTGCTTTTATTTTAGCTAAGCTATTCACTTTTATTGACCCTTTGCTATTGCCACATCTGGAAGTTTCATATTGACCTTACAGTATTTTTTTGTTTCAAAATTGATTATCCAGTTTCTTACATTTAAATCATTGAACTTGTTAGTTTCTTTGAAATTACACTGTTAAACACTGACGTTTTTAAAATTTGATGGTAATACCTTCATTATTTTATTTGTTGCTCTGTATATTCCTATATAGGAAAATATAAAGTTTAAAATTATCAGGTTTGAAAATATTTAAAAGTCCCCTAAGGCAAGTATCATAAATTAGTTCTGATTTTATTTATATGACGACACTTATTTTCCTAAATTGTATTTAGGACTATTTTTCAAAGTGTCCCAAGTTGTTTGGATTTAGACACAGATCAAGAGGGTAATTGGGAAAAAGGGGGTAAGTAAATTTTAAAGTTGGGAGAGGGAGGGATGGTAATACTGAGTGAGGAAGAAGGAGAAATAACATCAAGTATTATTGAAGAAACTATACTATTTTATAAGGTTATTAATACACACACACACACACACACACACACACACATATATAATTCCCCCATGAAACAGAAAGTGTCTAACAAAAATCTCACTTCCTTGCATGGAAAACTTCACCCTCTTTTGAGCTTTTGGTCTGGTTAGCCTAAAAGAGTCCCAAAAGGACGCAGGCTGTTACCACTGTCTTTTGTTACCTCCCAAAACATGAAGGTAAGAACATTTTGCTGAAGATACTATATATTTCATACACAGGACTTGGAAAAATCAACCTGGAACTGATCTGGAAAAATCTCACTTCCTTGCATGGAAAACTTCACCCTCTTTTGAGCTTTTGGTCTGGTTAGCCTAAAAGAGTCCCAAAAGGACGCAGGCTGTTACCACTGTCTTTTGTTACCTCCCAAAACATGAAGGTAAGAACATTTTGCTGAAGATACTATATATTTCATACACAGGACTTGGAAAAATCAACCTGGAACTGATCTGGATGCCTCTTCCCTGAGGATTAGCTCTCACGGTATTGGAAGGCACTGGTATTGGAAGGCACTGTATAAGCTGTCAGGAGAGAAAAGCAAACAATTGTCATACCCAGCTGTAAAGCCTATGAACCACCACAGTATTATCCCAGTAAGATATTCTCATGGCTCAATAGCAGTACTTTTATCTTGGGAATAACCAATAGCTGTGTACCTAGAATTAAGGTCCACTGAGTAGGTCGGAATTCATGCCTGGTTCTGTAAATATTGCCAAAAATCCATTGCTAGAGAGGTCATAGGCCCAGAGGACAAGCTTGTACTGTCAGTTCCCTAAAACAATATAATTTCTAACTGTATTCTAAATGCTTAGCCTTGCCGACAGGTAAGTATAGTTCTTACCGCTCATTAAAGCTTCTTTTTGTAACAGCTAAAGCTGATCACAGAGAAAACAATGTGAAACTACCTCCCTCTGTGGACAAATTCAGTGTTAAATTCAAGTTTTCATTTTATAGCCACTTTATAATGGACTGGAATCTGATTATAGTTAATTAAATCAGTTTGAAGTCGTCAATGAGAGTAGAAATATACTGTATACAGCTGTCTCTTCCATAGAAACAATGAGCTAAGGTTGGTGAGGTGAGGGGGTGTTCACAGGCATGATTTTGGAGGCTCTGTGAAAGTCTTTCCTCCACATTAAGTAATTAATTTACACATTTACTTATTAATAATCTTTTTACCGAATTTCAGCTTGAAACATAGTTTAGAGAGTCATTCATGCATTATTTAAGCACTTTGGTTGGGGTACTCCGACATTTACTTGAGAGAAGCAATTCCATAGAAACTTGTAGAAATCTGGACAAAAGGAAACTGAACACCTATTGCTCGGAAACTTGAGCTGTTTGATACAGTCTGTTACTATTAAGTTTTTCCTATTATAAAAATGGAAACGCCCCGGGGAAAGGTAGCATATGCCATTTCTCACATCTTATTGAAAATGAGTTTATTAGAAAGAAAATGTACCAATTGCCTCAGGAGGAAGGATGCTGAACGTAGAAAGCAGGAAACAGAGACAAAATTCTTCAGCTGCCGATAAACTCATTGTGCAATATTTCTGTAGTGGCGAGGGATGTTTTCAGTGTTTGCAAAAGAAGAGATCTGAAAAGTCTACAAAAACACAGCACCCACAATCATGTGTAATAATTGGAATCACTGTGAAAAAGATTTAGGAGTACTGCACAATCACTACGACCTTCAAAGCTTTGTTCCCAGGGTCATTTCCACCTCTGTCATCTCCTCATATTGGCTCTGTAAGCTTCCTGAGATTAAAGAGGAGAGCTGTTCTGGGTACATCACATTACAGTTCATATTTTCCAGTCCTGACAAACAGCATGTATGTGATGAATATGCATTTAAAGGTCATTTATTTATGCTTCTTTCCCCTTATTTGTTTCTATGATTTTTCCTGTGTGTTTCCTTTAGATGAGGAAGTTTCCTGAAATTTATATAGTTTTTTTGGTGGTCAAAGTTCTCAGTGTTGTTTCTTTGGTCAATATAAAGTTATAGAAGTAGAAATAATACATATATTATATAATTAATCATTTGTATTTTTTCAGGGAAAATGTTCAGGAAGGTCTACATTTCTCAATGTAATAATGATATACATCTCCATATAGTCTAAATAATTTTGGAAGCTTTTACATTAATGTCAGACTTCTGTCAATATAATAAAAGCAATGTAAATAAGAAATATTTATTTTGGTATACAGTTTCGTAGGTTTCAGCCTATGATCAGCTGAAGCCATTAACTTTGGGTGGTGATAGTGTGTATTAGAGGCCGCTCATTTGTCTTGTGAGAAGAGTGACAGACAAGAAGAGGCCAGGGACACAGTGTATATTACTAAGACTCACCTCGAGTGATACCCTTCTTCTAAATAGATGATATACATCCACTAATGAAGTCAGGGTCCTCAGATTCATACACTTCCCAATCTGCTACAATGGGAACCAAACTTCCAACAGATAAGGCTTTCAGCCTGGTACCTCATGTTTACAGTACAACTGGCAAAATCTTGAAGTGTTCTAGTTAGATTTCCTTAAGCATGTTTATTGACTTTTTAATTTACTTTGTGTTTCTATTATTTATTAGACCACATAGTCATGTCTCACAGTTTAGAAATTGGTCACTCATTACTTTTATGAAGCTCACCTACAAAGAAATGATTTATATTTCCAGATGGCTTTCTACTCTTCGAGATGACATCCATTTCCATGTTCTTAAAATGTTTAATGAAATCATATTTTTTCAGAAATCTACACACATCTTATTTTCTGATTAAACCATAGCAAATTTACAGAGAGTTGCAGGCTACACAGAAGAAATACTCTTAATTTTATTAAATAATAGATCCTTGGCCAGAAAATCCCCCACCTGAAGGTAGTCATGACATGGAAGAGATAACATGTATTGACTTCAACACAAATATCCTTCCTGACTGACAGAAAAATGTACTTACTGCATAAAATATTACATAAATCAGAGGTCATGTACCACCTTCAAGACCTGCTAATTCTTCCTTACATCGTCATTTTAAATTTGGAAGAATAGCATATGAAATTACTTAGCATCTCAACGTCAGTGACATGATCTTTTTTTATAATGTACGCAATTTGATAACCTTATAGCCAAGCTTTACTTTCTCTTTACTTTCTCTATTTTCTGCTTTTGTGACATAGATATATATATATATATATATATATATATATATATATATAGAGAGAGAGAGAGCTATAGACCAGCTGACCTCAAACTTCCTATGTAGACCATGCTGGCCTCTCTCTCACAGAGACCCACCTGCTTTTGCCTCCTGAGTGTTGGGATTAAAGGCATGTGCCAACACACCTGGCTTACTTTTGTGATTTTTAAGGTTTAGTCAAAAACATTCTTTTATGTTCTGGAATATCTTTATTTATTATGTTGTCTAACACAAGCAATTATTTATTCATATGCAATCAATTGTAAATATTCTTCCTGAATGCTTACAAGGATTTTCTGGAAATGCACTGGGAAATTATTTTCTTTGGATTAAATCACAGATTCATTATAACTATTGCCAATGAAATAAGTGTTTGTTTTTAATAAAGAAAACAAAGTTTCCTGAGGGCAAATGTAAGAAATTAAATAAATATTTGTATGCATGGATGTTTATTGATGTTTGTACAATCAAAGACATATACAGAATTATTTAAACAAAATTGTACTTTTTTGGAAGGCATGTTTGGAGTCAAAATTTGAGAAGGATGAGGGAAGTATGGGGAAATTTGGGGTTAAAATTTTTCAAGTGTTTTGAACTGTTCATGAAGTATGAACTTGTCATATCAAATTTTGAATTAAATTCAGTGTTGCTATTTCAAAGTACTCAGAAAAATTTAAGAAGAAATATAGTCAGGTAACAGCATTTTCATCTTGAAATATAATTCTTATTTAGCAATATTTTACTAAGGTAAAAGAGTTGCTTATCAAAAATGAGAGAAATGATACTCAATGAAAAAAACATTCTAACATGAAATTTTAGAACTGGGGTGTTTTCTACACGGTATGTTATATTTTGGAAAGATAAACGATGAATAAAATGTAAGAAATATGCTTAAATGACAAAGATCTTTGTTCTTAAACCCTGGAGAATATCTTTGTATTTTTAAGAATTATTTGGTTAAGCTCTTAATTTTCTACATTCTATTACTAATGTATTTTACATATCAGAACAAATATATTTACACATATGATAATTACTATAACGAAAATTTTTGATGACTCCATAACTTTTTGCAGTCAGTTCATTTTATCAGTGCTCTGGAGTATGACATATGTTTATAAGCAAGTATCAATTTAGTTAATGATACATGAAATTTCTGAAATTTCTATATAGATAAATACTATCTTCAATCTTTACTTGACTAAAGTTTATATTTTACAATGACTTTTTGTTTTATTGTAAAATTTCTCTGGGTTTTTATAATGCTTAACTTTTCAGTACTTTTAAAATCTTCACTATGTTCATGAAATATGTGAACATGCTAGTTTTCCTTGGTGTTTTAATCAAATTAATATTTAATTTGAATTTATAACTTACAGTAGCCTCTCGCTTTTCTTTCAGCCAGCATTTAATTTTAAAATAAGGATTCTTTTAGTAAATATGGAGATGAAATGATCTTTGGAAACAAAATGAGTTATAAAATATTTCAAATCAGAAAACTAGCAAGTGGAAAACAAAATAATTTCAGAAATTCTCTGTCATTTTATATTTACACAGATACAAAAGCTTCATTCATTTATATCTATACATAGAGAGATATAACTTCTAGTTTCTTGAAAATACCACAATATGCAAGAGTAACAAAATATGTCATTTTTATTCATTTTATTGTTTTTACTCATTGTTAAATTGTGGGAGCTATAACCAAGAGCTAGCAAGCTCCATGGTGATTATAGAATTATAATCCTAAATATTTGATAATAGAATAAGGAGCCTGATTTCCAAATTATTTCTTAAAATATAGAGGAATTCATCACTTAATAAATTTTGTTTAGCATCTCTTTGGTAATATAATCTAAGATAAGCCATGAGCTCATATTTGCAAATGAGCAGGAAAAAAAAAAAAAAAAAAAAAAAAAACCCTGCCTGGTAAAAATATGATGACAGGGTATCAGGTCTCATGCTGGGGTCCTTGATCCATTTGGAATTGAGTTTTGTGAATGACAAGATAGGTATCTACTTCCATTTCTCTGCATGCTGCTATCAGTAGTTGAACATGCTACCTGTCTTCCGATGTATATTTTGGGCCCATTTGTCAAAAATCAGGTGTTTGTAAGTGGGTAAACTTCAGCCTGGATCCTCAGTTCTCTTCCACTGATCGATGTGTTTGTCTTTATCTCAGTATCATGCTACTTTAGCTACTATACTTCTGTAGTATAATTTGAAACTGGGCATGGCCATGCCTCCCGCTGTTCTTTTATTATTAAGGATTATTTTGGCTATCCTTGTTTCTTCAGGTCTACATATGAAATTTGAGATTTTTTTAAATTTCTGTGATTGCCTGCATTGGAATTTTATTTTTAATTTTTTAAAGATTTCTTTTATGCTTGATGTTTTTATTGAGGTTTTGTGCTTTTCATACAACAGTTCTTAATGAAATTTAGACCTCCTGCACCTTCCGTGCCCTCACACAGCCCCTCCTTCACAATCCTCCCAGCAGACCTCATGGATTCCACCGCACATGTTAAGTCCCATCTGGTCAAGCATTTGTACCCAGATATCCTTCAGTAAAATTTCATCCACTGGAGTCAGTCTTGTCAGCCTGTCTAGAGATCTTAAGGAAGGTCTATTCTCCCTCACCCAGCAGTAATCAGTCTCCAACAGTTTCCAGGCTAGTGTCAGCACATTGCCCATTTCCTTCACTCCACTCTGTGCCCTTGTCTGATTGAGCCAGCAAGGGTCGTGTGCTCAATGCCACCACTGCCACAAGTTCACATGTGCAAGCTTCCGGTGACCCGAAAGCCTCTGCTTCCCTATGTTCATGGACCAGCCCTGGTTCTATCTTTCTGCCTCCTCTTTCACAATGGTCCCTGAGCTGTGGGTAGGCGAGATTTAATACAGAAGCCCTATCCAGGGACACACACTCCGCAGTCACTCTCTAAAACTTAGCCCGTTTTGGCCATCTGCATGCACCGCACTCTGTTGTGTAAGCTTTGCTGGTGACAGTCGAGGAATGCACTACTATTCTCTCCACCCCTTGTTCTACTCTGTTCCATGAGCCTTAGGTATAAAAGTTCCACTGTAGATATATTACCCAGGGGTGGGCATCTCTCAGACATATATTCTCTGTGTGTGACCAGTTGTGAAACTCTGAAGTAGCTTCCATATGTTGAGAGGGCTTTAAGTCCAATTAGATAGCT
The DNA here is from genome assembly GCF_000622305.1 of Nannospalax galili. Classification (NCBI taxonomy): domain Eukaryota; kingdom Metazoa; phylum Chordata; class Mammalia; order Rodentia; family Spalacidae; genus Nannospalax; species Nannospalax galili. The sequence goes on from NW_008352126.1 coordinate 1,239,598, forward strand.
TGTTGATCTCCCTGCCCCCAGTAGTTTGCTGTGATGGTTGTTATGGCTATTTATGGATATTAGGCTTTAAGGCTAGGTTGGACCATTGATTGATTTTCTCCCTTAGCAGTTTGCATATTATCATCTAGCATTATGAGAGCTAAACTTCGGGTAGAAGTCCTCCAGGTCCGTTCCTGCTCCATTGCTCCAAGTCATGTGTCTAAAATACATCCTGTCTTCAGCAGTAAGGTCTTATCTACTAGTTCTGGGAGATAACCAAGATTTGATTAATAGAATCACACAACTCTAGTGTACTGGAAACCTAGAGGAAGGAGACGTTCTTGGGAGCAAACACCAAGTCATTAAACAAGAAGCTCATCACTGTGATTTGTCAGCCCATTTCATTCACACAGTGACAAGTAAAGTACAATCATGACTCTAGAGACCTCAACAAAGTCAGTACTGTATATGACATTTTCCAAACAGAAATCAATGTTATATAGACAAGAAGATAATGCATTAAGTAGAAAATGCATATGTACATATTTAAGTCCATACTGAGCAACTGATATGTGAAAAGTACTTTTATACAAGCTATTTGGAAAACATTTATGTTTATTCATGCTTGTGGATATTGTCTGTGGCTTTAAGTCTTTTGACATGATCAGTTAGGACTTCTCTGACCAATCTGTTTTGAACTGATTAACATTTTAAAAATTCCAAGCCGTTGAAATAGGTTTGAGAATATATGATCAGAGAACAAGTCTAGTTGTTTAGCCTTGACTTTGTGAGTCTCGATGCACACGAGTGTGTACATTTCACACGTGTATGTGTGTGTGTGTGTGTTTCTGTTAGGAGTCCAAGCCCTTGTACAGGGTATGAACACTGAGATATAAACATATTAATCCATGTGTATAGCTAAAGGCTACATAACAAAAACAGTGCCAGAGAGGAGAAACCTTCCTTTGAGTTGTTCGCCATGAGGTTCCAAGAGACTCCCAAAATCTCTCAGACTATTGCCACAGCCTTTGATGGCCTCAAAGACCTTGAAGGTCAGACCCAACTGTTGAAAACAGAACATATTTAGGGAGCAGGATTTGGAGCAATAGAGCTACAACTATCCTGCAACCACTTCCCCTGAAGGCTAGCTCTCAGAGCTTTGGAGAGCACTATGAAGGTGCCAATGGAAAACATCAATGGATGATCCAACACCAGCTTCAGGACCAAATAACCACATCAAGGGCTAGCACAGCATAAGTCATTGGTACAGTAGTGGCACTCTCATCTTGGGGACCTTCAACAGCTACCTAGTTGGACTAAAAGCCCACTCAGTGGGAGGAAACTCAAGTGTGGTACTGTAAACATAACCTAATACACATGGCTAGAGTGATCATAGATCTTAGAGAAAACACAAAGAATGTCACATTGCTAGACTAATGTGATTTCTACTATGTGTAAAATATGTATCCTTGTAATTACAGACATATACCCCAGTCACCACTCATCAAAGAAGCTCATTTTGCACCAGTCAGAGACTATTACCAAGTATCACAGCTAGTCACACAAGGACATTGTCTATGAATTTCCCAGGCCTAAGTGACACATCTACAATGTGACCTCCACACCTAAGGCTCATGGAACATAGAATAGGGGTAAAGAAGAAGACATGAATGAATCTCTCGGGTTTCAATAACAAAGCTCCCTAATGCAGCAGAGGGCCAGGAACATAAAAGGTCACAAATAGCCAAATGTAGAGATCAAGAGTCTGCTGAATGCTGGTCCTTGGATAGGATCACTTTATTAAACTTCATTCAAGGCTCAGGGATCATCTCAGAAGAGGGAGTGGAGAGATTGCAAGAGCCAGGGAGGATGGGCATGCCCATATGGAAAAAGAGTCCTACAAGCTCCTGGGAACCTGCTCATATGATTCTATGGAAATGGTGTCAGCATACACAAGTCCCATGCCAACTCAAGCAGACAAAAACCCAGCATAGAACTGGGTAAATGAACAGTAGACTTCAATCTTATCTGAAGGAATGTTAGAACTGATTGTTGCTAGATGAAGAAGAGCTGATCTTCCTAAAAAAAGGGACTCTAGATAGGATGACTAGACTCAGTAGACAGACTTGCACCGGGGAATGGCTGGGGTCACTGACAACCCAGTGGGCCTTAACAGGGATGGCCATGTATATGGGCTTCAGTGGTGCTGTGCTATGGGGGGGGTGCCAGTGGGGACAGGGGTCAAAGATGATTAATATTGTTTGAGCTGTTCCGTATGAAATATACAAAAAATAAAAAGAAGAATAAAACCTTCATATAAGTAATTATTATAATTACTTTCAATCCATATTTTATTTTATTATCTTATCCTTTTATACATTTTTCGAATGAGAAAAGTAAAGTAGAAAAAGCAGTTGAAATAAATAACTAATCACTGAGTAGAACGATACCCCCTACTTCAGCCAGGATTTTCAGAATAAAACCCTGGAACACACAAACCACCTTAGAACTGTGGTGTGAGGGTAGGACCAGATGCAACACACACAAACCACCTTAGAACTGTGGTGTGAGGGTAGGACCAGATGCATATTTTATTTTATTATCTTATCCTTTTATACATTTTTCGAATGAGAAAAGTAAAGTAGAAAAAGCAGTTGAAATAAATAACTAGTCACTGAGTAGAACGAAGCCCCCTACTTCAGCCAGGATTTTCAGAATAAAACCCTGGAACACATAAACCACCTTAGAACTGTGGTGTGAGGGTAGGACCAGATGCATTGCAGATTTTAAAATCTGACACTATTCTGTCAACAGCATGCATTGATGAAAAAAACAGTTGCCAATGATCCTAGAGGAAAAGAGATGAAGATATTTTATTTTTAATACATATATAAATACTACCATATATAGGAGGTCAGAAGAGGGCTTCGGATTCCCTGGAACTGGAGTTAAGGATGGCTCATGGGTGCTGGGAATCAAATCCAGGTCCTCTGCAAGAGCACTCAAGGGCTCTTAACCACTGAGCCATCTCTCCAGCCCCCTTATTTTATTATTTTTATTTTATGTGTATGACTGCATGTATATAAGTACATCTGTGTCATGCAATGCCCATGGAGGTCAAAAGAGGGCGTCAGATCCTCTGGTACTGGAGTTATGGACAGTTGTTAGCTGCCACATGGGTGCTGGAATTCAAACCCAGGTCTTCTGCAAAAACAACCAGTGTTCCAGTGTTCTTTTTTTTTAATTTTTTAAGTATTTTATTATTTTTATTTTATGTGAATGAGTCGATTGCCTGCATGTAAGTGAGTGCACCCATGTCATGCAATGCCACAGAGCTCAGCAGAGAGCTTCAGATTCCCCTGGAACTGGAGTTAAGGATGGTTCGTAGCCGCCATGTGGGTGCTAGAAATTGGACCTGGGTCTTCTGCAAAAGCAGTCAGCACTCCTAACCGCTGAGCCATCTCTCCAGGTCCCAATAAAGATAAAGATATTTATATAATCAGAAATAAGCTCTAACTCCTAAATGAAAGCACAATAGGAAAATTATTCTTTAAAATAATATTTTTAGTAACAGTGTTTTCCAGTCAGCTAGTCATTCACATGAACTCATGGCGACAGCATGTGCAAGCCCCATGTAAGCTCAAATCAAACAAGATCCCACGTGGACAAGGGGTAAAGAAACCCCAAGACCACCTGAGAAAGTATTGACCACTCATGACTGCTGGGAGAGGCGACTCAACTGCCTTTGAAAGTGAGACTCTTGGTTGGTTTGCCAGACTCCAGTGCCTGAACCTATACCAACAGGCATACAGGGACCCAAATTTACACTATACGCCATTAAATAGGGTGGGGTTAGTAAAGGGGTACAGAATAGGGGTGATGACCTAAATATGAGCAAACTCAAAACATTTTGTATGAAATTCTCCAAAATTCAATACAAAAACTATTATACAACAAGTTGCCAGATTTTCTAAAATGTAATTTTATCTAAACAACTAATGATGAGACTCATAATTTATTGTCTATATATGTATTTTAAAATCATTTACCAATTTGCCAAATAGAAAACAAAAGGAAGAAGTAAATTTAAGCAAACAGAGAAGACAATGTTATCCAAAGCAAGCACCAGGATGTCCAACCAGACACTAGAGCTAGGAAGGACGGGCTGTGGGGTAGTCAGTTCCTCACTGAACCTAGAACAGCAAAACTTCAGCCACTGTCTTAATCACCACAAGAACCATGTGTCAGATTTCTCCCACTGCTACAAAATATTAAAGTAAACAAATTAAAAGGATGAAAAATTTTTATTCTTGATTCTTTGAGACTGTCATACAATATATTTTGACCATATTTGGAATCCATCATTCATTACCACGCCTACCCTAGTACATTCTCCATGACTTTGTTTCCTGTATTGTTATTTTTCATTTTATTAAAGGCCTATCATGTATACATTGTGCTCCCCAAGTGCTACTGGGTATGGACCAACCCTTGGAGTCTGGTCAGCCTACCAAGTGTCACAGCCTTCAAAAAACTGCTCTCCATCTCCCAACATGTATCAACTGACAATAGTTCCTTGGAACAGGCCTGTGGTTTCTAGCCCACATTGCCGATCTGTGCTGTGTTTTTGTCTGGCTTGGGTTTGCACAAGTCTTGTGCATGCTGTCATAGCTCTATGGTTTCATATAAGCAACCACCACCTCTGTCCCTTAAAGTCTTTCTTCCCTTTTTGTTCAATGATCCCTGAGTCTTGGGAGGCGAAAGCAAGATAGAGGTGTCCAATTTAGGATGAAACACCCTGCAGTCTCGTTCTCTGCATGGTGACCATTTGTGGCTTCTGTGTTCATTCCTATCTGTTGCAAGAATCTTCTCTGGTGAGACCTGAGAGATACATTAATCTACGGGTATAACAATAAGTCATTAAGAGTCAGTTTAATACTATGCCTATTTAGTAGTCTATTATTTGGTTTCTCTAAATGAACACTGATCTGTCTAGATCAGTGAAGCAGGCCTTAAAACAAATCAATGTGTTTGGTTATTTCCATAATAGTACATTCTTAGCTTACTTACACCACAGAAACATGAGCTAATTTTGTTTAACTGAACAGCTGAATAATAATCCATTCTGTCAATGTATCTCTCTTTTATTATCCATTCATCAGTTGATAGAAATCTGGGTTGTTTCCAGTTCCTAGCTATTGTGAACAGAGCCTCAAAGAACATGGGTGAACAGGTATCTCTCTAGAAAGATACAATTTTCCCTGGGTATATGCCAAAACTCAAATGGCTGGATCATATGGTATATCTATTTTCAGATTTTTGAGGAATCTCCACACCGATTTTCTTAGTGGCTGCATCAGTGGCCACAGACATCTCTGACTTCTTCTCTAGGTAAGATAGTTGTCTTTGTTTTGATTCAGCTACTTTGAATAAAGGACTCCTCAAGAAAGAGTCATTTTCAATCTTTAGCATGGTGAAGAGTTTGCTTTGCCCAGGCCTTCTCCGGAACCATGACTCCATAGATAGTGCTCAGGTGCAGTCATTTCCTTAAGCACTTTGACCTAACTATGTTGAGGGGCTCCCAATTACAGCTTTTCTGATCCACTTATTTTTCCTGGCACCTGTCATAGATGTTATTTGTGCACCTGCTTACCTGCTCTCTCTTTGAAGAAGATAGTGGGCTGGTTTACAATATAATTCTCTACATAATAGATTACATACCAAAAAGTCTCTTAGATTTGATAATTATATTTAACAAAGTGGCAAGATGCAAAATTAATAAATGAAACTCATTAGCCTTCTTATAGATCACTAAAAACATGCCAAGAAAGAAATCAAGGAAATACTCTTATTCATAGAAACCTTAAAAAATAGGGAGAAAAGTAAAGATACAAATAAATAAATAAAATGCATTGGAATAACCTTAAGTTAAAGCCTTAATATATATATATGTGTATATATATATGTCCCAAAGCAATCTATAGATTCTACCCATTCACTTCAAATGGTATGCTTCAAATAAATAGATAAAATATCTTGAAGTCACACAGAAGCAAAAGACAATCCCAGAAGGCCCAAGTAATGACCCTTAAGAAAGACCAGGCTTGGTTTCATGTTATATTAACAGAGAAAAACCACGATACTGGCATATGCATGTGTGCATGTGAAGCAAAGGAGTAGAATAGCAGGCCTTTACCTAATCCCACAAGGCACATTTCACTAAGATTTGACAAAGATGATACAAATAGATGCTGGAGGACAGACAGCATCTTCAAAACGTAGTGGTGGAAATTTCAGTATCAACATGTACAAGAGGGAAAAGATAGCCCTGTCTTTTTTTCTCATCCCTCAAATCAATGCCAAATAGATCAAAGACATTTATATAAGACTTAAAACTTTGAAACCGTTAGAGGAAAAAGTAAAGGAAACAAAGATACATATACATCAAGGACTTTGATAATGATAACAAGCGACAACTACAGTCTCAAGGAATTTAAAGGCTTCTGTATAGTGAAGGGAATAGTTAACTGTGGTCAAAAAGCCTACTGAGTAGGGATAAGCCTTTGTTAGCTATATATTGGACAAGGGATCAGTATGTAGACTATTCAAAGAACTCTGAAAACTAAGTTACAAAATGACAAACAATTCAGACTATAAATGGCTTTATAAAATGTATCAACATTTCTCAAAAGATGAAATACGAATGACCAATAACATGTGAAAAAATATTCAACCTCATGAGCCACCAGAGTAATGAAAATCAAAACCACATTGAGGTTCCATCTCACATCTGTCAAAAGGGCAATCATTTAGCAACCGAGAACACACACTACTGAGATGCAGGCAAAAAGAAACTTTCATACGCTGCTGTTGGCAGTGTAACCTAGTCTATCCTCTGTGGAAATCAGCACTGATTTTCTCAAAAATTAAAAATAGATTTCCATATGACTCCATTATATCACTCCTGGGTATTTACCCAACGAAATCCAAGTCAAGATATGACAGATACTTGCACATCAGGGTTTATTACAGCACTCTGCTGGATAGCTTTAGTGTAAACATGACATAACTGGGTTGAGGGAGTCTCACTTGGGACCTGCTTCCATAGGACTGGCCTGTGGCCATGTCTGTAGGCATCTTCTTCATTATTAAGTGATGTGGGAGAATCCAACCCACTGTGGGTGGTGCCACCCCTGAGCAGGTGGCTTATATTACATAAGAAAGCAGACTGAGCAAGGGCCAGGGGAGCAAGCCAGTAAGCAGCATTCCTCCATGGCCTGTGCTCCACCTCTTGCCTCCAGGTTCCTGCCCTGAGTTCCTACCTTGGACTTCCTGACGAACTGTGACCCTGGAGATGTAAGATAAAATAAACCGTTTCCTCCCCAAGTTGCTATTGGTCAGAGTATTTTGTCACAGCAATGGAGAAACAAACTAAAACAAGCACTATTCACAACAGCTAAATTTTGGAACTAACCCTATATATTAAACAAGAATTATGGTTAATTAAAATGTGTTATATATGCACTATGGAATTTTTTTCAGCCCTAAAGAAGAATAAAGTTGGCAGAAAAGTGTATGTAACAGTGTATCACCTTGTTAAATGAATTAAGCCAGTCCAGGAACCACAGTATCAAATACTTTATGTGATACACAGCTCCTAGCTTGTACATAGATACAGAGCATTGAGCTGCATATACGGAATGCAAGTAGAAGCAAAACTGTCAGGAGTGGGAGGTGGGAAAGAGAAAAATAGGTGGAGAGGGGAAACCAGTGAGAACCGGGATATATTCAACATCATATGTGTGTATACATTTGTATAAAATATTCTTATGTAACACAGTGTCGTCTACAATGAAATATACAATAACATTTTCAAAGAATAGTTTCAAAATAGCAAAGATTGTATTTTCAAAATAATCCTCCCTGAGTTAGGATATTGTAGGATCCCTACAGAAGGAAACAGCATTAAAGTTCCTGCAATTCTTCGGACTAAATCTCAACATTGTTGCAATTTTCTCCTATTTCTTCTACTAATGTTCTAATCTTTTAAAGTCTTTAGGAGATCTCATATTGCATTAATTTGTTATTTGACCAGAGTATCTTGCGATCTGCAATAGTCAATTGTTTCTCTTATTTTTCCATTATCTTTGCCATGCTGTGGAATATTTTAAAGTGTTGTGTATAGTAACCTTAATATGGATTAGTTTTGTGTTTTCTCGTAATTCGACTGATGTTGTAAATTTCTGGTAAGAATAAGAGACATGATGTTGTGTTCCTGTTGGGCATCATATCACAAGGCTTGATGGTGATTTATCTTATTTTGGGTGATGTTTTGACATTAATCTTCTGGTACAGAGAGCTGCAACCTGCTTTCTTTGCTGCAAAGTTGCTATTTTCCCTCTCTAGTCAATTATTTGGTGGGGGGGTATATTGTGCTTGGTACAACTTATCTCTTGTGAACATTTTCACATGAAATCTAACACTCAGGACTGGATCTTGTTTGTGACAATTATCACCATGATATTAGTCCAAGTTTCACTTTAAATTCCCTTTCCACATGCATTTATTTACTGAAATCCTACTGTGGACAAATCAGCTCTGCCTTCTCCCATTTACTTAGTTTTAAAATCACAGCACTATGAGCTTACATTTTATTACATTTGCTTTTAATTTTTTTTAATTAATGTGTTTGCGTGTGCATTTACATATGCATGTCTGCACGTGGGTGTCCACAGAGATGCACTGGATTAACTGGAGCTGGAGTTACAGGAGGTGGTGAGCCACCTGACCTGGGTGTTGGGAATTGATCTCCAGCCCTAAATGGGAATTTTATACCTGTGGATTATAATTTAATAATATCAGTATTTTTGGTCATATCTTTTAAAATATTTTAGAATTTATTTTTATTTTATATGTATGAGTATATTACCTGCACATGTGTAAACGCATCCATGTCTTATGATGCCTGCAGAGCATCATAAGAGGCGCCAGATACTCTAGAACTAGAATCACCAATGCTGGTTTACTGCCACATGGGTGCTGGGAACCAAACCCAGGTCCTCCTCAACAGCAACAAGTGCTTTAACTGCTGAGCCACCTCTCCAGTCCCCACATTGATCTCTTTTAAACAGTACAGGGGGCTGGAGAGATGGCTCAGTGGTTAAAAGCACTGGCTGCTCTTGCAGAGAACTTGGGTTCAATTCTCAGCACCAACAGCTAGCAATCGTCCTTAACTCCAGATCCAAAGGAATTGGACACCTCTTCTGACCTCTGCCTCGGGCATTGTATGACACCAGTGCACTTACATACATGCACGCAGCACACTCATATACATAGAATAAAAATAACAAATACAAATTAAAAATAAATAGACAGCATAAAATAGTAGCGTTCAGAGGTGCCTTCAATCCACGAAGTTTCACCTAGAGATATACGTATACCCTATTAAGTTAGCCACTATTCATCATTATTTATTTTAACAAAGAGGTATCATATTTATACTATTTTTAAAAAATCATAAATTTATAATTTACAACTGAGGATAACAATGAATCTTTTAAAATTTTTACTGTTTAATGAGCGAGGAGTAAAGTTTTGTTTAAGTGTGGGGCTCTGGGAGAAAAACGCACAGAGGACAAGACACAGACTAGTCATGACAGGACAGAAATCACATGGAGCCAGAAGCATATCACCGACCCCGCTAATCTAGGGAACAGCCAGGAAATAACAGAACTAGAATAGAGAGTGCTTAGTGTAATCAGGCATGGGCATGCACAACTTAATCCCAGCACTCAGGAGGCAGAAGCAGGTGGATCTCTCTATCTACGTAGCACGTACTAGGCCAACTAGGTCTACAGGGAGACTCTTTCTAAAAGAAAAAAAAAAAGTGCTTAGTGCTAAGCACTATACCTGTTTGCTTGCCTACTCCTCACTAGCAACATTTTACTCAGATGTCATCATTATTTTTTCACAAAAAGAAAAGGTAAGATGTAAGGATGTAAGTATTCGACCAAAATGTCAGAGCTCTGAGTTGCCAGACTAGAAACATAAACCAAGGAAACCCATCCAGAGCTCCAGCCTCCAACCTCAGTACTTTGGGGGATGTACTGGGCACTGGGCTGCCCTGTCTTAAGAAGAAGGAAGAAACGTGGGAAGTCATCATTATTTCTGTTATTTACTATTCACTTGTAAATGATCATGACCTTCCAAGGCCCAGACCAAAAATAGGGGACTTTTCTTGCTCATTGGCTATTCTACACATCAGTATCTCAGACCAGGTTAAAATCCTTCCTAAATGTTCAAGAGAGTTGGATATTTAAATACCCCCTCTGTAAGTGGAGTATGCCGTGAAATACATTAGAAGCTAAGGAAGCAGCGTATTTGGATTACCCTCTATGTCTAGGGTGCTCAAATGATTGATTTATTCCATAAGAAGTTAACAACACTGAATTTTACTCTCCTGTAAATTTAAAATGTTCACTGACTGTCTAAACTACTCAGAACTCTAAATAACTTACTAAAACTTCTGAGTATAGCACTACAGTTTATTAAAAACATAAAGTGCAAAATACAGAATATCATTTACATTGCTCAGTTAATTCTAGCTAATAAATAACTAATACATGGCAATATAGTTGAGGTTAGCATGCCTTCTGAAGTTCTCTTAGTTTAAAGAGAAAATAATGATAAAATCATGCTATTTTTAACCATATGACATATTCTAAAGATATTTGTGATCGAATAAGTATTATGATGGCTAACTAAACCCATATCCATATACTTTATGAGTATTTTATAAAACTAATAAACTATTTTACTTTAAAACAAATATTTATATTTAATACAGTATCAAAACTTCTGCATTATCTTTGTGTAAGAATAAAGCAGGATGGGGATATAAAAATAACTTCTTGGCAAGAAACTGAAGAAAGTACTTGACACAGCCTCTCCTTGTACTAAGAGTCTTACTTCTTCTTCAAATGTAGTACTGGATGAAACATTCCATCTATTCAGACAGACTTGAGAAGCGTTAAGCTTTTCATCCATTTTTAATATCTATTATCACAAAATATTAATTAGAACATAAATCTAAATCATATATTTAATGTGATTTGCATTATATAGTCATAATGCATCATAATCCTTTTTTCTAGAGGAAAATACCATATATAAGCACTGAATAATAATTTTGTATTACAGTTTAAATGATGTTTACCTTGAAATATGTTTTCCTATTACTTTAATATCTGTTTATCAGCAGTTCTGTGAATCAATTACATCGTGGCAATATACAGAGCAATAAGAAAGCTATCTTGCTGGAACAGGTTATGGTTTTTGTAATGTGAAGAGATAAGTTTATTTTAAATACGCTATTTTTCATTAAAGAGTTGCAAAGGAGACTCAATTATCACAAGGAATTCTATCTAGATTCTGTTAGAATGTGCAATAGGAACTTATGCACTCTTAGGAGTGAGAAAATACCCCCCCAAAAAGGAAAAAAAAACAGTTCAGGCTCCTCAAACAAGTAACAAAAGAGTACAGAGTCAAACGTTCATGCAGTTGCCTGATTCCCGTGTACCTGCTGAAAGTCTGTGAAACAATAACAATCACTTCATTCCCATCTGAAGCAAAGTTCCCAAAGAACCATTATAAATGACTGTCCCCACTGCACATCTATCTTTTCAGAAAATAGCAATAATAAAAGCATCTTTGTGAATTCTACATGTGCATACAGATACCAGGATGAATTCTACATGTGCGTACAGATACCAGGATGAATTCAACATGTGTGTACAGGCACCACAGTGAATTCTACATGTTCACACAGGTACCACAGTTTTGCATTGAAATGTTCACACTGCCTTGAACCAACTACTTGCAATGCACTTTCATATGTGATATGTAAAATAGTTGACTCCATTTCTCAAAAGGCATCTTAATTTCAACTGTTTTATTCTTGATCAGCATTATGTAAGACATTACATTAAATATTTGGGACAGTGTGGTGGATTGAATGGGAAAGTCCCCCCTAGTCCAAGTATTTAGACAGTTTCTCTCCAGTTAGTGGTGCTGTTTTGAGAGGCTTTAGGAGGTACAACCTGCCAGGAGGAAACTCATCCCTGGGGGAAGGCTTTGAGAGTACATAGCCATTCCCATTGTCCTCTGGCTCTCACTATTTCCTGTTCTTTCTAGAAGGCGTGATGGATTGGTTTTCTGCTCCAGCCACATCCTCCTGCCTCCCTGCCACCATGGACTTTAACCCTCTGGAACATCAAGCTAAATAAAGTCTTCTTTCTATAAGTTGCTTTGCTCATGGTTTTTATCACAGCAGCTGAAAAGTAATTAATACAGTTACATTTCCTGTGCATTGTAGGAAATAGCATGGTTTCCTTCTATTGAATTCTCCATTTGAACATTTACCATTAGATATGGAAGACTTGATTTAATTTCAATAGTAATAATATATTTTGCTTAATTGCAGGTTTCACCCAAAGACTCATGCTATGTGTCAGCAAGATTAGTTGCGGCAATATTCTAGCAAATTGTCTTAAAATATTGATATAAACCTACCCACAGAGGGTCTACAGTGTTCATACTATTAGGAAGCAATAACCATGTCCTCCATCTTTTTTACATTAGTACTTCAAAAACTAAAAGTGATTTTCACTTCACAGATCTTAGCAGGTTGGTTTGCATGTGTCTCTACCTGTGATTATTTTGAAAACTCTTCTCCACAAGCTTATCCCAAAATTTTACCATGGTTTGAGAACTTTTTTTTTTTTTTTTGAGTGACTTTAGGCAAAGCTCCAGTCCTAATTCCATTTATTTGTCTGATCAGAGTGTACTTTTTCATTACTATCTATTGCTTATTCAACATTTAACAACAAATACTAAATACTTGTGCATAATAGATACTACATCACTGCTGAAAATAAGACCTGCTTAGAACGAACCTACATTCTTTTTAGTGGGCAAGTAAATTAAGTAAACATTTAAAGTAAATAATCTTGAGAAAAAATTTTGTTGTTGTTGTTAAACAAGTGGCTAAATAAAGGAAATAACCTGAAAGCTGTGGTCACAGAGCAAGGAACTAAGTAAGCAAAGAACAAGTTGGGGGACACTTTGGAGAAAGGGCCTCGCTTGGTCCAAGGAACAAAGGTAATAACTAGTTGAGCATGTGTCCTGGAATTAGAAAAAACGAAAGTTTCAGTAAAGAGAGTATGGTAGCAGAGGGCACAAGAGCCACAGGTAGGGGTATAGGATGAAACCAGGTCACTTCTATGAATGCTCACTGGGGTGGGGAGGGCAGTCTGTCTCTGCTCATGGCTTGGGCACTGGCTTGTTTCTTTTCTTGGTACCCAAGACTTCTGGACTGCCCTCTTGGCCCAGATTCTCCACTGCTTCCTGACCTTGGTCTGGTCCCTGGGAGCTCTCAAAGCTTGTTCCCTCCCCAACCTCACCTTTGCATGCCTGAGACTGGCCTTCATCCCTGGCTGTCCCACCCCTAACTTGGAATCCTGAGAACAGCCTACTTGCCTGCTTCCTTTGGATTCCTGAGACTAGCCTCCAACTTTGACTGTCTGAGAGTCCTGATTCCTACCTCTACCTAGCAATTCTCCCAAATTGTACTGTGCCTGCTGACTAGAAGGAGCCACACCCTAGGAAAATGGCTGAGAGCATCTGATCCTCATCTGACTTGGGCCTCCCTGGGAACTCCTGAGCAGAAGGACTAAAGCCATCTGCCCCCTCCTATATAAAATCAATAGCAAGAGCCTGAAGCCTAGACAAACCAGCTTTTCATGCCCAACAAGTAAACCACAAAGGCACATAAAGTTTACTAAAGAAGCAGACCGAAACTCAACAAAGGAAGGCTGAAGTCTCACACAAGAATCAGAAAATACAAAAGAAATCCACATGTCAAAGTTACAGTAGAAAAAATATTAACATGAAAAACCCAAGTAATATATCCCCACCAAGTACCAACCATCCTGTAGAGGAGTACAATGAGAACGCCCTAGAGGTAACACAGCACATGGAATTTTT
>NW_008352126.1:1254030-1257062 GCF_000622305.1 Nannospalax galili
CAATTAGAAATGACAGGAGAAAGCCTCACCAATAGGATGAATGAAATGGAAAACAGAGTACCAAGCCTGGAAGATAAAGTGGACAAATTGGGCCACTCAAGGAAAGATTATAAAAAATTTAATAAAACACAAGAATGGAATATGAGTAACTGTGTGACACTATAAAAAGACAAAACATATGCACCATAGGCATAGAGGAAAAGGAAGAATCTCAGGATAGTGGCATGGACCAGATCTTCAACAGGATTGTAGAAGAAAATTTCCCAAAATTAAAGAAAGACATGTCCATACAAATACAAGAAGCATACAGATCACCAAAAAGACAGGACCAGAACAGAAACTCTCCACGGCACATCGTAGTAAAAACACTACACGCACAAAACAAAGAGAAAATTCTGAAAGCTGCAAAAGAGAAACAACAAGTCACATATAAAGGAAAATTCATCAGAATTACAGATGACTTTTCAGTGCAAACTATGAAAGCCAGAAGAGCCTGGACCAAAGAATTCCCAGTTCTAAGTGACGACAGATGCCAACCCAGATTACTATACCCAGCCAAAATGTGTATTACAGTCAAAGGGGAAAGAAAAATGTTCCATGACATAAATAGGTTGAAAGAATTCATGTCCACAAAACCAGCCCTTTAAAGAGTTCTTGAAGCAACACAAAGAGCTGAAGAAAGGAATGACTATACCTAAGGGGTTACAAGGGACAACAGAAAGAAACTAAATGAAGGTATAATTGTGGAAACACAAAAATTAGACAAAAAATGCAAACATTAATCAAAATGATGGAAACCAATACACACCTTTCAATAATAACCTTAAATATCAATGGACTGAACTCCTCACTCAAAAGACACAGACTAGTTGAATGGATTAAGAAACAAAACTTTTTGTTGTCTGCAAGAAACCCATCTCACCTTTAAGAATGGGCATTAACTTAAGGTAAAAGTATGGAAAAAATATTCTAAGCAAATGGTACTAATAAAAAGCAGGCGTTGCATTTCAAATATCTGACAAAATGGACTTTAAAATAAAACTGAATCAGAAGAGATAAAGAGGGCGACTTCATTCCGATCAAAGGAACAATTGGCCAAGATGATATAACAAACATGAACATATATTCACAAAACTCTGGTGCACTCCACTTCATAAAAACAGTACTATAAGACTTGAAGACCCAGATTAATCTGAATTCATTAATGGTAGGGGACTTCAATACCCCATTGTCTCCATTAGATAGGTCAACACGACAGAGAATTAACAGAAAGACATCTGAATTAAACAATACCATACATCAAACGGGCCTAACAGACATCTACCAAATATTCCATCCAAGCACCAAAGAATATAGAAAATGCAGTGCTCCATGGAACTTTCTACAAAATTGACCATATCCTGGGGCACAAAACAAACCTCAACAAATGCAAAAATATTGAAATAATTCCATGCATTCTATCAGACCACAGTGCAATAAAGCTTAAAATCAACACTGGAAGAAACCCTAGTAACTACATGAACACATGGAAATTAAACAATACAGTCCTGAATGATTAATATGTCAAAGGAGAAATTAAGAAAGAAATAAAAGTATTCCTGGGACTAAATGAAAAGGACAATACAGCACAACAAAACCTCCAGGACACATTGAAAGCAGTCCTTAGGGGAAAGTTTATAGTTCTAAGTGCCTACATTAAAAAATCAGAAAAAAACACAAAACACAAATAAATGGCTTAACACTGCAACTCTAGACACTTGAAAAGCAACAAAAAATGAAACCCAAACCCAACAGACAAGAAGAAATAACAAAAATCAGGGCAGAAATTAATGAACTAGAAACAAAGAAAACAATACAAAGAATCAATGAATCCAAGACCTGGTTCTTTGAAAAGATAAACAAGATTGACAGACACTTAGCTCAGTTAATCAAAAGAAATAAAGAGCACCCCCAAATGAACAAAATCAGAGATGAAAGGGGAAACATCACAACAGACACCAAAAAGATGCAGTACATTATACGGGAATACTTTACAAATCTATATGATACTAAATTTGAAAACCTAAAAGAAATGGACAGATATCTAAAAGTATGGGAACCACCAAAAACTAAACCAAAAAGTGATCAACAGCTTAAACAAACCCATAACACATAAGGGAATTGAAACATTAATACAAAACTTCCCAGTTAAAGAAATCTCAGGACCAGATAGATTTACAGCAGAATTCTACCAGACATTTAACAGAGATCTTCATCCAATACTACATAATTTATTCAAAAAGATAGAAATGGAGGGAGAACTTCCAAATTCCTTCTATGAAGCCAGCATCACTCTAATACCCAAAACAGGTAAAGACAAAACCAAAAGAGAAAAATATAGACCCATATTCTTAATGAACATAGACGCAAACATTCTCAACAAAATACTTGCAAACTACATACAGACATACATCAAAAGAATCGTCCACCATGATCAAGTTGGCTTTATTCCAGAGATGCAGAGATGGTTCAATATACATAAGACAATAAATGTCATAAATCATAAAAATGGGCTCAAAGACAAGCACGAATGGACATTTCAAAATATGCAGAGAAAGCCCTTAACAAAATTCAGCATGCATTTATGTTCAAAGTCCTAGAGGGAACTGGACTGGAGAGAACGTACCTCATCATAATTAAAGCCATATAAAAGAAACACAACCAACACAATTCTAAATGGAGAAAAACTGGAAGCATTCCCACTGAAATCAGGAACCAGACAAGGCTGTCCACTATGTCCACTTCTCTGTAACATAGTGCTTGAAACTCTTTCAAGAGCAGTAAGACAGGAGAAAGAAATTAAAGAGTAATAATTGCAAAAGAAGAGATTAAATTATCCCATTTTGGAGATGATATTATATTATATCCGAGATGCCAAAAATTCTACCAAAAAACTAGAAATTGTTAACACATTCCGTAAAGTTGCAGATTATAAAATTAATCACAAAAGTCTGTAGCCTTTCTATATACCAATAACAAGCAATCAGAGAAAG
>NW_008352126.1:1257322-1258522 GCF_000622305.1 Nannospalax galili
TAAAGAAAGAGATTGAGGAAGACATCAGAAGATGGAAGGACCTCCCATGCTCATGGATTGGAAGAATAAATATTGTGAAAATAACCATCCTACCAAAAGCCACTTATAGATTCAATGCAATGCCAGTCAATATCCCCATTACATTCTTCCCAGAGTTGGAAAAAACCATCCTAAGATTCATATGGAAGCACAAAAGACCTCAGCTAGCTAAAGCAACCCTGAGCACCAAGAGGAATGCTGGGGGCATTCCTATAACAGATTTTTTTTTTTTTTGGTCTTTTTGAGATAGGGTCTCCCTGTAGCCCCAGCTGTCCTGGAACTATGTAGACCAGGCTGGCCTTGAAATCACAGAGATGGGCCTGCCTCTGCCTCCCGAGTGTTGAGATTAAAGGCATGCACCACCACGCCTGGTCCAAACTATATTATAGAGCTATATACATAAAAACAACCTGGTACTGGCACAAAAATAGACATGAAGAACAATGGAACATAACTGAAGACCCAATTGTGAGCACATGCAATTTGAGCCACTTGATATTTGACAAAGGGGCCAAGAACATTCACTGGAGGAAAGACGGCATGTTGAGCAAATGGTGCTAGCAAAACTGGATCTCCACCTATAGAAGAATGAAACTAAACCCCTATCTTTCACCTTACACAAAAGTCAACTTCAACGCAAATCCTGAAAATCTGAAACTGTTAGAAGAAAACATTGGCCAAAACCTATAAGATATAGGTGTAGGAAAGGATTTTCTAAACCAGACATCAAGTGCCCAGGAAACAAGGTCAAGAATCAACAAATAGGACCTCATTAAACTAAAAAGCTTCTGTACATCAAAGGAGGCTACCATGGAAAAAACCAGAAAACCCACAGAATGGAAGAAAATCTTCACCAGTGACACATCTGACAGAGGTTTACCATACAGAATATATAACAAACTCAAAAAACAAAGTATCAAGAAAGGAAGTAACACACTTAAAAGATGGTCTAAGGAGCAGAACAGAGAATTCTCAAAAGAAGAAATAAAGATGTCTAAGAAGCATCTTAAAGGGTGTTCATCATCACTAGTAATTAGGGAAATGCAAATTAAAGCCACTTTAAGATTTCATCTTACTCCATTCATACTGGCTAAGATCAAGAGAACAAATGATACCAAATATTGGAGAGGATGTGGGGAAAGGGAAACACTCATCCACTGC
>NW_008352126.1:1258652-1264716 GCF_000622305.1 Nannospalax galili
ATAGCTAAAAGATGGAAGCAACCTAAGTGTCCCTCAATTGACGAGTGGATAATGAAAATGTGGTTCATTCATACAATGGAGTTTTACTCAGCAATAAAGAAAGATGAAATCAGGAAATTTACAGGTAAATGGATGGAACTAGAAACTGTTATACTAAGTGAAGTAACACAGACTCAGAAAAACAAACATGTTGTCCCTCATTTGTGGATCCTAGAACCAAATCCTTTTAAGTGAATATGTATCCAAACATAACTGCAGGAACCAGGATAATGAAAAGGAACCAGGGAGGTAAAGGAAAAGAAAGAACCTAGGAGAGAAGAACAGTAGGAAACCGGTATTAATGAGAGATATGGATAAAAATGGGGTTATTTTAATGGGGGGGGGAGATTGTACAAGGAACCTTGGGTATAAAAGGAAAGCAGGAGCTCAAGAGCAGTGGGACCATAGGAGAAGGGTATTATTAAGGGAGAAATGGGAAAAATGGGGACACCTTAAATGCGGAAACCATGTTGGAAGGATTAGGCAGTGAGAGAGATAAATAATGCCTAACTAGTTTTTTTTTTTTTTTTAAAAAAAAAACCCAGAGGGAACTATAT
Source organism: Nannospalax galili (assembly GCF_000622305.1). NCBI lineage: Eukaryota > Metazoa > Chordata > Mammalia > Rodentia > Spalacidae > Nannospalax > Nannospalax galili. The sequence goes on from NW_008352126.1 coordinate 1,259,249, forward strand.
CAGTCCAACAACCTACTGACAAAGTATACATAGAACTAGTTTAAGGAACAAAATACATACATGTCTAGTCAAGGTTTATCTGACAACATTTGTTTTTTTGCCCAAGCTTCATCTACATGGCACATATTAATTAAAATTACCAGACTGGTAGAACTAGCCTGCTTGGATGTTTAACAGTCATACTTTGAGGCCTATACTAATCTGGTCAGAGGGACATAAAAGACAGTTTTTCCTATATGCCCTCTTAGGTGGCCTAAGCTCCAGGGACAATGAGTATCTCTCAAAATGTCCTGTAACTGTGGTGAGTCACCTGTCCTCTTGATCAAGGAGGCCATGGATGCCCCACCAGATGGACTTGAACAAGTGTCCAGTGTACAAAGAGGAGGGTCAACACAGTGGAATCATTTCCTCCATGCTCCAAGTGAAGCCAGCCACGGTCAAGTAGAACCTTTGACTTAACATAGATGGAACTGGTAAAGAAAGGAGCAGGGGGCTCCTCCCAAGTCCATGTTAACCCTGAGGAATAGATCCTCAATTGATCCTAAGACTAAAAACAAATTAGTTTATTTGGGCCAAATGTATGGTCTTAAACACCCCAAAGGAAAGTATAACCAAAGATTAAAGTAATCACTATAATTCTTTAAGAGTCCATGTATATAGCTAAAGGCTACATAGCAAGAAACATTGCCAGACAAGAGATACCTTCCTTTGAATTGTTGGCCAGGTGGCCCAAGAGACCCCTAAACAGTAATCCAGAATAGAACTGGGAAGATGAACAGCAAATCCCAATCTTATCTAAGGGAATAATGGCAATGGGCAATTGCTGGAGACGAGGAAGAGCTGATCTTCCTAAAGTAAGGGACTCTAGATAGGCTGACTACATTCATCAGATGGACAAGCACTGGGGAATGGCTGGGGGTTCTGACAATACAGTGGACAGTAGCAGGGATGACAGACTATATGGGCTCCCATGGTGGGGGGCTACGGGAGGGTGTCATTTGGGATGTGGGTATAAAGATGAATAAGATTGTTTGGGATGTATGAAATACACACACACACACACACACACACACACACACACACATGCACACAAAGCCCAATAAATAAAAAAATGAGTTATATTTGAAAAAAGAAGATATGAGTACCCCAATTTTTCTATTATATTTCAAAGTCAATACTTGCAAAATCTGTCCATACAGATCAACTCACTAGGAAATGTAACAAATGTAAAAGCCCTAAATCTTATTGGGCTTTTTAAGTTTTACACATTTTTAATGTATCTACATGCCATCATCCAGAATAACTCCAAATACCCTTACTGCTAGATATATATTTCATCATTTATGACTATATGAAAACATTTTTATGTTAACAGGTGAGCCATCACCAAGAGAACAAAAAGATAAAAATTAAACTTGTAAAATGTCAGTAAGGTGCACATCAAAAAGTTTTACATAGAAAGTTAAGATCCTAGCAGTGTAAGAAACTGTTATTTGAACAATGTGCTCTGGGAAAAAATAGTTTTGTCAGTGTTATCAGGGAAATTTTGGCTTTTGCTCACATTGAATCCAGCTGGAAATGATTGATTACCTTAATGTCTTTCATCTGGTTTTGATTTCACCCCATTTAGTTGGAGAGTAAACGAAAATCAGGAAACAGAATTTGTTGGATACATTTACCCTATGGGGAGGTGGTGGTAAAGACTTGGCAATAATATTGTTGCAGTGTGGGAAATGTTCCATATTTGGTTGGATTTTAGCCATCACAACCACCACCTCCACCACTGCGGTAAGTTTCAGATGGTGCGACCTGACAGAAGGTTGAGATTACGAGGAGACAATTGCTTGGCTCATTATAAAGTCAGATGCGTTCCTTGGCATTTGAGTGGACAGCAGAGACTTTGACATTAACACATGGCTCATTAGGAATGAATTCGAGTTTGGCCTTTGCTGCACTTAAAACAAAATCTCTAATATAGAGAAGCAGTTCCTTGAAAATGCCGATACAATCTCTTAAACACGCTTAGCTGTAATTTAAAATGAAGGCATCACACCCCCAGGCATTTGCCATTAAAAGCACACTGAATGTCTTAAAATTCTGAAGGAAACAAAGAAACAGCCCTAACTCATTTTCTCTTTATCTTTCTTGTTCCTAATGACAAATACACAGAATTGTCCTGTTCCTGCTTACTCCTGTCATGTTCCAAAGCTGCCAGTCTTGTGGTATCACTGTGAGGTCATGTTCACAGTCCTAGATGGTAGTTAGTGGTCAGTTAAATTTGATTTTACAACTCCACTAATTCAATTTTCACTAGGACAAAAGTTGGAAATTAAAGCACTTGGAGCCACAAGGCAAATCATTTTTAATGCTACGACAGCTGGCCAATGTCTGTGCAAAGACGTATGTGCACTTTACATGAAGGTCTCCTTTAAGTTACAGCCTTGATCAATTTTGAGCTTCTTCTAAATTGCCCCATTTCATTGCTTCAAAAATTTTCAGTTTTCTGTGATAAAATAAAAAATATTTTATTATAAAGAAATGGTGAACATCATTTTCATTTAAATGTGAACAAGGGTATGACATAATCAATTTTGTTGCTAGAAGGTTTAAAATGGTAAACAAGTAATGGTACTTTTGCAATTTATGTACATCAAACATATGCATCAAATCAACTGAGAGATGTGCCTGTCAGTTATGATGGGGATGACAAAACCCTGACAGTTTGAGCTGTGTTTGTGGAAGCAATTATGATGCCCAGGGAAAGAACACATCTCTCAAACATTTCATGGACAATCTGACATGACTAAAACCTTTAGAATTTGAGTAATGCTGAAATGCACAAAATCGGTTTAGGTAGTTATGAACTTTGAAGCTTTTAAAGTACAGAAAGACATTACCAAGAATCCTTAAAACAAACAAAATAACACGTAGAATAAAATGAATCTCTCTAAGCAAAATTTCTTCTGAGAAGGAATCAGCATCTACAACTCCTGCTGTTGATTATCTCTAGGAGCTGTCCAGCAAAACATAGGCCACCCTGTGGATGATGGAACGCTGTGTGTTAGGGATGTGAGGATTGACAGCCTAGAGCATCCTTCCAAAGCGCCTTCTTATCTTGTGTTTTCTGAAGAACACCTTGAACAGAATGAATCTATGTGTTGCTTTCTTCTTACCTGCCTTCACAAATCTTTACCTATAGAAGATACTCAAATGAATATTTTTAATACTTTATTATTTTCATTTTATGTGTATGAGTATATTGTCTGCATGAGTGTAAATGCACCTGTATCATATGATTACTGTAAAAGCCAGAAGAGATCATGGAATCCGCAGGAACAGGAGTTATGGACCTTTGCTAGCTGTCACATGGGTGCTGGGAATTGAACCCGAGTCTTCTGCGAGACCAGACAGTGCTCGTAACCTGTGAGCCAATTCTCCAGCCCCCGCAATGAATATTTTTAAATGACCAATAGGACTTCGGGAATTCTGTATCTTTCCGTAATCTTTGAAAATAAAAGAATACATATGATTGAGCATGGATAAGTAACGTCCCAGGAGAAGAAATAGAAACAACCGCATAGTTATTATTACTGAGTATAAATCATGACAAGTACTTTCTAGACCAGAGACAAATGTTTAAGCTAAGTCTCATTGTTAAACAAGTAACATTGAGGGGACCTCATTTGTCTTTTTAATTTCAAATATGTGAAGACCAAATTTTAAAACATAAGAATTTTCCAAAGCTATATGAGGTTTGGAAAGACACTTGTATATCAAGCTTTGAAAATATAATTTTGAAATAATTTTGGAAATTTACTGTCTAATGTCCCAGTGAAAATGTGCTTTTTATTAACTAACTTAGTTTTGTGGAGTAAGGAAATCTATCTTATTAAATGCGTGGAACAGATTTTATTTAGCGTTTGCTTATTATTCTAAAGGATCCTTCTCACCCACTGAATCCAGATAATTGGCATCTTTATATCTGAAATTTTAAGTGAACGACCTTCAGATATTGACAGATGTATGTCAGTGTTTAGAATTCTCCAAAACTTTAGTCACTTTGTGATGCTCTAGCAAGCATGGCCAGCCCTTTGACATTGTGACCCAATGTTGTCATTGACAAAACCAAAGGACCACACAAGGAAGTTACAAAAGAGAAAAAAAGTCTTAGACCTTTTAAATGAATTTACGATTTTGTTTTGGGTCCCATTCACTGCTGTCTCCTGCTGCATTGTGGCCCACTGACTGCAGATACCACCCGCTTACAAAATTGAGCTGCCCAACTTGAACCATTACTCACTGAATGAACAAAGGAATCATTCTGATTCAACACTCTTTTGCATCTATAAATATTCATATGTTGTTGTCTATACAGTACAGGAAGAATAGACCACATGAAAATAGATCTGTAATGGCCAGTCTTGGTTGCCCACTTGACACACCTTGGAAGAGGAAACTTCAAATGAGGAAATGCTTCCATTAGATTGTTCTGTGGGTGTGTCTGCGGGATATTTTCTTGATTGCTATTAGATGTCAGGGCCTGTCCTACTGTGCACCTAGGTAGATGGGCCTAAACTGTCTACAAAAGGGAGCTGACCTTGAGCCAGGAAACAGACCAGTAAGCAGCTTTCCTCCACAGTCTCCTTGAATCCTCACTGTTCCAATTCATTTCACTGTTGCAACTTTACTAAAATCTTGTTGTTTTCCACTGGAAATGAAACTTACTTATCACTGCTTATTATGGTATTTTCCTTCCTGCTTACTAAATATTATTCACTGCCTTTATTTTATTGTTGTGGTCAACTTTTATAGGCAAGTACAGACTTCCTGAGATGTAATTACATAAAACTAATACAACTTATGGCAATGCTGTTACAAGTCCCACGTAAACTCAGGCAGAAAATAACCCAGCATAGAACTGGGAAACTGAACAGCAGACCCAAATCTTATCTGAAGAAATATTGGCAACTGATTCGAGCTAGGTGAAGAAGAGCTGATCTTCCCAAAACAAGGGACTCTAGGTAGGCTGACTAGACTCAATGGATGGGCTTGCAATGGGCACGGCTTGCACTGATGACACAGTGGACAACAGCAGGGATGACAGAGTATATAGTTCCCAGTCGGGGGTGGGGTTATGGGTCACAGGGGGTGGCTGTGGGAGGTGCCAGTGGGTACGGGGGGTATAAAGATGATTAAGGTTGTTTGAGATGCTCTGTATGAAATACATAAAAAAATCAATAAAAACAAAGAAAAAAACTAACATACCTATTATTTTTGCCAATTGCTAACCTTTGACTTGCTAATTTTAGCTTCCTTAGTCTCCTGTCCATATGTGGATTTTAGGGTATTCTTTCCTTTTTGCTAATAACACTTGGATATGCAAGGTTTAATGCATGTCACTTTCCTAAAGATAATACAATTAAGGAAATTGGAGACACTGGAGAATATTTAGATAAATAAGAACATTA
>NW_008352126.1:1264869-1294175 GCF_000622305.1 Nannospalax galili
CAGACATAACTAAATAACCCATGCAGGTCTTGATTCTTTTCTGAAGCATATATCTATAATTTAGACCAAGGGCCTGAAGCTAATATGAGATTAGACAATGATAATTTTTCCACCAAAGTATTTTTTTAAAGTGAGTTTTACACTGTTCTAGGTCCGTGTGTTAGGTTGGCTCCTGAAAAAAGATGTTTAATACCTTAAGCTCATGCTGTCTTTTCACGGTGCACATCTCGATTTCTAACCAGATTCCTTAGAAGATGGAAAATTTATTTTTTAATTTAGCAACGGAGAGAATACTTGAGTAAAAAATTTGGGCTGGTGAAATTCTTCCAGTTGAACATTGATTGGCATCAGGAAGGGCAGTTAGGTATGGGGCGCACACTGGAAATCTTAGCACCCATGGAGCTGAGGCAGGAGATTTCAAGTTTGTGGCAAGCCTGGCCAACAAAGTCAGTTCCCCTTCCAGCCTGAGCTACATTGAGACCCTGTCTCACACACAAAAAATAAAACCAGATCAGAAACACCAGTGAAAGAAATTTGTCTGTTCTGAAATATTTTTCAAAACAAAGGATGCAAACAGGGTCAGTATATATGGTACAGGAAAAAAAAAACTTGTACAGAAATTAGATGATGCTGATACTTTGAAACATGATAGCTTTTTTTTTATCACGTATATGTTATAAGTTAAAGACTACTGTGGCATACATCCTCCTAGTTTTTAAGAAGACACCAGCACATAGTTAAAAAGTTTGAAGATAGTTGTGATCAGAGTAGAGAAGTTTACTTTCTCTTGACATGTTCTGAATAAACACTACTTGGTGTTACCTTAACCATGGCAGTGGAATGGAGAAAATCTATACTGAAGTGCATATTATGTAGACTTGGTGTAAAGACTATGAAAATATTTCTGAAGCTGTTGTTGTGAAAAATTAGACAATAATAGTCATAGAAGATTTGACAGGAAAGTTCACATTTACTGCAATAGTATCTTGAGATCATAAGCCACGAATCCAATATAATAGTCTCAGTTTAAGTTAAATCTAATTAGAAATATGTATTTGTATAAAAATACTTTATTCATACTCAGAAACATTATTGGGAGCTTTGCGCTTTGAATTTATAATAAAATTATCAAAGTTAATAATACTCCACTTAAATTTTGTCAAGAATTTAAGAGAGCAAAGGAATCAAACTGAGAATGAACTTTAGAAGTAACATGAGTATTTGGAAAATGACCTACAAACCAAAAAATCATGAGAAATGAAGCCAGAAGATCAAATGTGACCAGAAGATGACTGTTCAGTTGACAGTGAAGAGTGTTCTGGAACTCAGAGTTCACACAACACCCTGAAACATGGGAGAGAGACAAACTATGCTGAAAAAATCAATAAGCCAGCACATATACTTTGACATCAGCCAACAAGCATAAGCTATATTGAACCTATAAACTAACAAACAAACAAACAAAAAAACCTAAGTAAGTAAATACTTAGACTAATAGCCAGACATTAAAATAGTGTCTGTGACACTAAGAAAACTGAGGTCACAAAATATTGTTTGACAGACAAAAAAAATTAACACAGAGAGAGGTTCTTTTAATTAATTTATTTCTTTTCCTTTCATGTAACTAGGTGCATTGGTGTGTGCAATACCTATGGAGACCAGAAGAGGACAACAGATCCCCTGGAACTGGAGTTACAAAAGATTGGCAGTGGCTATGTGGCCACCGATTCTTAAAAATATTCTATTTATTTATTTATTTATTTATTTATTTATTTATTTATTTATTTGTTATTTTTGGAGCTGAGGACCGAACTCAGGGCCTTGTGCTTACTAGGCAGGCACTCTACCACTGAGCTAAATCCCCAACCCGTCATTTTTAGCCCCAGCTGGCCTGGAACACACTAAGTAGACCAGGCTGGACTGGAACTCATAGAGATCCAACTGCCTCTGCCTCTTGAGTGCAGGGATTAAAGGGATGTGTACCACCATGCCACGCAGAAAAAGTATTTTATTTATTATTTTAGTTTTTCTATGTGTATGAATGTACTGCCTACATGTAGGTAGCTGCACCCATGCCATGCAGTCTCACAGAGGTCAGAAGAGGGTGTCAGAATCCCTGGAACTGAAGTTAAGGATGGTTGTTAGCCACCATGTGGGTGCTGGGAATCGAACCTGGGTCCTCTGCAAGAGCACCCAGTGCTCTTAACTGCTGAGCCATCTCTCCAGCTTTCAAAAGAGAGCTTCTTGATAAGGACAAGAGACAGGGTTTTAAAAGATGCAGGAGCTTTAAAAAACAGCCCTTCATACTTCAGTCTCTGACAAGAGCAGAAGAAAAGAGGAGACATGTTTAGGATTTAAAGGGCATGGAAAACTCTCTCTCTCTCTCTGTCTCTCTCTCTCTCTCTCTGTCTCTGTCTCTCTCTCTCTCTCTCTCTCTCTCTCTCTCTCTCTCTCTCCCCCCCCATGTGTGTGCATGTTTATTATTTACAGTATCTCTATAAACTTATGGTATTTTCAATAGGTCTTTTCAACAGATACTTGACACAATAAATAGCCTGGTGTGTTTGCTTTTCCCAAATGTATGGAAAGTGTGGGTTTTCATCTCATCTTCTAGGTTATGGAAGCTTTCTAGTAATGTCAAAGGTTGTTAAGGCAGTAAAGGTAACAATGGGAAAATTCATTGCCTTAACCAGGACTGGTCAGAGTTTGCAAAGGAAGATGATTAAGACACCTCCATGCCTAGTGTTTGACCTCTGTTCTCTGAAATTCCCTCTCAGTGTGCACTGGAGTATCATTTCCTCATTTGGAACTCTCATAACTGTTTCTAATCCTCCAATCCTCACTGATGGTCCTGTGGTTCTAATGAGTCTCATAATTTCTTGGTATTTATTTTCTTAACTTCAAGTTACAGTTTCCTTCATCACTTCCTCTTTTCTCAAGTATTCAGTTCATATATATAATATATTATATATTTTAATTTCTTGTTCATATATTTGCCATATCATTATTTTCTGACATCATTGCATTACAGAAATTAAATATCAGAAAACCTCTAGCTACTTTTTGGTGCTTTCATCATCCTTGATCTCTCACACATACCCTGAGATGTCCTGTGAATTCTACCTGATGACCTTTTTATTGTTTCTCCCAGATGTAACAGAGCTGGCAGTATGCCCAATGCAATATGGCCAAACTAAGGGTGCTTTGTTCTTGAGAGCTGAAGAAGTCAGGAGATATACGCCATTGTTTTATTTTTTTTTTTCTTTCCCTCTTTTTTTTAATGACTCCAGCTGCCATGCAGAGAATTTTCTGGTAGTGATGCATCCTTGGTGAGGATCTGACATCCTCTGTGACAGCCTCCTTTTTAAATTTCTGTCAGTGCTTATTGCCATTGAAATTGGTATCATGCCTTCTCATGGATTGAGACATCTTAAAGAGAAAGTTTTCACTATTTTATAATTTACCATAATTCAGAAACTAGAAAATATATATAATAGAGTATTTCAAGAAATGAATGGTTTTAAAAATGCATGTGCCTAATCCACAAAAGACGATTATTAGCCTTCTATTTCTTTTTTATTAAATTTTTGTGAACATCATACATGAGTATAATCTTTGCACAATTCCCATTCCTTCTGGGCCTCTCAAGTCCTCCCATGTCTCCACTGCTCCCTCTCAGGTTCCTGTCCCCTTCCTTGTTATTATTGTAACATATGCATATCTGTGCATATATGCATGGGATGTGTGTGTGTGTGTGTGTGTGTGTGTGTGTGTGTGAACACTCAGTCCATCCAGTGGTACCCTGTGTACCTGCGATAAGGCTGCTCATTTAGACTTCAGTAACCTTGCGTGGAGCAAGTCCCTGGAGAAAACTGACCCTTCTTCCTTCAGCATCCACTAACTGCCTATAACTCTTCATGTTGTTGTGGGGTCCCTGGAAATAAATGCTCAGATGTTTAAACTTACGAGATGAAAGGGCTGTGTAAGCTCACTAAATGTGGAGTGCTGCATTGTGTCTACATTTCTGAAAGTCTCTCTCCTTTTGTTCTATCATTCACTCTGTAGTTGGTGGTTAATTTGAATTTTTTTTACATTTCCCATAAAGTTTTTGGAGTTGACAGATTTCAGGGTAAATACGTGATCAGATTTTCAGGCTCAAGGTTCTGTCGTAATGTCTGCATGTAAACTGTAATTTCTAAATACAAACTCACATTGTGGGACAGGAGAGAATGACTAACAACCATCTGTAATTTCAGTTCCAGGGGAATCCAACACCCTCTTCTGACCCCCATGGGCACTGCAGGGCATGGGTGCACTTACATACATGAAGGAAAAACACTCATGCACATCAAATAAAAATAATAAAAAATTAAAAAATATATATATGTCCAAACAAAACACAAATTTCAAACACAAAATGAGTTTTTTTAATGCTTTATTTTATGTGTATGAGGGTATTGCCTGCCTGTATGTTAGTGCATCCATGTTGTGCAGTGCCTATAGAGGTCGAAGAGGGCACTGGATTCCCTGGAACTGGAGTTACAGATGGTTGTTAGCCACCATGTAGATGCTATAACCCAAACCCAGGTCTGCTGCAAGAGCAGCCAGAGCTCTGAACCACTGAGCCATCTCTCCAGCCCCTGCACATCCATATCTTGGAGACAGTTTGACTCATATGCTTTTGAGAAAAAAAACTTGTGTACTGTCACCAAATCTGTATTCCCATGTCTGTCGTATAAATGTGTTTTACAAATTAATTAGTTATAAATTTTCAATTCCCTTGCCTTGGTTTTATGAAATTTATGAGTGATTTCACAGCTTCTAGATAATTAATTCTTCTACTCTTCTTTGATCTTTAATCACATTTCCTATTCCTGTGTTTATTTCTAATGGTGTCCTGCAGCTTTTAAATTTACTCCCACTTTATTTTCAAAATCTAAAAACAAAGCTTAAATTTCTATGAAACAGCAGGAATAAAACATCTGGGCCTCAATCTCAGGGGAAAAAATAGAATGATAAAGAATTATATAAACAAAAAAGTGAAAAATAAAAATTTTAAACTACCTTCTGTTAGCACCTTATACGCTATTCTTACTGGGATTCACTATTCTATAATATATATTGCTAGAATTTCATCAAACATAAATTATAACAATATAAGATATGAGTATATAATTGTGAGGTGTAAAGCAGCAACAAAATTACCTATATTCCTCACCCAAAGAAAAGACCCATAAAGCAAAAATATTCCTGAATCCCAATAGCTGGGGCTGTGTTGTAGAGATGATTTTCAGTAAAAAGGATAAAAATAAAATGTTTAGTTTTTTGCTGTAGAAAATGAAATAGGGACCACAAATTTCAAGTAGCATTCTACTCAGGAGATAAAGTATTCTCTAAAGAAAGAACCCAAAATATTAGGAATTAAAAGGATTACTTTGTTTGTTTGTTTGTTGTTTGCTTGAGACAGGGTCTCCCTCTAGCCCTAGCTGGCCTGAAACTCGCTATATAGACCAGGCTGCCCTCGATCTCATAGAGATCCTCCTGTCCCTGCCTCCAGAGTGCTGAGACAGAAGGGGTGTGCCACCACACCACACTCAATTAAAAAGATTTTAGGCCCATCTTGGTAGACATTGCACAGGGGAGCCCGCCCCAGGTCGAGATGGAGCTTGAGGAGGACCACAATGGAAGAGCAGGGAAGAACTCAAAGATGCGCCAAAAAAGTAAAATAGAGAAGACAGAAAAGAAACAAGTTGCCAGGATATTGACAAGTTTCGCTGTGCAGATTGGCTTGACAAGTTGTACATGCTGATGCGAACTTTGGCTGCCATTATCCATGGAATTGCACACCCGCTTATGATTCTGGTGTTTGGAGATACGACAAATGTAGGAAATGTAGGAATTTTCCCACAAAACATAACTATTGAAGGTTTACCGAATAGAACAGAAATCTTGAAAGATTTGGAGGATGAAATGACCATGTACGCCTACTATTACACTGGATTCGGTGCAGGTGTGCTTATTGTTGTTGCCTACATGCAAGTTTCATTTTGGTGCCTGGCAGCTGGGAGACAAATTAACAAAATTAGACAGAAGTTTTTTCATGCTAATAGTGAATCAGGAGGTGGGCCGGTTCGATGTGCATGACATTGGGGAGCTTAACACTCGGCTCACAGATGATGTCTCCAAGATTAATGAAGGAATTGGTGACAAGATTGGAATGATCTTTCAGTCATTAGCAACATTTTTGGGTGGTTTTATAATTGGATTTACACGTGGTTGGAAACTAACCCTTGTGATTTTGGCCATCAGCCCTGTTCCTGGACTGTCAGCTGGTATTTGGGCAAAGAGAGTATCTTCATTTACTGATAAAGAACTCCAGACATATGCAAAAGCTGGAGCAGTTGCTGAAGCCTTAGCAGCCATTAGAACTGTGATTGCGTTTGGAAGACAAAAGAAATAGGTCCAAAGGTACAATAAAATTTAGAAGAAGCTAAAAGACTTGGGATAAAGAAAGCCGTTATAGCCAACATTTCCATGGGGTCTCCCTTCCTGCTTATCTATGCATCATACGCTCTGGCATTCTGGTACGGGACCTCCTTGGTCATCTCAGAGGAATATTCTATTGGACAAATGCTCACTGTCTTCTTTTCTGTGTTAACTGGGGCCTTTAGTGTTGGACAAGCATCACCACATATTGAAGCCTTTGCAAATGCAAGAGGACCAGCTTATGAAATCTTTAATATAATTGCTAAGCCAAGCATTGACAGCTTCTCACGAATGGGCACAAACCAGACGATATAAAAGGAAATTTGAAATTCAAAAATATTCACTTCAGTTACCCATCTGGAAAAGATGTTCAGGTCAATATCGACGGGCAGGACATTCGGACCATAAATGTGAGGTGTCTGCGGGAAATCGTCAGCATGGTGAGTCAGGAACCTGTATTGCTTGCGACCACGATAGCAGAAAACATTCACTATGGCCAAGAAAATGTCACCATGGAGGAGATTGAGAAAGCAGTCAAGGAAACCAATGCTTATGATTTTATCATGAAACCGCCTCATAAATGAGACACTGTGGTTGGAGAAAGAGGCCCAGCTAAGTGGTGGGCTGAAACAGAGAATCGCCCTTGCCCATGCCCTGGTTCGCAACCCCAAGATCCTGTTGCTGGATGAGGCCACGTCAGCCTTGGACACAGAAAGTGAAACAGTGGTTCAGGCTGCTCTGGATGAGGCTAGAGAATGTCAGACCACTGTTGTGACAGCTCATCGCTTGTCTACAGTTTGTAATGCAGACCTCATCACTGGGTTTGACAATGGTGTCATTGTTGAGAAAGGAAATCATGATGAACTCATGAAAGAGAAAGGCATATACTTCAAACTTGTCACAACATAGACAGCAGGAAATGAAATTGAACTAGAAAGTGAAGGTTGTGGATCCTAAAATGAAATTGATAATTTAGACCTGGCTTCAAAAGATTCAGGATCCAGTTTAATAAGAAGACCAACTCACAGAAGTGTCCATGGACAAGACCAGGACCGGAAGCTTAGCACAGAGGATGCCTTGGGTGAAAGTGTTCTTCCTGTTTCCTTTTGGAGGATCCTTAAGCTGAATTCAACTGAATGGCCTTGTTTTGTGGTTGGTGTACTTTGTGCCATTATAAATGGAGGTTGCGGTCAGCATTTTCAGCAATATTTGCTAGAGTTGTAGGGGTTTTTACAAGAGATGATCCTGAAAACAAATGGCAGAACAGTAACTTGTATTACATATTGTTTCTAGTCATTGGAATTATTTCTTTTATTACATTTTTCCTTCAGGGCTTCGCATTTGGGAAAGCTGGAGAGATCCTCACCCACCAGCATTGATAGATGGATTTCAAATCCATGCTGAGACAGGATGTGAGCTGGTCTGATAACCCTAAAAATACCACTGGAGCACTGACCACCAGGCTTGCCAATGATGCTGCTCAAGGTAAAGGGGCTACAGGTTCCGGCCTTGCTGTCATCGCCCAAAATATAGCAAATCTTGGGACAGGAAGCATCATATTCTTAGTCTATGGCTGGCAGCTACCACTTTTACTCTTAGCAATTGTACCCATCACTGCAATAGCAGGAGTTGTTGAAATGAAAATGTTCTCTGGACAGGCACTGAAAGATAAGAAAGAACTAGAAGGGTCTGGAAAGATTGCTACTGAAGCAATAGAAAACTTCCAAGCTGTCGTTTCTTTGACTCGGGAACAGAAGTTTGAAAACTTGCATGCCCAGAGCTTGCAAGTCTCATACAAAAACGCTCCGAGGAAAGCACAGATCTTTGGGATCACAGTCTCTTTCACCCAGGCGATAATGTATTTTTTCTATGCTGCTTGTTTCCAGTTTGGTGACTTCTTGGTAGTTCGTGGTCTCATGACTTTTGAAAATGTTATGTTAGCCTTCTCAGCTCTTGTCTTTGGTGCCATGGCAGTTGGGCAGGTCGGTCCGTTTTCCCCTGACTGTGTCAAAGCCAAAGTGTCGGCATGGTACATCATCATGATCATTTGAAAAGGTCCCTGAGATTGACAGCTACAGCACAGAAGGCCTAAAGCCTGATACGTTGGAAGGAAATGTGGCATTTAATGAAATCCTGTTCAACTATCCCACCCGACCTAACATCCCAGTGCTTCAGGGACTGAGCCTTGAGGTGAAGAAGGGTCAGACGTTGGCCCTGGTGGGCAGCAGTGGCTGCAGGAAGAGCATGGTGGTCCAACTGCTTGAGTGCTTCTATAACCCCCTGCCTGGATCAGGGTTTCTAGATGGTAAAGAAATAAAGCAACTGAATGTCCAGTGGTTGCGAGCACAACTGGGCATTGTATCCCAGGAGCCCATTCTCTTTGACTGCAGCATTGGAGAGAACATCACCTATGAAGACAACAGCCGGGTTGTGTCCAAGGATGAGATTGAGAGGGCAGCCAAGGAGGCCAACATCCACCAGTTCATCAAGTCACTGCCTGATAAATACAACACCAGAGTAGGAGACAAAGGAACTCTTCCGGTGGTCAGAGCAACGAATCGCCATAGCACACACCCTTGTTAGACAGCCTCATATTTTGCTTCTGGATGAAGCAACATCAGCTCTGAACACAGTAAGTGAAAAGGTTGTCCAGGAAGCACTGGACAAAGTCAGATAAGGCCGCACCTGCAATTGTGATCGCTCACCGCCTGCCTACCATCCAGAACGCAGACTCAATCGTAGTGATTCAGAATGGCAAGGTCAAGGAGCAGGGCACCCACCAGCAGCTGCTGGCACAGAAAGGCATCTACTTCTTAATGGTCAGTGTGCAGACCGGAGCAAAGCACTTGTGGACTGTGACTATGTAAGATGTGAAATTTTTGGGGGGGTTTGTATTAAAATATGACATTTAACCAAAGTTTAAAAGAAAGTGGTTACCAAATAGCTAGCTATCTATTTAACATTTGTCATAATAAAAAACATTTCGTCAAGTTTAGTCTTCAGACAATTCATAATTAAAAGAACAGAGATAAATACATCATCAAATGAAGGTTAACTGTTTTAATTGCATTATAAAATCTATCAAAGAAGTATAAGTAAATGTTTGGTAGCATGTAATTTTATTTATACCTTCTCATTTGTAACTAACTGATTGCTTGTTAAACAATTATGTGTCAATAAGTATTGAAATGTTTGTATAAAGTATATATGCGAGTCATGGCACCAAATTAACCTTGAATCTTACTCTGTTATTAAAAAGATTTGGACACTGAAAAAAAAAGTATATATAATGAAACAAAAAAAGATTGTAGAAATAAATGGTGTGACACTTAGAGATAGAAAATGCAAAATCTTAAACATATACTTGTACATTTTGTTTCATATTTAAATATATGAAGACCCTACCTATAAATTTCTTTATTAACTAGTAAACAGAAATGATTTGTAGAATTTTCAAGCCAAACCTTTTTAAAATAAATAAATACATAGCAACACACAGTGAAAAATACCCTAAATACCAAATTCATCTAACTGGGCAAGACGTTAAAGCACAAAGATCACAACTGAAAATTCTGGAGTTGAACTGAATTAAAAGAGTCATGGTATCATCAAGCTTTGTTGCACAAAAGTTTATTTACAAAATGACACTTGCAGCACCCTATATAATGGTTAGAATGAAAAAGTTACAGTAATGTTTGTCAGAACTTTTAATTGTCCCAACTTACTACAGGCTTTTATAAATTTCATTTAGTTTGCATATATATGTATATTTTTATATACCTAATGTTTTTCATTGTATTGCTTACTCTATCCAGGGCTTAAGAGAGAATGCCAGTTTCTAAACTCAAAATACCAGTGACAGATTTTCTTTTCAAATTAAAATTAAACTACTTGGGGATGGAAAGATGGTTTAAGGATTACCATTTGTAACTCCAGTTCTGGGGGATTTGATGCCCTCTTCTGACCTCCATGGTCCTTGCACAACACTGTACACTTGCACGCTTGCAGGCAATACACTCATACACATAAAATACAAATAATAAATAGACTGCTAAAAAAGTAAAATTTATTTACTTGTAGACGAGTCCAACACTGTGCCTGAAATAACAACATAAAATTTGTACAGACATAAAGATGGATATAAAAGTGACATTAAACAGCTTCAGTACCTGGGGCACCAGCAAAGACTTCAGGACTAAACTCTCAGTGAATGGAATGCAAATGTAAATCAAAGTTTATCTGTGTGTATGTGCATGTAGTACATGCACCTGCATGTTTTCATGTGCAGATACGTATGTCCTCATGTGGACATTCATGTGTGTGCTCATATGTGTGAGGACTAAGGCTGACTTCAGGTATGTTCCTGAATTACTCTAAAGTTTATATGTTGAGGCAGAGTCCCTCCCTGAACCTGTAGCTCTCCTCTCCCTTCCGCCTACCTAATGGGCAAAAGGGATCCTTGTAACCACTTCCTGCACTGGGATTGCAAGTGGGTCACCAATTCTTATGTAGATATAGGTGATCTGAACCCTGGTCTTCATACTTGCATAGCAAGCTCTTTAACTGCTCAGACATCCATCTCCCCAGCCCAGATGGAAGTCAGCTTTGCTTTACAGGTCAGTTGCCTACTTTGGGGAAATCAAGGAAAAAAATCTACTTCTGGGGAAAGGGAAAGTCAGTAGAAATTGTGATGTCTTTGGGAACTTGGAAGGTAAAAACTGAAATTCTATGCTCAAAGGTCGTCATGTATAAATGATGTCAAGAAAAAAAAAAAAAAAAAAGACTAGTGTAGGAATACCAGACTTTCATTCTGCTGTTTTTCCTGTAGGGTAGTTTTGAAAATTTAATTATTTATTATTTATTTATTTATTTTTACATACAAAGATCAGAGAAATAAAAAGTCAAAAATTCATTGAAAATAAAATAAAAATGTATAGGGCTTTTCTGATGTTGCACCATTATGAAATGATCACAAGGTCAATTAGAGACTGTTGAAGACTCTACTGTTCCTCTATTCAAAGCAGACTAATGAAATTCTACAAAGGCTACAGGGATGTCTTAGAGCACAAAATCAATCTACCACTTCACAGATGACACAGATACTGATTTATTTGACACGGACATTAATAACAAATAATTATTTTACTATTTATAAAGAGAATTCTGCATCCATTTATGTGTATGAGCATGTGTACACACACATGTGTGTGTGTGTGTGTGTGTGTGTGTTTAATGACTCACAGCTTTTAGAACTTACTAGCTGTTTTAAATTCCTGCCACATCGAATTCCCTAATATGGTGGATTCTAACCTGGGATTAAAAAGCTAAAATAAACCCTTTTTCTCCTATGTAGCCGTTAGTCAGTGAATTTTATCACAGTATCAAAAACAACACTAGAATAATAAGACAGAAGGAGACATAAACCCAAGTGAAAAATCTATGATTTTGATGATCTCAAGTAAATTGGCCAAAATTTTTTTCAGGCAATATTGAATTGTTCCTATTCTTGCTCAACATTAAAGGGCTCCAATTTAGACTACGAAGCTCATTTGGACCTAGAATTCACTCTTTCAGGAGTTCTTTTTCATTATCGCCATCTTTTTTGGAACCTCAGCTCCATCTGCATCCACCTCCAGGTTGGAAAAGTGGCCCTCTGGCTTTGCAGGTGAGCTGAGCTGGTCATTTATCAGACACCCACTACCACTGCTGCTCTTAAATGCATGCAGAACATAAATGGCAATTAAATTCTAGATTGGCCTTTTCTAACCTCAGGCATCAAACAGGTGATGTGTTCTGTCCCCTCTCAGTTCACTACTAGAGAAAGTTTTGGCCATTGAATCACAGGTGCCTGTAAGCAGTTACCACTATCCTACCTTCCTCCAACAATTGAAGCCAGCCTAGTAAGAGACAACCCAGATTTAAAACCCTCTTCCTAGAAGCACGCCCGTTATTAAGGTTACAAATGACATCTCTGAATAACTTCTAAGGGGAGAACTACAAGGTGGAAATGTCTAAGAGGATCGTGTCCGGAATGTTTGAAGAGGGTGAGGGAGGTTCAGATGGGAATAGGAGGAATCTCACCTGTGGTGTGAGACCAGAGAAGGCTCTGAAGAGAACACCGGATGCCTCAGATGGCTCTTGTCAATGGTGTGATGTCGAGATGAGGAATATAACCATTGTATGCTAGTTGATATTTCATATAAGACACTGCGATGGAGAAGACATGATCTAAGTAATAGAGCTTTCTTTCATTAAAGGAGTTTTCTAAGAAAGACGTGGTGAAACCATTGCAGCCAAAAATGTTGATAGCCTGGACAGTAAATATCTTAGCCTGGAAGTGGAAATTGTTGCAAGCAAAGGATCTCCTGTCTTACATTTTGTGTGAATACAAGTTCACATATTTTTTAAAAGACAAAACAAAACTGCAGGAACGGAACAAAGAATGGAAGTTAGTTTAATGGAGACAGCGACTGAGAGGGAGTGTGAAAGGGATCTGTGTGATGACAATGTAGTATTTGCAGTGTGAGAAATGTTAAGTGAGAACAAGGTATGAAAATGCCTCAAGAGAAACAACTGTATGTTGTGTGATTTTGTATAGATGTATTATTTCAATTGAAAGTTTATTTTGAATTTGTAAAGAAAATGCAGCATATATATGTACAATGGAGTTCCAGCTACAGAGGGCAAGAATTTGCTATACACCAAAGTCTGATATCACTGGACAGCATTCGGCAAATTATTGTGCTGTTTTCCATAATGGATGTGGTTGATAGTTCTGAGAACATTAAAGTTTATTTATGTTGGTAGCTTAATCACAAAAATGTTTAACTGTTTAAGATATTTTTTCCAAATTATTAAGATAAGGAAAAAATACCAATGGTAATTTTTCTAAAATATTTGGACTTTAGCAGTTATGGTAATTTACCCAGCCAGTTTTCTTGAACAAGATGAGGAAACAGATTTGAGTGAATTAGAGACAATGTAATGGCTCAGTAATTGCCATGCAAATCTCCCATCATTAGAGTGTGAATATGTGATTTCATCTCCCTTCTGCAGAAGACTGTGGTTTACATGATATTTACTTTGGGGCTATTAGATGTAATTATAGAGTACATTTCCAGAGAAAAGAAACAAAATCAAATTTCGTTGTGTCTATCTATGTTTCTTGAAGATAATAGATATTATTCAAAAGTTATTTTCTTTGGAAATGTTACATGCATCAATTGCCCCTATCTTTAACTCACTGAAAAAGTTACACACATGTCCTAGAACTCTATGACATTGCATAACTTGTTTAATACATTAAATATCTTTTAACTATTTTTATTTATTTAAGAATTTCATACAATGCACTTTGATTATATTCAAACTCTGTGCTTCTCCATTTCCACCTCTCTACCCACCCCCAGACTTTATGTCCTTTATTATTATTTTCCCTTTTTTTTCTTTAAAGGCCTATTCAGTCTAATCTGTGTTTCTTAAATGTTCTTGGGTGTGGGTCTGTCCCTTGGAGTCTGGTCAACCTACCAGGCACCAAACCAGTATGGAAAACTGACTCCCTGTCCAGACAACAGCTTCTATCTATTCATCTACCGCCTCTGACTTCTACAATCTTTCTGCTTCTCTTCCACCATGTTCTCTGAGCCTTGAGAGGAGGGGGTGTGATAGAGAGGTCCTGTTTTGAATTGAGCACACCTCAGTCTCTTATTCTCTGCATGTTAACCAGTTGTGGGTCTCTGTGTTAGTATTCATTTGTTTCAAAAATAAGCTTCTCTGGTGAGAGATTCACTAATCTATGGGTATGACAAGAAGCCATTAGAAGTCAGTTTAATACTGTACATATTTAATAGAATAATAGTAGGTTCTCCCTTATGACCTGGAACCTGTCTAGTCACAAATTTTTGGCCATGGTTACAGTGTTGGGTATGTACTCCATCTTGTGAAGCAGGACTTAAATCTAATTAGAAGGCGATTTGCTACTGCATTCTTGCCATACTGTACCAATGAACATATTTTTTCAAGCCAGTTGTTATTGTAGCTTGCAGAACAAACAGCTGGATAAGGCGGATTACCTTCCTCTGCCAGATCAAATATATAGCACTTGCTGTTACCATGGAAGCTAGTGCCCAGAGAGGAAGCTTTGAGGACAGTACAAACTAGATTTCTTCTTGCTTACTCTGCCACTCAGATACAGTGTTTCAGGAACAAGGTCTTACAAGGTCAAGAACAATGTCAAGTTCTTGTGAGTCACCAAAAGCAATGGCAATAGTCGGTATTATCTGAGGTCTGTGGGAGGTCTATGTTCAAGATCTCCCTGAAGAAGACATTCGTTCCTGACTCTGGGATTTCCTTTGATAGTGTGTCGTTTCTAGTAGGCCGAATGAACCCGGTTACAGAGTAACTAAATTTCAAAGCTTTTTGGACTATGTGTATATTGAAAACGTGTCAACAGTGGAGTCTATGGCTCTTTCACAAGGCCTTAATTTTACTGACCCCTTCCATAACTACTTTTGCTCTAATTACCCCCACATTAAACACTTCCTATCCATTGTTCCTCCATTACATGTATGTAACTGTTCTGTTTCCCCTCTCATGAACCATCCTCATGGCACTTTATTAGTTCCCTGATCTCTAAGGATTTAAAATTTTAAGCACACTTATCTAAAGATCCAAAGCGGAGAGGCCATGAAAGGTTTGTTTGTCTGGATTTGGGCCACCTTACTTAGGATGAATGTTTCCAGTTCCATACATTTACCTGTAATTTTCATAATTTTGTTTTTAACAGCTAAACGATGTTCCATTATCTAAATGCAACATACTTCCATTATCCAATAATCAGTTGATGGACAGCTAGGCCAGTTCCATTTCCTGGCTATTGTGAATAGGGAAGCAGTGAACTTGGATAAACAGGTATCTCTGTATGGAATGCAGAGTCCTCTGGGCATATGTCCAAGAGTGGTAAGATTGGATCCTGTGGAAGATATATTTTTAGTTTTTGGAGGAATTCTACCCTGATTTCCTTAAGGAGGAAGTCTACACTTGTTGTTGCCTGCCTTAGAGGGCTAGCTACTTGAGGACTCTCTGTTGGGTGCAGGGGATAAGTAGGCACGAAGTCAACGGCACAGACTTCAGGATACTCACTTGGCAGTTAGCAAGCAATCTTGTTTATTGTGCTGTTAGGGCTTTCTTTTATACCCCCACCTGATCTTCATTGGTTCATTTGGCCATGTGTCTCCTCTTCATTGGTGCGGCACGCTGTCCTCTGTTTGTGTCATTTGATGTTTTGCTTTATGGCAGGTTTTAGGTTAGCCTGAATAACGGAAGTATTTGCCGGCCCATTTCCCCACGTACACTGATTTCCTTAAGAGTTACACCTGTTTGTGCTCCTATCTACCCATCTTCGGTGAGTGTTTCCCTTTCCCAACATCCTTACCAGCATTTGTTACTGGTTTTTTTTTTGGGGGGGGGACGGTATCTTATCCATTCTGATTGGGTTAGATGTAGAAAAAGGATACTAGATCCCTAACCTGCACCACACTAAACTCCAAATGAATCAAGGACTATAACATAAGGCTGGATACCATGAATCTGGGAGAGAAGGCAGTGGAGAATACATTGAAATTCACAGGCACAGACA
The DNA here is from genome assembly GCF_000622305.1 of Nannospalax galili. Taxonomy (NCBI): domain Eukaryota; kingdom Metazoa; phylum Chordata; class Mammalia; order Rodentia; family Spalacidae; genus Nannospalax; species Nannospalax galili. The sequence continues at coordinate 1,280,993 of NW_008352126.1, forward strand.
GGAAAGGACTTTCTGACCAGGACCCCAATAGTACAGTCATTAAGACTAACACTTGACAAACAGGACCTCATGACATTAAAAATCATTCACACAGCAAAGAACACCATCAAGTGAAGACGTAACCTACAGCATGGGAATAAAGTTTTTACCTATTATACACCTGAAAGAGGGTTAGTATCTATCATACACAAAAAACTAAGAAAACTAAACAAATTAACAAAATATCAGAGCAAGGAGCTAAACAGAGAGTTCACAAATGATGAAGTACAAATGGGTGAGAAATATTTTTTGAAATGTTCAACATCTTTAACAGGGAAATCTAAACATGTTGACTATCTTATACTGACTATACAGGAAAGTCATAATAGAAAAATAGAATTGGTAACTAACTGTAAGATCTGATTTGATTACAGTGATGTGTCATGATGATGTCATTATGTAATTTCCTTCTGCAATGCACTTTACTGTGATAATGTATCAAACGGTAAGAATTTGTAGGTGATGCTCTATAGTCATGAAAGGTGGTTCAGCTGCCTACTGGACTACATTTCTCAGTATCTTTCCCACATATATGTGTTTATGGACCAAGCTATAGCTAAAGGCTTGGTGGTGTGGCTTGGTTTGGAACCACACTGTTTCCAGATTAGTCCCTATCACCCTGCTACAAAATGTAACTTCTATGGCCTCTTTCCCTGTAATGTTTACCCAGCAGTAAGCAATCAATCAGATATCTCAGAGGACAGCAGCAAGTAAACTTGAAAGGAATCAAAAAGCCTAGATGATAAAATACATGGTTGTACACGGACTGGAAATAGCCACATTCTACTTTATGTGAGTGAAAAGTAAATTCAAAACAGTGCTCAGCCACTTGAGTTAGGGTATATTTATTACAGTAGTCACCGCTTAACCCAAATAGTTACCTTAGATATGACAGAAAATTCAAAGACAATCGATATATTCCCATAAAACAAAGCAAAGAAACAAGAAGCCAGAAATGTTTATCATTTGTTTAAGAGTCGAGGAATGAAAACCAGGACACTAGAAAAGGGTCTTTTTTCTGCGGGGATGAGGTGGGGTGTGATGTTAACTGAATGGGAATAGCAGATTATACTTAACACTAAGGTAGTCAGGTGGGCCATTGGGTGCAGGAGACCTATGAAAGGAGGTCTTTGGGAGGATGGATGAAACTGGGGTGGGGGGACTAACATAAAGGAATGAATTGTATAAAGTCATATGGAAGCTTACTATCTCCCAACCCAACTTAGAAATATGAGCAGAAGCATAGTAGAGCACATGTGAATGAAAGAAGTAGGAGATCACTGAGAGTTAAAGGATTCATTGGGGATGGGGTGGGTTACCGTGGGAGAGAAGAGGGAAAATGGGTAAGTTAATGAAAAATAAGGGTGTATGAAAAGAACCTTACAGAATCCCACTAATTAGTAAACTATTTTCAAAGAACAAATTAAAAGAAGAGTACAAACGGAAATATATTGTATAGGTGGACAATGTCATTCCCAGAAATCATGGGTTATCTAATGAACATCCCAGTACAAGGAATTGGACCCCTCCTGAGGAGTTATTGATCAGAGAAGCCCCAGAGGTCTCCAAAACAAGGATACTACCATTATCTTTGGTAAACCAACATAGTTACATTGTAAAACTCAGTTGTGAAAGAGTCTACACATTTTGGCTACAGGACATAGAGGAAAAAAAAAAAAAAAACCTGAAAACATTTTCCATGCTGGCAAGCATTCATGGTTCTAAAAAGTGCTGTGTAGGCCGCTGGGAGAAAGTACCATAGCGGTCTTATCCAGTGCTGGACCGTGCAACCCACCAGGCAATTTTCCTTACACTGCTGTTACGGGGTAACTGACAACCTTCTGACTGGTTTTAGACAAGATCCACAGGTAGAAATTTCATGCACTATAGTATAATCCCAGCAAAAGCTCACTGGAATAGGATATCTATCATCTTTTCGCTAAATGGCATTTGATCAAATTGCCTTCCATATATTTATGCTTATTCTTGTAGGGATGAGCATTGGACAGTTTTAGAACGGCTATCAGCAACCAAATCTTGGTTGAGTGCAACGTCATCACCTTGGCCTCAGCGCTGTGGGTTCTCATGCAGATATCTGTCCTAGTGCAAAGGATTTTCAGTTTTTCTTTTTCATTCTTTCAAAAATTTGACCTATTTGTCACGCTCCTGGATAAGTCTTCGTGAAGTTTAATATAGGAGTCCTGTCCAAGGACCAGCACTGTGAAGATTCTTAATCTCTGCATGCTGGCCATTTGTAACCTTTTGTGTTCATGGACCCCTGTTGCATGAGGGATCTTCATGAATGAGAATTGAGAGATTGCACTGGGGAACATCTGGGGACGCTGGCTTGACATAGTGGGCCTTAACGCAGATGACAGAGTATAAGTAAACGGGTTCCAGTAGGGGGTGGACTATGGGAGGGTGCCAGTGGGAGTGGGGTTATAAAGATGATTAAGATTCTGTATGAAATTCACAAAATTGAATAAAAATAAATTTTTAAAATATTGCGTGATATGCTGTGTCATGGACCAGGACACCTCCTCCTTCAGGGGTTACTAATAGCTGTCAGACCAGTCATAGTGTCATAATGAGGATGCACTGGCTTGATGAGTTCACTGGGGAAAATTTTGCTTAGCAAGTGGATATTCTAAGCACGTCCACCGGCGATTGTTAAGAAGGATTCAAGTAAAATTAATAGCAGCTCTGTACTTTCTAAAATCAATGTGTTACTGGAATGGTGTTCACTGAAGTTTACAGGGTTGTCCTGATGCTGATCATGCTTTAAACCAGAGAGGATAATTAAATAGGATAGAAAATAGTGTAAGATTATTCATGACAGAAAACTTGCCAAGAATGCTACACAAAGACCACTTGCTGATAAGGGAAAGATGCACGGATAAGTGTCATGAAAACCTATTGGTTTGCAACGTTTTTCCCTGCTCTAACATAGCTTACTGTTTAAAATATTGTATACATGTGGAGAATTTTGCACTTTATGCAAAATTTTAATGTACATTCTTGTTGTTCTAACAGTTCTGGTGTATATACAATGATCCAGATAGATAAAACCAATTAAAGTTTACCCTTATGAGCTTTTCTGTATATATGTTAATCAAATAAAGCAATATTCTTAAAGAAAAGAGCTCATTGGAGCCTAGACTAAAACATAAAAATAACACAAAACCTTAAAGAAATACAGTGTCACCATAATTATTTTAATGGGCGCACAAAATAAACCAGTATCATTAGATCATTTTTAGGGGATTCATATTTCATTGCTAATACTTAAAATTTTTATTAACATTCCATTTTATTTTTCAAGTGTTTTGTTAATGATGCACTCGTATCAATCTTTTAAATATTGATGCTTCTTTAAGGGGGCTGGAGAGATGGCTCAGCGGTTAAGAACACTGGTTGTTCTTGGAGAAGACCCGGGTTCAAATCCCAGCACCCACAGGGCAGCTAACAACTGTCTGTACCACCAGTCCCAGGGGATCCGACAGCCTCTTCTGACCTCTGCGGCCGTTGCACGACACGGGTGCACTTACCTACAGCAAGCAATACACACATACACATAAAAAATAAAAATAGATCAAGAAAAATATCTCTAGATAAGGTTTATTTGAGACCAACTGGTCATTACCCAAGATTTATCTGCAAGACACACAGTAATTAAAAATGCCAGAATGGTGGAACCAACCTTCTTGGATGTTTAACAGACATACCTTGAGATCTATACTAATTGGGTCAGAGGAATTTAAAGGACACTTTTTGCTCCTTGCCCTACTGGGTCGATTAGTTCCCAGGGACTATGAGCATCACGCAAAATGTCCTGTAATGGTGGTGGGTCATCTGGCCTCTTGATCAAGGAAGCGTTCTTCCCTGGCTTCCTTCTGTGATATAGCAGAGTGGAATCTGAAAGGAGAGATGGGGATTAAGGCAGATGGCTGGGGCCCCTTCTGTTCCCAAGAAGGGACAATTAGGTGAGAGTTTAAGAGTAAATTAAGTGGGCAAAGGCTTTTTTATTTTATATGTTTAACCTGTCTTATGTTTTGCAATTAAAAACAAAGAACCAAAAAATGGGGCTAGTGAGATGGCTCCAGTGGGTAAAGGCACTTGCCACTAAGCCTGATGACCCGATTTCAATCCCTGGAACACATGGTAGAGGTAGAGAACCAACTTGCACAAGTTGTCCTCTGCCTCCCCACACACATACCATGTCATGCACATGTGCATGAACATACAATAAGTAAATAAATGTAAAAAGTTTTAATGCAAAACGAATGGTTTTCTGAAGTCTTAAGATTTTATGGGAGTTTAGACTTCCTTTACAGACCTGCACCAAGATACAGGAATCACAAATTCAGATGCCTTTTAGGTTTGAGATGGAGATGGCAAGCTTTACCTGTGACATGTTAGATAATAGCAAGTTTAGGCTTTGGGGCCATACAGCCTCTTTATGTTTTGTGACTACCCAGCTTTGCTGTCTTAACGAAAAAGGGGCCACAGATAAGGCATAAACAAAGGTCTAGATAGTCTAATAAGACTTTATTTACAAGCACAAGTGCAATATGCTGACCCCTGGCCTAGGAAGGGTCTTAAGAGGCAGGTGTGTATGGTTGTGTAAAATAATAGGAAATGGGGCTGGAGAGATGGCTCAGCAGTTAAGAGCACTGGTTGCTCTTGCAGAGGTTCAATCCACAGTTTACAACTGTCTGCAACTCCAGTTCCAGGGGAATATGACTCCCTCTTCTGACCTCCTCAGGCATTGCACAACACTGGTGCACTTACATAGAATATTCTAACTTAAAAAAAAAATAAAAATAACAAATTAAAAAAAAATTTAAATACTGATGTTTCTTTAAACATAGTAATTGAAATTACTCAAATATTCAGGCATTATTTTAAGAGCAATGCTAAAATCACTCATGCTGTAAATTCTTGTTCTCATCTTTAGAGGAACAATGTGATCTTATTCCATACTTGAAATGTCTTGCTTTTTCACGTGAGGTCATTTTTAACAGTCCTTCCTTTGTTTATTCCTTTTAAATATGGTATTAGCTTTGTAATCATTGGCTAATATCTGACATCTTTGAACCGTTTAGTCACAGATATATGTGACTTACAGGATTTAGGATGCTTTCAGATACAGAATTTAAATTTATATCTACACATTCACAGAGTCTTTGATTAAATTACTAAGGTTAAAAGTGAGAACCACAACATCGATGATTCTCATAAGAAGGTATGAAACATCTATTTCTACACTTGGATGGTTGTAAAAATGTATTTCACAGAAAAATCACAACTATCTGTTACATTCTTCTTGAAGAACTTTTTTTGCTCTGAGCAGTGCTGCATCTCACTGGGCAGGCATCTATGCTTTTATTGCATTGGGCAGGGTAAGAGCAACATGTAAATGTCTCTTCACTTTTGAAAGAGCACAAAACTTAGGGCTGGAAATTAATCTTTAAGGAAGGAGTTATATCTAGAGCTTTGATATGTTTGGGGAGCAAACTTGGCTATACCTTGTTTTTGTTCAGCATTTTTGTTTGTTTGATGTATAAAATACCTTTGCTTTGATGTCATTCTGCAAACTTTCCAAGTGATCACATTCCAAACATAATTAAAATAAACTAATGCCTTCAGACATGCTACATTTTTTCATTTCAAATGATTATTTTACAGAAGAATGCATCACATTTTCCATCACAGATTGATTTACTAGTCAAATAAATTCAATCTCTTATCTATTGGAATATGTTAGTATAAATTTCTATTTCTATTTGAAAAATCATTAATTTAAATTTATATTACCTCTATTTATCAGCTCATGTTCCAAAAACTTTCAACCCAGATAAAAGCACCCAGAAACTCTTCATACTGCTTAACCTGATTTCAAGGATAAGATCATAGAAACCAAACTGGAAAATGTCATTTTAGCTGCAGTTTAGCAATATGATGCAAATAAATGCTTCAGGGTTATACAGTTCTTGGTGGACCTAACTGAAGTGGAATACGTACCAAATACTTCAGGTTTTAATAAAATGAGAAGACTAATGCTTCATTTTGAAATCACACAGAAAATATTTTTAAGAGTGCTCAGATGAGACCTCTGCAAAGTTTAGTTTAGAAATCTGTGGTCACATTTCTCACTACAAGGGCAGTGAAAATGTATTCTATCATTCAGTGTATCCTTGAGACTGGCATCAGGGTTGGTAAGTGTTTCACCCTACCAAACCTGCTCCTAATAACAGAATTACTCTAAATTTACTATTCACATTTAGAAAAACAACTTTTAAACTTAAAATGCATATAATTCAGTTCAACTTGTTATCTATTATCACACCATTACTTCTACACCTGATTATTTTATTGAGTAGACTCCAGGAAACCTCTTATTGAAGTACATATCTATGTATATCAGAACAGTTTTCATCAAGAAAACAACTAGCACTGTCCTAAAAAGGAACCACTGTGAACTCGAGTAGGAACATAAACAAGCTCAAGCACTACAAAAAGCATAATGGAGATTCCTAAAAAGGTAAAGAGAGAACTACCCCCATGCTCTACCATTCAATCCTTGACTATATACCCAAAGGAACATAGGTCAACACACAATAAAGACACCTGTGTGCCCCTGGTTTTTTGCAACACTATTCTCAATAGCCAAGGCTTACATTTATTTTAGATGTTCATTAGTATGTGACTGGATAAAGAAAACTATGTGAGAGAGGTAGAAATAAGGATAGACACAAAAATGAAGTGGAATTTAGCCCAAAAGAACAGAATTATGCTATTTAAAAGGAATGGTGGAGGCTAGAAATCATCACTTTAAGCAAAGTAAACCAAATTTAAAAGACTAGTAGCGTGTTTTGTCTCATGTGCAGAATTCAGATTTTACACACACCAACACACGCACAGGAATAAAGGAGAAAAGGATTAGTGAGATTCTGGAAGGATCAAGAGAATGTAATATGTAATGGGGATGATTGTGAGCAACGTACATCCTATTCATGAATGAAAATAATGTGATGAATCCCATCAGTTTGAACAGCGAATACCCAGTACTCGAATGCAAAAACCATATTGGCAGATGATCTGAGTGTATACTCACAACCCTAAAGACCTCACCAGAAATCTAGTAGCTCTAATAAACACTTTTAGCAAAGTAGCAGGATACAAAACCAACTTTTAAACATAATTAGCTTTTCTAATTATGTTTCAGTAACACACTGAAAAAAAATTAAGAAACAATCCTCTTCACAACAGGCTAAAAAGAAACTAGAGATAAAATTGTGATGAATGACCTGTCAAATGAAACTTTTAAGTACTGAAGAAATAATTTGACAAACATACTAGAAGAAGTAAAGACCTCTCCTGCTGATAGATTAGCAGAATTAATATAAGGAAATGCTTATATTCATGTACTAGTATGAGATCAATTCAATCCTCATAAAAATTCCAATAACAGTTTTCAAAGATGGTTAAAAATTATCTTAAATTTCACACTGTAGCCCAAATTCCATGCATACTGAAAATAATCCTCAGCAAAAGAACATGCTGGAAATATTTCAACACTTATTTCAAATTATACTACAGAGACACAGTAGCAAGAGTGGCATGGTACTGGCACACAGAAAAGGACATTCTACTGTGAATGGAATAAAGCAAAAGGCTGTAAAACGAGTCCACACTGTTACAGAAAACTGAGGTTTGACAGATATACTGAAAGCATAAAATTGAAGAAAGGCAGCATCCTTTTAAAAAATCTGATGGGTAAAATGAATACTCACATGCCTTAGAATGAAATTAGAGTCATATCTCTCACCTTGTATATAGACAATTGAAAATGGATGAAGACCTTAATATAAGACCAAAAATTCAATACTGTTAGAAGAAAATAGGAAAACCTTTGCCTGGGACAGTCACACACAAGGATTTCCAGAAACAGATTTCACCTCCTTAAGAATGAATATCAAACATCGACAAATAAGGTTGTACAGAATGATCTTAAGAGCTAAAAATAAAAAAAACCCACTGGTGAAATAAAGAGAAAGACAAAGTGCAGACAAATTTTTTGGTGGATAAACATCTGACAGAGGAATACTAACGAGCAAAAGACCTCATCTTATCCCAGTCAAAATGCTAAGACCCAAAAAGCAAACAATTCTAAACACTGGCAAGGATGTGGAGGAAGGAGAATTCTGATTAACTACTGTGGAGTGCAAACTAGTGCAGCCAGGAAGGAAATCAGTGCGGAGCATCAAAAACTAAAAACAAAAAACTAGAAATATGGGACTAGAAAGATTGGAGACCTGGCTCAGCAGGTAAGAGCAAGCACTGTCCACCATATGTTCTTGCAGAGGACTGGATTCAGTTCCCAGCACCAAAATTACAGCTAACAACTGTCCATAGTTACAGTTCTAGGGGATCTGAGACCCTTGTCTGACATCCATGGACTACATGGATGCACTACATGTGTGCACTTACATACATTCAGGCAATACACTTATAAACATAAAAAAGATAAAAATAATAAAATAAAATATTTTTAATAAAATATAGGCTTTTTATAAGAGATAGATCATGAGTGGCACACAGAGGACTCCTACCTACTAAAGAGATACTTGTTCATCCATGGTCACTGCTGCTCTATTTACAATACAGATAGAATCGACCTAGATGGCCATTAACTGATGAATGGATAATGAAAGCATGCTATTAACACAATGAATATTATGACACTATTAATAAAAATAAACATGAAATTTGCAAGTCACTGAATGGACCTGCGTGAGGCAACCCAGACCCAGAAACACAAACTTTGCATGTTCTCTCTCATCTGTGGCACCAGCTCTGACTCCTTAGATATCTGTGCATTTTAGTTGAAAACTCCATAGAGGTCAGGGGACTAGTAAATGGTCACGAGGGTCAGGCACCTGGAGATAGGATTCAGTTTTATAAAGAAGGAAAGGGGAATAACGGAGTACAAAGGGTTAAAGGGGGTGGGTAATGGGACAGCAGGGCAGAGGGAGAACTGACACTGAAGACGTTTAAAAATTCATGAGTAAATCTTCCAGTACAGAAGATCTTAAATATTTTACATATACAATATGAAGAGAAATAAAATGAAATGGAGTAACCGTGTAATGTCTGGACATTGCCCCGGACATATAGTTAGCAAAGAAAAAGATGAATACCAAAAGTAGACTCCCTTCTTGAAGCTGTTAACAAACAGACTGAAAGAACCAAAAATAATACTAGCACTGCGCCTGCTCCTGGTTACTCAGCAGCACTTGATGGTAAGACCCTGTTGCTGACCGCACTGTTAACATGTGTTGTAGAACAAGAGAAATCAAGCCAATGCTAACATTGAAACTTTCATCTCTGCTGGTTAGTGTCCACAGTGCTGCAAGGTGCTATGCATACTACCAAAAAAGTAATCATCAACCTTGTCCATCTCTGAATCCTGTGAGCTACAACAGTCACTGCCCTGACAATGCGATGCATTAGCAGCACAAATGCTCTAAGAGTGACTAACGACTTCCTGTTTGCGTTAAAGGTCTGCTTCACAAGATGGAGCCCCTGCCTGACAGCAATATCAGTCCTAGCAACGTGCGCATTAGCAGCACAAATGTTCTAAGAGTGACTAACGACTTCCTGTTTGCGTGTAAGGTCCGCTTCACAAGATGGAGCCCCTGCCTGACAGCAATATCAGTCCTAGCAACGTGCGACTAGGAAGCTCACAGGCCATAGGGATGAACTTAGTGCTGTCATTCTCCTAAACAGATATGCTATTAAACTGACTCCTAATGACTTATTAAATCCGTAGATAAGTGCATCTCTAAAGTCTCAGTGAAGCTTCCTCACACGGCAAACTGTGATTAATACAGAGATCCACAACTGACCAATGTGAGTATAGGAGAATAAAAGACTACAGAGTGAGTGCTTATATCTGAGTAGGAGGCTCAGGAACCACTGTGAAAGAGGGCATGGAAAGATTGTAAGACCCAGAAGCAGGGAATGACCACAAGGAACCAGTTTTCAGACAGCTGTTCAGTAGCTCATATGAACTCACAGAAATAGTGATAGCATACCCAAAATCCAAGTAAGCTCGAGTCAAACATAATCACGGTACGGAAGTGGGTATGTATGTAGGAACCTTTGGCAACTACTAACTGCTGGAAAGTAGAGAGTCAGTTATTTTTAAGGGTGTGATCTTGGATAGATTGACAAGGCTCTGGTGGATGGGCCCACACTAAAGGGTGTTTAGGGACACAGATTTGATCAAAGTGTGTGTGTGTGTGTGTGTATGTATGTGTGTGTGTGTGAAATCAAGCAGGGGATATTTTATTTAGGGTGGTGCAGACAAGGGAGGGGAGGGGTTTTAAATATTATCAAAATATATTGTAGAAAATTCAGACATCAATTAAAATGAAAAAATAAAACACACACAAAAAAATAAATAAAAATAAAGCTCATAAAACCAATCAGAAATTTTCAAAGAACCCTATCAAGAAATGGGCTCAACATGTTGGTTAGGTAGTCAAAGAGACTTCCAATATAACACAGGCTATTGCCAAAGCCTTTGATTGTTGGTCAGGGTGGTCCAAGAGACTCCACAAATAACACAGGCTATTGCCAAAGCCTTTGATTGCCTCCCAGAACTTGAAGGTATGACCCTATTGCTGAAGGCAGGACATACTTTGGGCACAGGTCTTAGAGAAATGGAGAATTATTGTCAATTGATCACTGCTGGGTTAGGGAGAGTTGGTCTTTAAAGGAACCAAAGGAACCTTCTAAATAGGTTGACCAAGTGTCAAGCTTTGGGGGACAAACTGACATGGAGGGCTTCAGGGAGACAAGCTTGACTTGATGGCCTTAATGTATCTGACAGGATGTATGAAATCTGGTTAGGGGAGATATGTGGAGTACAGATAAGTGAGAGAGACTAAATAGTACCAAAATGTATGATCACATAAAAATTCAATGATTTATTTTAAAGAAATGGGCCAATAAAATGAAGAGGCAATTCTCAGCCAATGAAAATCAAATGGTAAATGAACATTTAACAAAATGTTCAATCAACATCTTCAGGCTTGAAGGAAACAGAAATCATACGTACCATGAATACTTATTAGAACAGGTATCCTTTACAAAAGGTGACAACAGATGCTGGCAAGGATGTAAAGGGAAAGGAGCCCTCATACTCTCTGGTGGGAGTGTAAAATGGTAAGGTCACTATGGAGATCAGAATGGCAGTTCCCCAAGAAACTAAAAATAGAAATGTCATATGATCTAGCCTTGCCTGAAAAAATCTGATTCAGCAAAGACACCTGCACGCTCACAGTTTCTGTGACACGGGTCACAATAGCCAGGTGAGGGAATCAGGCTGGGTGTCCATCAATGTATGAATAGATACAGAAAATTACACATGCCGTGAAGGTAGAATGAGTACTGTGAAGACGATGAGCTATAAAGCGAGGTAGAGAACGAGGAAAAGGCGACAGCCAGGGAGGAAAACAAACCTATGCATATTTCTCTCATACTCAAAATCTGTATGTAAACCTGTGTGTAACATAAAAGCAGAACAGAGACTTTGATTGGAAGGCCATGACTGACAGTGAAGAAGACTGGATATGAGGGAAATTAGGCATCATGTATAGGGACGCCATTTTATTAGTGAGCTACGTACAGTGATATATGTATATTTAAATGTCCTAATAATGCATATTATTTCAGACACAAAAGTTTAAGGAAATAAAATGTTGTATGCATACAAATGATGTAGTTTTATTCAGCTACGGAAAAGAACAATATTGTGTAGTTTCCAAAGCAATGGATGGAACAAGGGTGGGATAGTGCACAAGATAAAGCAGGCTGCAGTCAAAGAGATGGCCCAGAAATTGCTCTTGCAGAAGACCCAAGGTCAGTTCCCAGCACCCAAAACGTGGCTAACAACCATGTGTAACTGAAGATCCAGGGCTATCTGATGCCCTCTTTTGGCCCCTGTGGGGTTTTATTCAGCTATGGAAAAGAACAATACCGTGTAGTTTCCAAAGCAGTGGATGGAACAAGGGTGGGATAGTGCACAAGATAAAGCAGGCTGCGATCAAAGAGATGGACCAGAAATTGCTCTTGCAGAAGACCCAAGGTCAGTTCCCAGCACCCAAAAGGTGGCTAACAACTATGTGTAACTGAAGATCCAGGGCTATCTGATGCCCTCTTTTGGCCCCTGTGGGCATTGCACACTCGTAATGCACTTACATTCATGCAGGTAGAACACTCATATATAAAATAATAACTCAGATTCATTAAAACAAACATTATGTGTTTTCTCCCACATGTGGAACATACACTATAATATAGATTTTGTAACATAAATTGCTAAACTTTGCTAGCATTCTATAAGTGAGATACTCTGGTGTTTATTCATTGGATATAGAAGAAAACAAGCTTTAATATTCAAAATCGTGGGGCACACCTGAGTGCCTTACTCTGTTTAGGCTACAGTAGCAACAATGCTCCAAAATGGGCATCCCACACTGAGAGCTGCTGGGCATTCCCCAATTCTGCAGGCTACTTCCACAGTCAGGAGCCAACATGGTCAAGGGATGGCAGTCGTCCTGCAGAATGCCCTCTTCTGTCATATCTCCCATCCTCACATGGTAGAAAAAGCCCCAGAAACTGCCTTGCATCCCTTTTTCAAAATCGTGGGGCACACCTGAGTGCCTTACTCTGTTTAGGCTACGGTAGCAACAGTGCTCCAAAACGGGCATTCCACACTGAGAGCTGCTGGGCTTTCCCCAATTCTGCAGGCTACTTCCACAGTCAGGAGCCAACGTGGTCAAGGGATGGCAGTCGTCCTGCAGAATGCCCTCTTCCGTCATGTCTCCCATCCTCACATGGTAGAAAAAGCCCCAGAAACTGCCTTGCATCCCTTTCACAGGGGCACTAATCCTACCCATTAAGCTCCAAACCCATGATGTGATTATCTCCCATAACCCTTCCTAGTACTACCTTGGCAGTCGTTAATATTTGAAATTGTAAATTTCAAAATTGGGGGGAAGGGATATTTGATCAATTACATTAGCTTTTTCACATAGTTTTTCTAATTATTATGAAGTTAGACAAAGTTTAT
>NW_008352126.1:1294436-1303817 GCF_000622305.1 Nannospalax galili
ATATTATATAATATTTACAAAATTTTTATAATAAAATCTACTTTACTCTCTGCCTCCCTCCTTTGATTCAAGGCTTTCAAAGCACACTATCCTCTTCCCTCACAGTAGCTGTGTTAGCTGGGATTGTCTTGCAAATATCTACTTGTCCATATGTGCCTAAGATACTAAGAGGATTCAATGTGTGTTTATTTCAGTTTGAAGCAGAGTTGGAGTTTATTCAGAACACATTTTAACAGAATTAAGCAAATTCTTAAAAGAATGAAATGCACCTAGGGAAAGGATCAGACACACCTACTTGTGTGTGTGCTTCTCAAGACAGAGTCTCAGTAAGTAGCCATATACACTATTTTGGTGGGTTCTGAAGTTGTGTTTCAAACGTTGCTAAGGAACTTAAATAAGTACATTGCATCATTCTTTTTGGCACTAGCTAGAAAGATGTCTAAGCTCTGCCCTGTACCGAGGACAGAGTTCATTTTGCAACACTGTTGTCAGGGGCCCTACAACTGCTATAACGCCAGCTCCAAGGTATTCACGGCCTTCTTCTGGGTTCTGTGGGTATCCACACACCAGTGTATATACATACAAAACACACACATACATAAAAATAAGATTTAAAATATGAAATAAAGAAAATAAGGTAGTTTCTAATGTGCATTTGGGATTACAGAGTTGAGTAGGTCTCAAGCATTTCCTGGGGAAGTAAAGATGTTTTTACTGTAAACAAAAGTTTATAGTTGTGTTGAATTCCCAGGAACAATTTGGAGCAGAAGTAGGTCCACACCTGAGGAGGCCATATATGCTCAGGTCTTAAGCCTGATTCATTGCTATTGTAACATTCTTCTTTGAAAATATTTCCATATGGGGGCTGGGGATGGAGCTCAGTCAGTAGAGGGGTTACTTAGCATGCACAGATACAAGTAGACATAGTACAATAACCTGTAATTCCAGCACTCCAAAGGTGGAGGCAGGAGGAGCAGACATTTAAGGTGTTACATTACAGGACTGTCCTCAGAGTGCCACTTTCTTGAGTTCAGTTGTGTTCACTTGCCAAAGATGATCACAGCAGGGCTTGTTGACTGTTCATGCCTCCCACCTCCGCATAGGAGGAGGGGCAGAGAGAGTCACAGGACCTTCCCCTGAGTATCCACAGCACCCTCTCCTGAGTGTCCGCCCACACATGCAAACCCGTGGTGGGGAATTTCACTTTAATTGCATGTTGCCTGGGGAAAGGGCTAGAGTTTATATTCTGAGGAAGTCTGAGGGGAACTCCATTTACACGCTGTGGGGAAGCCCTCATCCATGCTTGGGTGAAGACTTTCCGCTGAGACCTTAGAGGGAAGCAATCACACTCCTGTAACTCCTTACCCAACGTTCTGTAAATCCGATGGTGCACTTTGGTGGAGCTTTTGTCCTTGGGACAAGGGGGGAGGGGGCGGTATTCACATCTTCTCCAGAGAAGGAATTTTAGCAACACACGTTCATTCTTGGCTACCTAAGCTATTTTTTTACTTAATGAAAGAAGGTAAAAAAGAAGGGAGGGAGGGAGACAGGAAAGGAAAGAAAGGTCTGTCTGTCTACACATTATCCCTATGTCGGCACACTTCACCCTAAATGCTGTACGAATTCTGGATTCCCAGCCCGTGAGGCTTCATGGAGATTCTGGCGTCACAGTCTCCTCTCTCTTTCCACGTGGCTCCCATTTTCCCTATCTGTCCTGCCTAGATTTCCCCTCAGAGACTTTCATTCCTTAATCTCCAGGGTTGATAATGGCTGAAGAGATCACTGACCCTGCCAACCCTGGAATTAGGTCTCAATTTGTCTGATCTAAGTAGGGCTTGGCGTCGGGTGGGAGATGGGGAACTGGGGAGACGTGGAGAAGGTTTGGGGTCGGAAATAGCTAGCTCACCTCACCATTCCAGGGGAATCAGAACTGTGCATATGAGATCTTCTTGTTCCCTGGGGCAGAAACTTGTGACACAGCTCCAAGGGGCTTGCTGTGGAAGCTGGGGTGCTATCTGGGGAAGGTGGGCTCCCTTTCACTGGTTCTAAGTTTTCTTGATAAAAGAATTAGAATAATTGACCCAGAAAGGAGCTTGAGGACCATTATCATATTTTGAGAAAAAAAATAAGAGGCCAGGCAGACTGTGAACGTTGGTGGCTGCCAAGGAAATTAGATTAGAATTCAGAAAGCCAAGCCTGTTTTCAGCAGTCAGGAAAGTAGACATGCTCAGTGGTGGGATTCTCTGAGAACCTGTGTGGTGTCCCGAGGGAATGCAATTCTAGAGAAAGTGAGAATGGCCCGGGGTTAGGTCAAGCAAGCTTAGTAAGATTAAAGCTGCTATCTGAAATGTAGATTGAAAGAGGAACAAGAAAAGGAACACTATTTGAGCTAAAGCGCCAAAAAGTGGACAGACTGGGAAGTGAAGATCTGTGAGTAATGGCATGATGAGAGGGACTTTCTTCCTATCTCTTTAACAGGTCTTCAGCTGTGTCACCTTTCTGAGGGATGGTTTCCCGTCCAATTGTTTGACAGGCCCATGTAGATTAAGGGCCAAGGGTGAGAGTGGTCTTAAGTGCTTGCAATCTTCGATTCTGTTACAGCACTTTAGAAGTCAGGTGTCCACAGAGTTGGAGGTGGAACCCAAATCTCATCGCTTTAATGAAGAGATAGTAGTTTCCTTTTTATGGGCAAAACCTGTCCCTCTGCTTTCCACTTCTTCATATTGTATTTGAATTGTTAACAACAGCAACTACAATGTTGTGAAATGGGAGTTGTGATATAAATCTGATCAGTAGACAAGAGTCTCTCCTAAATGGTTTCCGAGTCTGTTAATCCCTATCCAGCTGCCTGATGTGAGGCATTCTAACTCTGCTTCTATTTTGTAAACTCAGACTGTCATAAAAAAAATAGATGTTTCATAAATAAATATAGAAGTGTGACTATTTCGGGCCTAGATCTATATTTTTCACTAGAGTGTTTTCTGCAGTAAAATAATACTAATATATGGACTAACTGATTTTTTAAAGATTTATTTAAATTTAGTTTTTTGGTTTGTTTGTTGGGGACAGGGTCTCCCTGTAGCCCCAGCTGTCATGGAACTCACTAGGTAGACCTAGCAGGTAGACCTCAGTCTTACAGAGATCGCCTGCTGCTGCTTCCTGAGTGCTAGGATTAAATGTATGCACCACCATGCCCTGCTTATATTAAATTTTAAAATCATGTATGTGTGTTTGTGTCTGTGCGTGGGTATGTGCATGTGAGTGTTACACCCTCTTAGGTTAGAGGCATCAGAGCACCCTGGAGGAGTTAGAGTTACAGGCAGCAGTCAGCTTTCTGATGTGAATACTGAATTGAACTCAGATTCTCAGCAATAAGCAATAGGCAATCTTAACCATGGACCCACCTCTTCATCCCAATGATTATTTTTATAATAAAAAAAAAATATCTCATAGGCAGTCACTCACACTCTGCTGTAGTAAATATAATGACCAGAATTGAAATTGACTTTCAACATTAAGGGAATTGATTACCACACATGACTAAAATTTAGTCACAGGCTATACCTCAGTTTCATTAACTGAATGCTCAAACTATCCTGAAGGTTGCAGTTTGTAGACGTCATTAGAATCCTCTCATCCTAGGTATTATTTCCACCAGACAATTTCAAAAACTGTATGTGCCAGGTCCAGAAATGAAAAAAAAATTAGAGAAATAGCTTTTTGAGTATTCATGTCTATATCTGTGCAACAAAAGTTTCTGGAGTCATTTGTAACAAATCTTAGAAATTTTCAGGCACCAACACAGGAGATGGTTTACATCGAGTCAGATGCTGCAAAAGCATTTAGCCCTCAAAAATAAGAAATCAACTATGAATCTACCACCATAAACACATCTTCATAGCTACTGCTACAAAAAGAAGCAAATATAGACAAATATTTCATTTCAGAATGCACTAGAAGCTGAGAACCTTTATTAAGTTATAGAAAAAATGGTTTTCAGCATTTCATTTTCATCTTTAAATTCTCTCATCAGCTGGAGTGACACTATGAACTTAGAAGCAAACACATCTCTAGCCAAAAAGAATGACCACTGACACCCAACTGGCCCATGAAAACTACCCTAGATCATGTGATGTTGCAGCCTTTCCTGGGACACGAGCTACAGGAGGAAACGCAATGTCTAGACAAATCAGCTTTCAGCGAAGACGAAGGGATGTGTTTGAAGGATCAGATTTAGTGACTCAATATCTGAGAAAGTGAGATCGAGAGTTTTTAAAAAGGTGAAATAGGGACTGGAGAGATGGCTCAGCAGTTAAGAACACTGTCTATTCTTGCAGAAGACCCGGGTTCAAATCCCAGCACCCATAAAGCAGCTAACAACTGTCTATAACGCCAGTCCCAAGGGATCCGATAGCCTCTTCTGACCTCTGCGGGCATTGCACAACACGGGTGCACTTACCTACATGCAGGCAATACATGCATACACATAAAATAAAAATAGCATACTTTTCAAAGGTGAAATAGGGGCTGGAGAGATGGCTCAGAAGTTAAGTTCACTGGTTGTTCTTGCTGAAGACCTGGGTTCAAAACCCAGCACCCACATGGCAGCTAATGGCTGTCTGTAACTCCAGTTCCAGGGGATGCGACAGCCTCTTCTGTCCTCCAAGGGCATTGCATGACATGGGTACACTTACCTAAACGCAGGCAATACACACATACACATAAAATAAAAATAATAAATAAAACATGAAATTTTTTTTCATAAAAAAGGTGAAATAATTTCATCCAGCATTTCACAGTTTAGCTAATGATTAAACCAATTTTTTTAAAAAAAATTGCACGTGGTATGAATTAGCCCTCATAGGTCAAACAAAATTCATTGTGCAATTTGGGTGTGTTATTTACTTCCTCTTCAAAGCGGGTGATGATATTGGAATAGAATTTGGATAACGTTTGCACCAAACAGGGGTCGTCATGGCAGCGAAAACTGAACTGTGATTACAAAGATAAAAATAAAAAGATTTTTATTGTTTTAGAAAAAGTATTCCAAGGTTCACATTATGTGACAAAATCATGAGAATGAAGTTCCATTGTCACAGGTAAAAGCAAAAATAACTAGATGACTGATAGCTGATAAACAGACAACGGAGACGGGGATGGAGGAGGAAGTAGCTGAATGCTAAGAAAGGCATTGAAACAAAAAGCAGCCTGGAACTGGAATAGATGTTCTTATGAGGTGACTTAAAAATATTACAACTTTCTTGTGTGAGCCACAAAAAAGGTTTTAATTTTCTCCCCTCCTTCCTTTTTAAGTGAGCTAATGCTGTGCTAATGCATTTAGTCGGAATTGGATGTGAAATTCAATTAACATGTGTTCCTTGTAGTCCAGAATATTATGAAAAGCATCCTAGCATGATAATAAAGCCTCAGTGTATCCGAGCAGGGAAGTTAATCACCATCATTACCATTTACACCCCATTCTGATAACTGCTGAGTCTTGCGGCAGTAAATTACATAGACTCCATAAAACAGGAAAAAATATATTATATTCAGTAGAGGACCCAAATATCATACACAATAGCAGTCCTAGACTATATTTAACATTTTTATTTATGTAAAATGAAAGACAACACTAAATTACATTAGTTTTATTATGGTCAGGGAGGTTTTAAAGAACACAGCAGTTTTATACTTACTAGAACACTGTGCCGAGGTTAAAAATTGATATCCTTCTTTCCCCTCAGTAAATTAGAACTGTTAATCTATGCTCTAATCACTAGCAAGAAAGTTGATATGAATACCTCTACAATATACTTTAGCATTGTTTTCTGAAATGTCCTGAACTTACACTCTTTCTAGTATCTCCACTGAGCATCTCCTCTAAAGATATAGCATTAATTTTCCTAGTTGAACAATTCTTAGTCATTAAATTGTTTAATCAGGAGGTCATCGAGAACAGACCGTCCAGATGGATGCTTTCCAGACCTATTCTATTCTACTGTTCTTTCTTAACTTTTCATCATTTCAGTCCTTATGTATCACCCTCCAGAGGATGACCCAGACCTAATACAGATGGATCAAAATGACGTGTACAATGGAAAGATAGATAATGCAGTTGAATGACCACTATCGATTGCACTATAACATGCAGAATGCATTGCTGAGAGGTAAAATATTAAGCTTCTCACAAAATTCTAGTACAAATTCTTTACCTTGAAAATTTCAGAGTGTGTAAAAGTAAAATTACTAGGGATATTGCTTTATAAGAAGTCAGAGGTGGGGCTAGAGAGATGACTCAGTGGTTGAGAACACAGTCTGCTCTTGCAGAGGACCCAGGTTCGATTCCCAGCACTCACATGGTGGCTAACAGCCATCTGTAACTCCAGTTCTAGGGGATCTGACAGCCTCTTCTGATATCTGTGAGCATAAAATAATAATAATAATTAATAATATTAGTATTAGTTACAATACTGCTAATAATAAAAAGTAAAAAGGAGTCAGAGATGTCAGTTATAAATATATCTTTATTATTAAATGAATGCACTTCATGTTAGTATATTTTGAAACATCAAGAAGAAACGCAATAGGATCTGCTAAACTTTTTATTGGAGTAAAAAGGCTGTGATTGCTTTCTGGAGATAGATTTTGGTTAGTAGCTATCTGGATCTTAAAGAGACATATAACTTGTTTATAATAAGTCTTCTTAGTAGAGGAAGGAGGCAGATGGATACACCAGAAACTTATGGAAGAGAGTTTCATGGATTTGGCAAGATAATGTGGACTAAAATAACTGTGCTTAATTTAAAATTTCAACCCTAGTAACAACTGCAGATCCAGAGAATGGATTGTCCATGACTATAGTGAAGCATTACATTTCACTTGTACTATAAAGAACTGAATTTCTCACCCATTTTGTCCGGAGTTGCCCATGGTTCCTGAGAGGTGATGATGAGGACAGTGGGGGTCTCTGAAGGCATCCCTTGTCTTCCCTTTTTGCTCCATGGCCATCAAAGTCTTGGCAGTCCCTTGTTTCTTTGAGAACATGGGTACTTGCCTTCTCCAGTGCCAGAGATTAGTGTCAGTTCCTTGACAAAGACAACAGGAAAGGCCAGTGGAACCTCTTGGTAGTCTTTTGCTCAGTGTCCAGATTTCTTGAATTTAAAAATGTTCCCCAGCAAGGTGTGGTGGCATGTCACTTTAATCCTAGCACTCTGGATGTAGAAGCAGGCAGATCTTTGTGAGGTAGAAGCCAGTCTGGTCTACAAAACACGTCGAGTTCTAGTCCTAGGCTAGCTGAGGCAACACGGAGACCCTAGCCTAAAAAGAAAGTTCCCTACTTTGGCCTTCTCTGGACCAGAGGTGATGAGGAGGACAGTGGGGGTCTCTGAAGGCATCCCTTGTCTTCCCTTTTTTCTCCATGGCCATCAAAGTCTTGGCAGTCCATTGTTTCTTTGAGAACATGGGCACTTGACTTCTCCAGTGCCAGAGATTAGTGTCAGTTCCTTGACAAAGACAACAGGAAAGGCCAGTGGGGCCTCTTGGTAGTCTTTTGCTCAGTGTCCAGATTTCTTGAATTTAAAAATGTTCCCCAGCAAGGTGTGGTGGCATGTCACTTTAATCCTAGCACTCTGGATGTAGAAGCAGGCAGATCTTTGTGAGGTAGAAGCCAGTCTGGTCTACAAAACACGTCGAGTTCTAGTCCTAGGCTAGCTGAGGCAACACGGAGACCCTAGCCTAAAAAGAAAGTTCCCTACTTTGGCCTTCTCTGGACTGTCTGCATTTTGTAGAGTGCACTCTCGGTCATAACAAGCATACTATTGGCTTGTCTCTTCTCTGTCATTCCATTGTCTTTCTTGTCATTCCATTTTCTAGATCCAAATAATTAAATACAGTCAAGGCCACATATACCAACTGCTTCAGATTGCTTTGGGGTCAAAGTATAGTTCGGGGAATTTTCTCCTTATATTATAGGACAACTGAGCAATGAGATGCTGTCCCACTGGGGTCTTCCCTCAGAAGATGCAGGATCATATTGATATATTTACACAATGCTTTCTCAAGAGTGTTCTTCTAGAGATTTGTAGTTCAGTAAAAGAAACAGACATAAAACAGTGCCGCGATAAAACCATCTTCAACTCTGCCCAGTCCTTTTCATCTTAGTCTGGTCAGGCTTTCATGACAAGGGTATAAATGGTTATTTCTCACAGCTTTGGAGACTGTGAAATCCAAAGATCAAGACAGCAGCATATTCTGTCCGGAAAAATGTGTCCACAGACGTGATGATGCCATTTCTCAATAATCCGGCCAGTCATGTTGACTCTGAATGTGGAACCAAGACAAGCAGTTCTTGACAGACATTGCCCAAGCTGCCTGTTAATGAAAAAATAAAACTTCTTTTTAAACTATTTTATTTTTTATTTATATATATATATATATATATGTCTGCATGCCTGTGTGTACACCTATTTGGTGCAATGCCTGAGGAAGTCAGAAAAGAATGTTGGATCCCCTGAAATTGGAGTTACAGACAGTTGTTAGCCACAGTATGGGTGGTAGAACTGAACCTGGGTCTTCTGTGAGAGCAGCCAGTGCTCTTAACCACTGAGCCATCCCTCCACCTACAAAGTAACTTCTTATTATATCCTAAATATGCATCCACATATTTACAGACTAGTGCACCTCTCACCACTCATCAAAGAAGCTTCTTTTTTCAAGAGATGGAGATTAATACAGTTTCACAACTGGTCAAATGCAGAGAATAAATGTCTGTGAGATGCTTATCCCTAAGTGACACATCTTCAGTGCAGCCTGTACATGTGTATGAAGGCATTTCTCAACTCTCACCACAGAAATGTCCTTATGTAGCAGATGGTGATTAACACAGAAACCTACAACCGGCAAATGTGCAGAGAACAGGGCACTACAGAGTGCTCATCCCTGGATAGGACACTTATTTCAAACCTCTGTCTCCCAATGATCAGGGATCATTGTGGAAGAGTCAGAAAGACTGTAAGAGCCAGAGGAGGTGATCACAAGGAAACAGTTTTCCAGACAGCTGGGAAGTTACTCAGATGAACCCATAGCAATGGTAACAGCATGCGCAAGTTCCACGAAGACCTCAAACCAGACAAAATCCCAGTGTGGATATGGGTAAGTGGGAAGTGGTAAAGGAATCCCAGCTCAACCTAAGGGCAACTGATTGCAGCTTGATGGGAGATACAGTCTCTTACAGGAATGGGGCTCGTGGTAGGTTACCCAGGTTCCAGGGGATGGACCCACACTGAAGGACATTTAGGGAAACAAGTCAGACTCTATAGGGAAGAGAATCTATATTCCAACAATTTTTATTGTGTGAAAATCACCAAAATTCAATTAAAAAAT
>NW_008352126.1:1304631-1309689 GCF_000622305.1 Nannospalax galili
TCCAGTTCTGTGACAAGTTATTTTATCATGAAAGCCTTCAAGCAATATATGTCCTAGTGGCTCTGAATTGCAAGCCCAGTGCCCAGTGACTAATTACAGATAACAGAAGTTTTAAGGACAGGAGAAGCAGCCAAGTAAAAGTAGTAGATAAAAGGGTTTTTACTTGGGGGCTTACCTTTTAGCTGGCTCGTTTGATTCTTCTCAGAGCAGGTTTGTATCTCCGGCTCTTGGATCTTGTTAATCAGAAAAGCATACACAATCAGAAAAATATCAAGGGATTTCATTCAGAGGTGAATAGGTTACTTTCCTTTTTCTTCAACAAAATACTTTACCAAAATAACTTGGGGATGAAAGATTTTTCTATGACTTACAGTTTCCTTCAAGGCACAAAAGAAAAAGCACTAGGCTGCTGGTCACACTGCACCGAAGTCAGGAAGCAGAGAGAGGTGAAGCTCACGTTGGGCTGTTTTCTTTCTGTGGACTCTGGGACTCCATGGAATGGTTGCCACCCACATTTAGGGTGCATCCGCTCATCTAAACTCACGGAATCTAAAGAAAGCCGATCCATGCCCAGAGGGTCACCTTCAAGATGATTCTGAATTCTGTCAAGTTGACATTCATTATAAACCTTCTTAAGAAGTAGCTGTGCAAGGTAGACATGCTTCAAGGAGACATCGGCTTGGGTGAGATTGTTTGCCGGCCCTGGGTTACCCTGTGGAAAATCCTCTTTTGGTTCTGAAGGAAGAGAACTCTGATTGCTAGGGCCAGGTTATAGGTGTTTTTCTGCTCTGGTTAACATATAGAAACCTCATTCTTCAGCATAGGCATGGTTGTATGCCCCATAATTTTAATCATATGTGGGCCAGTAATGCATAAACATAAATGGTAAATGGGAATTTTTTCCTAAAAGATCAGTCTGATGACAAAAATTTCCCTTAGTGCAGAGGTGCTTAACAAAGGTTCAGCCAGAATCCACTCACTTCCCCAAGTTCCAAGATATATTTGTCAACAAATTAACCCCCAAACCGGTGAACAGTTCTTAGGTAGAATTGGTTCTTGCTTTGTAGCTCAAGGTAGGCAAGGTCCTGATTTGCTAATCTAGACTTGCAATCCACCAAACTTTTAAAAGATGTGTTTTGTTGCCTAACGTCTTGTTTTTCAGTAATAGTGACCCAACTGTGAATGTCTTTAGAAAGGAATTCTTCCTCCTTTTAAACTTGCTCTCCATTCTTCTAATACCGGACTTAAACGGACAGTTTAATCTATTCACATGTAATGAGATTACTGATAACGCACTTCCTTCTGCTTTTCCTCCTTTCTTTCCTTGATGTTTTCATCTTAACTTTTATATTTGTACAGGGGACTGGACCCCATGTATGCACTGTACCCACTAAGATATATCCCTGAAATACTATTTCTGATATGTTGTAACCTTTTCTTTTCTCAATTCTTCTGTTATTTCTTTAGTTTATTAGATTTGTAGATGCCATCTTGATCAATTTCACTTTTTGTACTGCATATTTAGTTTTTCACTTCATACTCTAAGATTTAAGTCACCTAAAATTGTAACAATCTTGTTTGAATTATAATCAAGCTAATTTCAATAACACATTAAAATATACTAAATATAATGCTCCATACCACCCACTGTGCTTTTATTAAGAGCATACTTTGCCCTAGCTTTATATCAATGCTAGATGTATTTACCTTTTAAATCTTATATAAAAAGTGAGAAACAGCAAATAAATGCATGAAGTGGAGCATATATATATATATAATCTGTGGAGCTACTTTCTATATTTTTCCTTTGTTCATATGACTTAGATTATTGTCATCTTTTAGTTTCAACCCAAAGGATTTCCTTTAGCATTTATCGCAAGGCAGGTATACAGACATTCTACTCCTAATTTCGATTATCTGTGATGTCTGAATTTTCCCTTCGGATTCAGAGTCAAGTTTTGCCAGATACATTTTTTTTTTTTTTTTTTTTTTTTTTTTTTTTGACCAGGGCTTCTAATATCCCCTCCTTGCTTGCTGTGTTATATGTGTCACTCTCTCCTCCTTTAGCACATTGATTGCACAGACCTTTGACGATGTCCTTTTCTTCACTGTTTTTCTCCATCTTTCAGTCAATCTATTTTCATGTTTTCTAGTTCTTTCTCTGCCTCATTAATGTGTTTTGAACAAATAGTGAAGCTTCTATTTCTGCTGTACTTCATATCCAGAAATTCCATTTCTTTTCTCTTTAGTGTTTTGTTTGAGACAGGAACTCCCTGTAGCCCCACTAGCCTGGAACTCCCTATGTAGACCAGGCTGGCCTTGATATAACAGAAATCTGTCTGCCTCTGCCTCCTGACTGCTGGGATTAAAGGCATGCGTCATCATGCCTAGTTTTAACTTTTTTTTTTAAACATTTATCCTATTCTAATTCTCCTCATGCCCATAAGTTATTTTCATTGTTTTATTTATATATTCAATCTATTTAAAGATGTTTTATATAATGTATTTATCCAAGGAAATTAATTTTAATTTCCTCAGAGACAAATTTTTATTAACTTATTTCTTATACTTCTGGGTATCTCACAATTTGGTTGTTGTGACTGAAAATTAGATAGAATAATATATTTGGTAATGCTGGAAATCAAACACTCCCACCCCCATGATCTGCTATTCCTATGTGTTGTGAGTGTTGTTGTTGCTGCAGGACTTTTTTGAGCTAATTTTGTAAAGTCCATATTATTATCACATTGGACCACTGGAATCTTGGTTCCCTTTGTTTTGTATTATTTTATGTGCTAGTCAGTTACCTAAACCACCCAAGTTGATATAAGGAAATTCAGGAAAATGAAACTTATATCATAGGTACTAAAGATAGGAGATGTGACACACTGTGTGGGACCACATGGAACAAAGGCAATAGCATGATCAGGATGCAGAAGAAGTGAATTATGGGAAAGCATTAAGTCAAGCCTTCATTTGAACAAGGCTGGCTAGACTCACAGTGAGATCTACCAGTCTGAATGAGTCTGGTGAGCTCTAAGCTATCATTGTCCTTAGTTACCTGATACTTGACCCTAGGAACTTTATAGCAGAGCTTCAAATAGTATTTCTTAAGGGATGGGCCAGACGGAAGGGTTATTTTACTAATTGAACACATCTCACCCCAAGTCTTTATTAGTTTCTAGGAATTTGGTTCACTAATAAAAAGAGTCTTTTTATGACATCAAAATATCTTAATATATAAGAGGAAAATGCACATATAGCAAATCAGCCTACAAGAAAACAAAACCTTCTCTAGTTTTCATAGATTGTGTGTTGAGAAACTATCTTGGTTACATAGCTAGCAGTTTACAAATATTTTATTTACGATTTTTATTTCATTTTATGTGTATGAGTGTATTGCCTACATGTACACCCATTTCATTCAATGCTCATGGAACTCAGAAGAGACCATCAGATCCCTTGGAACTAGACTTGCAAAACGTTGTTATTCACCATGTGGGTGTTGGGAATTGAACCCAGGACCTCTGCAAGAGCAGCCAGTGCTCTTAACTACTGAGCAATCTCTCCAGTCTATATTCAGGGTGTTTAAGTCTCTGTCTTAGTTTTCACTTATGCTCATGTGAGGTCTTCAAGAAAAACAAGGGAAAAATTGGCAATTTAAGCTCTTTTAAAGATGTTTCTAAATAGGAGTGTACATATGTTGTTACTGAAAACTGGACAGAACACTGTATGAGGTATGACAACTCCTAGCATAATAGTGTGGGATAGTTAACCTCCATTATGAAGTTTACTAGATATAGAAGAATCACCACAGATGTGTACCTGTGAGGGCCCCTATGGGGTTATTCTCAATAAGGGTTACTAATGTGGGATGACCCACCCTAAATGTGGTTGGAACATTCCCATGGTCTCCTTCATGGACTGAATACAAAGGAGAAAGTGAAGCTTGAGACCTCAGATCTCCCTGCTTCCTGGTTGTGGTGGCCACGCAACTAGCTGCCTTGTGCTCCTGGCTCACCTGCTTCCCACGCAAGAAGTTTCTCAACGCTATAATTTTCCCAAATATGCCATTTTGTAACATCTTCCTGCCTGTGCTTTTTATTCAATTTACATTCTTGTTCTTCATATTACAGTTGCCAGTGGTAAATTTAATTTGTCTGTAAATGCTCTCAACCAGTTTCCCTTTCACTTAGATCATAACACTGTAGTGATGGGAAAGGTATAAGCAGCAAAACAAAGGACAATGTTTCAGAGATCCAGGTCCAGAAGGTTCCCTGAAGGTCATAGCACTTGCCTCCAATCCTCAGAGGTGAGGTCTGTGTTGCTTTCTTCGTATCCTCAATCTGTACCAGGAACAGGGATTGTGTCCATGTTGCCCCAAGTGGAGAGTCAGTGATAGAAATAGAATATGCTAAAATGTCACAGGGCTCTCCTTCAAAAATTCCACTTCTTCCTTTTCTTAAGCATTTCCCTTCTTCTTGCAATTATTTTTATTACATCTCAAAATTTAGTAAGAGTTGTTTACGGAACTTTTACCAGCCTATTCAGGGTTTACATGCAGGGGCCAAGTTTTGGAGTATCCTATCCTCTTATTTTTCTTGGTGATATCAAACCAATCATGATATTTAAAAACTTACTTAATTTCTTTGTTTTGTGTATTTATGGTTTTTGTTTATTTTCTTGTCTCATTGAGATGGTTATAAGTTCCATTGCAATGGAACTATAAAACCGGAGACATTAGCTGGACATGATGCTCATGCATTTATTCCAAGCACTCAGGAGACAGAGGCACGAAGAAGATCACTGTGAGACTGAGGCCAGCCTGATCTACATAGGAAATTCCAGGCCCCTGGGGCTATAGGCAGACCCTATTTAAACAACAGAATAAAAAAAAAAAACAAAAACAACAAAACAACCACAGCAACAAAAACTAATTGCCTTGTCCACTGAGGAGCCAGAGGGCTTCCCTGCCTCCTCTTCCTCCTCCTCCTGGTCCTCCCCCTCCTTTTCCTCCTCCTCTTCCTCCTGGTCCTCCTCCTCCTCCTCCTGCTGGTT
>NW_008352126.1:1309753-1311154 GCF_000622305.1 Nannospalax galili
TCACTAGTTTAGTAATATTTCTCCATAATTTTACTTTTTCTGGATCATTTATTTATATTTTTATACTTTTTATCTTCTTTCAGTTAGAAACTAAAGAAATTAATGAATTTTGTAGCCTGAATCAATACTTGTGATATTTATTGTTGAATGACTCTCCAGTATACGGGCAAATGGACTGTTTGCAGTTTCTCACTGTTGTCACTAATGTTGCTGGGAAAAATAACTTAGAAGGCTATATGAATGGTTGTTTTCCATTGTCTTGGTTAAATACCTAGATGTAGAAATACTCTCAAGTATGGCAAATCTCCCAATGCACACTCAAAGTTGCTGACGCATTTGGCTTGTTGATTGTGTAAGCAGAGGACAACCAGTTCTTCATACCTGGGCCAGTAGCTCTGTGTGAAGCAGTGTAACATGATTTTTCTTTGAGTTTTCTTACTAACTTGTGATGCTTATTATTTCTGATGTCCCTGTGGTATGTCAATGTACCTTTTGCATGAAATAGCTATTAAAATCTTTTGTAGACTTTAAATTGAGTTAATTATTTTGTTACTGATTGTTAGCAGTTATTTAACTTTCCTAGATGAAAGTGATTTATCAGGTGTGTGTGCGTGTGTGTGTGTGTGTGTGTGTGTGTGTTTTGCAGATATTTTCTCTAAGTTTTAGTTTGTTTTTTCATTTTATGACAGACATTTTTTTGGGGATAGGGTCTCCCTTTAGCCACAGCTGGCCTCGAACTCACTATATACACCAGGCTGATGTCAGTCACACAGAGCTCCACCTGCCTCTGCCTCCCTGGTTCTTCTATTAGAGGTGTGTGCCACCACTCAGCTATTACTGACATCTTCTAAACAATATTTTAATGTTTTTTTGAAAATTCAGTTTCTCACATTTTTTCTTGGTGGTTTTATTATGATGAATAAAATAGCTATCTCGAGGTTATAAAATTAACGCTTTATTGTCTAGCAAGATCATGGTTAGGGCTTTTTTTATATTATCAGTTTTAGTTAGCTTTTTTGTACCATAAATGACAAAGGCCTAAATTCATCTTTCCTCATATACTTACCTTATATTCCTTCTTAAAAGATTTAACATTATTATTCTTTTTAATTATGCTTTGTGCTTCTGTGAGGGTATGAGCACATGACTGTAGGTTGCAATGGAGATCAAAGTTGTCAGATCCACTGAAGTTGGCTTTACAGGTGGTTTTGAACTCTTCCATATGGGTTCTGGGAATTGAACTTGGTCCCTCTGGGAAAGGTTCTCATCCTCGGAATCATCTGTCCAACTCCTAGAATTACTTCTTGAAAATGCTGTCTTTTCTCCACTGAGTAGCCTTAACATCTCTATAAAATTGATTTTGCAACACTATTACAAATCTTTAAAAACTGTTAAAGTAAT
>NW_008352126.1:1311300-1322136 GCF_000622305.1 Nannospalax galili
TTTTATGTATGTAGATGTTTTGCCTGCATAGTATGTGACTACATGCCATACAGTGCCCACAGAGACCAGAGAGGGGATCATATCCCTTGGAATTGATGTTAAGAGCAATTGTTAGTAGTGATGTGGGTATTGTGAACTGATTCCTGGTCCTCTGTAAAAGCAATCAGTACTTTTAACTGCTGAGCCATATCTCCAACCACGACTTAGAATATTTTTATTTATAATTATTTCATCATCAAAATATTAATTTCTAATCCCATTTTTAAATATTTCTAATGCTTTGATAATTCTTAACACTCACAATGTTAGAACATGTGATTGACTTGTGTCTGACTGTGCATACATACACAGAGAGAGAGAGAGAGAGAGTGAAAGAGAGAAAGATCTTCCCATACTGTTGTGTATATGAAGAATTCATATTCAAATTGAATTGTAAATGTATTCCCAGGCTACACGTCCTCCTATGCATTATTTTATTACTTATCAATTTTTGTGTTTTGAATGTGAGAAGTCACCTATATGATCATTTGTTTGAATATTTCAATCATATCTGGTGCTTCTGTTTAGAAGATTGTAAGAGCCTTCAGGATGTGAAAATTGTTGTAAGGAATGAGTTACCGGGGGCAAGATATGAGGTTTTATGACCTAACCCTACTACTTGTCTATTTCCTGACTCTGGAGGTAATGTGACAAGCCGTGTGACCTTCCTGCTAGCATATCTTTTCCACCATGACAAACTACATCCTTCCTTAAACTAGAAGCCAAAATGAACCTTTCCTCCCATACCTTGATTCCTATCAGGTATTTTATCCCAGCAATGAGAATAGTAATAGTAATTAATTGGTACTCAAGAGTGGGGCCATTGCTGTGATAAACTAGATCAGGCAGTTCTTAGACTTTTCAAACTGGTTTGTGGATGAACTGTGAAAGAGTTTAGAATTTCAGGCTAGAAAGAGGACCGAAGACAGCAAGCAGAGCTTAATGGGGAATTCTGGTGGGAGCTGAGAAGACCAGGATGTCAAGAGAAATGTGGATAGTAGAGGACCTGGCTTACAAGATTGTGAAAGAGTACAGAGACCTCAGGAACTGAAAAGTCCATTTAGGTTATATTCTGGCAAAAGATATGGCTACATTCTACCCATATCCTGAGTGAGGCTGAGTTCAGTACAATGGAATACTTTGGCAGAGGAAATTTCAGTACAGCCTCCAGGCTGTGGTGTGGTTAAATCTTACAGCTCTTATCCTAATTTAGAGTGAGAGTGACAAATGGGGCAGCAAGAGACATTTGCTATTTAGAGGGGAGGGGAAAGACTTTAAAGCTGCTGTTAAAGAGGTGGAGATACCCATTGTAACTGCTAAAAAGATTGCACCATTAAAGAGAAACCTCATGCTTTGCAATGGGACCCTAGGAAAAGTACCCCAAGGGCAAGAAGTCATCTAATAAAATACTCCATTATGTGAAAATGCAAATTCATTTGAAAGGATAGCACTTAAAATGAGGATGCTGCCCAAATGATTCCCTTCCAGAAAACAGCCAACTGAACACTGGTTTTATGGGCAAGAAAGGTGAAAAATTAAAGGAGTCATGGTTTCCAAATGCTGCTATGGAAAGATGTGTAGTTAGGTTTCAGTCTTTGAAAAGAGGACCCACAAGGCCACTGCATAAAGCTGGGATGGTGAAGCCCAATTTGTAATGAAGAATTACATTATGTTAAATGTTAGAGATGTCAGACACCCATATACAAAAGATGGCTTCAAAGAATGGAAGGAGACTACTGATGAGACTATGTTGTTACAACTGGCTGAGCTTGAGAGAAGGTATCTACCTGTGTTCTTTGAGGCCCAGATGATTCCACCATGAGTTCTAGATCCTGGACATGGAGATGTAGGGTTTGGCATTCATTCTGCTGAATTTTGCTTTTGTTTTGGCCTGGTCTTTCCTCCCTACAGTGTCCTTTCTCACATTTGAAATGCGACTGTGAATTTTTTTTAACACACTGTATATTAGAAGTATGTTCAGAATTAAAAGATTGTCCTGGGTCTCAGACAAGACTTTTGAATTTGGAATTTTCAATAGTGCTGGGTATGTTAAAGACCATGGAGGCTTTGGGGCCTTCAGGATTCCTCAGCTAGGAAAGCACTTGCCTTAAAAATATGAAAATATTAGTTCAATATGCAGAAGTAATATTTAAAAAAAAAAGGAAAGAAAGAAACTGGGCACCATGGTGGCAGCTTACAGTCAGTACCAGAGAAGGAGAGAGAAGCAGATCCTGGGGGCTCATTGTCCAGACAGTCTAGCCTACTTGTCAAATTCCAGGCCAGTGAGGGATCACATATTAAGGAAAACGTTGAAGATGGAAGTGGAATATCATCCAAAATTTTTCTCTGACTTCAACACACAGAAGCATACCTGTGCATACACATCTATACAACTACATGCACCTGAACACATATCGACACAAAAACTATGGAGACTTTTTGAGTTAGGACAAGTGAGTTTTGCATTATGAGATGGTCATAACTGACTGTGGGAAGTGGACTGCAACTTTCTAGTTTGAATGTCAAACGTCTGTATTTGACTGCTCCCTCTGCATGGTCTCAGTTGTTGCCCCTCTTTTGGAAGGTTATTGAGCTTTAGGGAGGTGGAGCCTCACTGGATGCAATGAGTCCTGGGGGCGTGAGGTGAGTGATGTTTTATAACCAGGTTCCACTTCCTGGCCCTCTCTATTTCCTAACTACATATGTGATGTCACCAGCTGCCTTGCATGTCTTCTGATATATGTCACACCATGTTTTTCAGTAAACTATGAGCCAACATAAACCTTTCCTCTATTAAACTTCTTTTTGTAAGGTACTGAATTTACAATATAATATCAGTGTTTTAAAAATTATTATTACGCCAGGCACGGTGGTGCACACCTTTAATCCCAGCACTCGGGAGGCAGAGGCAGGCGGATCTCTTTGAATTTAAAACCAGCCCGGTCTACATAGCTCCAGGACAGCTGGGGCTACAAGGAGACCCTGTCTCAAAAAGACAAAAAAAAAAATATTATTATAGGGTTTGGGAGTCATCATTGTGTACATGCTATTGGCAACTCCAACTTTTTAAAATATATCTTATCTTCAATACCATTTCACAGGTATAATCTGATCAGACCTGGGCTGTGGAGATGAAGCCCCAAGTTGTAATATACTGTAACATTCAAACAGTGACTGGAAGTGCTCAATTATATTTCCCTGCACTCAGGCTTGGGTATTAATTGACAAGAATTCTTAAATAATGGAGTTTGTATGAGTTAGTTCATTCTAAGTAGGAAGGTAGATAGATAGACAGATAGATAAGTTCTTGCTATGTTGTCTGGGAAACTCATAATCTTCCTGCCTCAGTCTTATGAGTAGTTACGAGTAGTTGGAATTAGTTAAACTGCACTACAGCCAGCCCACCTAATCTTATACATTTTAAAGATACTTTTATTTACTTGGAGATGGAAATGTGAGTTCAAGTAATTAGAAATGACTAACTTGTGTTGGTACTGTTACTATATTCTCTTCAACACAATTTTTCAATTAGTTCTTCAAGCTTTGACCTATAACAAAGCAGTCAAATGCATTTGTTATCCAGTCTTACAGTTACATGAGCTATACATTAGGAATCATGTGGGGACATAATAAATATATGAACCCTGTAGTGTTGGTAGATAAATATTTCATGCAGATTCATCTTAGCAGACTTCTATAGTACTCTATAGTCTTTCAAATTTACTTTTAAATGCAGAAAAATATATCTTACATATGGATGTGTATATGCATGCATGCACATGCATGTATGTGTAAATCAGAATCACACACAGTAAAAGAATCACAGAAAGGCTAGTCATATTTTTTCATTTCAATAACATTACACATTGGGTTTTAGAATCGTGAAGTAGGTCAGCTGTTACTAGATAGTTAAAATGTGCTTTAAATACATTAATCATGAGGAGCCCTATAAAAGTGTTAGCTTATGAAAATATAGATCAACTCATCACATTAAATCTCTGAGAACTGAGCAGAGCCGAGTATTTCTTTGTGTTAGTGACTGCGGAAAGTAGCAATTATACATTACTCAGAACACTGCATCAAAAATGATCATTTTCTGTCAGTGTTTTTTCCCTGTGTTTGTTTCTCGCAGGCTGAGAAGAGCAGTTATTCTTTGTCAGGTTGAGGGCATTCAAGTGAACCAAAAGGTCAATCTAATTAAAAAAGAGAAAGAACTTCAAACCACAAGGGGAAAAAGATCCAGCTAAATGCCAAGGAATTTATATTACTGAATGCACGAGGTAAACAGTCAAACAACGTGATGAATGCCCAAAGGTGTCAAAGAGGGAGAAAAAAGTGTTGTCTGTGACCTTTATATTATTATTTTTTAGTAAATTAAATGATATGTACTCCTGGAAAGAGAAATATTATTCATTAGGTAGATCTAAAATACAATTAAGTTTTATTATAGCTTAGTTTTATAAAGCTTTGCTTTTCTCCAATGATTAAAAATAAATTTATAAATATTGAGAAAGGAAACAAAAAGTAGCATCCTCTATGGGTGAGTCTTCACAAAGAAATGTTTATTTTAATTTTTAATCTCTGCTTAAGCAGTTTTACATTTGGAATTGTACCTCGCTAAGAACACTAGGCAAAAGACATCACTAAAATTTCAGCTACACCTTTTCAAGAATAGAATTCAAAGCTCTAACACCATTGTGTTTGCAAGACAAAGTAGCCGTGTGGGCTGGGGCTGGAGCTCCTAGTTTTTTTTTTAATTTATGACTTCTTTTCTTTTTTTCTTTTTCATTTCTAGCCACTATGAATCTACAAATCACTATACAGCACATATTTAATAATTTTACAAATGATAAAAGCAATCTTCTTAACACGGAGCAATTATCTACCATGCAGTTGCCAAGTGAGTTTAACTCATAATTTAGTTAAATGCCCTGTGGTAGGAGTCTGATAATCACTAACTCAATAGCATTTACAAGGGAGGTGAAGTTTTTCATCAGTAACATGCTATCAATAATTGACTTCTTGTATCTATTGGCATTTTACCATTGGCCATTTCCCTAACATATACCTTAAAATTAAAATGAAGTACAATGTCCAGTTTGCCTTGTTTCTCAACCAAAAATACATTTTAACTTTTTGTAAGCAAATCATTTCTAATTTCCAAACCTGGTACTCAGGTTCATAAACAGATTCTAAAACAAGCACAATTTCTCCTGGTGCTTTTGCCTGTCTAAAACATAGCTCTCACTTTAAAGAGAGTAAGAGATTGTTTATTCCTGAACCAAATATGAAAGGCTTGTGGTCCTGGATCCCCTGGTCCTGGATCCAGTTTGGCCCAAACATCACATTCCAATGTAGAAATTGTTTCATGAAGTTTTTATACTTACATGACAAAAGAAGGCTAAAAGTCAAGGTATTTTTCCCATACATTGGTGGGACTATTAGGTAGAACACATACAGCAAAACAGGCTGATGATGCAATAGCATAACTCTCACCTCAAAGGGGATAAGAAATAGTTTATTCTGGAGCCAAGTATGAGTGACTATGGCCCGGGAACACAGATTCAAGTTACCCCAAATTCCATGTTCCAGTGTGGTAACAGTTATGTTTTTATAGTAACAGAACAAAGAAAAGTCAGGAATCAAGACACTTTTCAAATACATTGACGGACACGTTACGTAGGCAGATATGGCAAAAGAAATGTCAGCTATAGGCTCACATGCTGTCTGCTGGCATTCTTAGCCTCTTGGTTGGTGGGAGCTAGGGGTTTGTATTTAGGGGGCAATGATGGCCCGAGATAAACGGTAATTACACACTGGACCTGCAACATTCCAAACCCTCCATAATCACTGAAGTTCTAATCAGTCAATCAGCCTTCATGGAAAAGAAGCCCAGTTTGAAGAAGAGTTTTCAGGGAACTTCATTCAGAGCTCCCCCTGTCGGCCCAGCACCACGTTCTGTGCGTGCAGGGGCCACATACTATTTATTCTCATGTCGCTAGAAAGACTCATTCTTAGAATCTGACGTATATGAGGCTTATTTGTAGGCAGAACAGCAGTCTTCAGGAGAGAGGAAGAGCTGCTAAAGTAATGAGGAAGAAACTCCTGGATCATTTCAAAACTACTAGCCATCATGATCCAGGTTTGACCTTTTATTTGTCCTCTGTATCTGACATAACATTTGCATGTCACATATAACAGGATTATTCTATATAAAATTAAATTAATCAAGAAAAATTTTTGGCCTAATGTAATAAACGTAACAGACTAAGGAAACAAAGGAAATAAAATGAGACTATGTTTTGCCCTAGATTATGTTTCCCCATCTATTTACATGTGTACTATATTTACATTTGTCTCTGATATATTTTACTTATATTGAGAATATTAAAAAAATCCATTATTTTCTAATTTTTGGTTTTTCTTAGGATCAATTAGACCTTATAGCTATGAGCTCATGGAGTGGCTAGTTCTAACTCTAGTAATTCTTATCTGCGGATAATAACTTCATCTGTTCTATTATACTGGTGACATGCCAGATTTAGTTGGGAAAAATAAACGGAACAAATTATAGACGAACATGCATAACAATATAGTATTCTTTACATTTTCTTCTAACAAGAATGTCTTCATTTACATAAAAATATCAATAACATTAATAAAAACAAGAGCTCAAACCTGTTAGAAAATCAGAATTTATAGGCTTTGAAGTTTTAGCCAACTGCTTCGTTTTGTTTTAGTGATTAGGAGTGGAAATGCAGTTCTAGAAGGAATCACTGTAGTATTGTCCATTTTGCTTGGGTAGTAAGATATAGTTATTGCTTAATTATTACTATTTTATTTTTATTATTATTATTTTTCTTTTGGACATTTCACACAATTCTTAATCAAATTTAGACCCTGCCCCCATTCATGCCCTCCTAACCCTCCGCCTGACCTCATGTATTCTGCAATTCATGTTATGTCTTATCCAGTCAAACATTTTTACCCAGATGTCCTTCAGTATAAATTTATTCACTACAGTCTTGACAGTCTATCTAAAGATCCTTGGTAAGGCCTACTCTCCCTCACTCAGTAGTAATCAGCCTCCAGTAGTTCTCCGTCTAGGGCAGGCCCACCACCCATTTCTTTCCCTCCACTCTGGCCCTTGTTTAATTGAGTTGGCATGGGTCCTGTGCTTGATGCCACCATTGCCACAAGTTCACATGGGCAAGCTTCCAGTGGTCTGAAAGCCTCTGCTTCCCTGTGTTCATGAACCAGCCCTGGCTCTTAAAATCCTTCTGCCCACTCTTCTGCAATGTTCCCTGGGCCATGGGTGGGAGAGGTTTGATATAGGAGCCCTGTCCAGGGACACACACTCTGCAGTCTCTTGTTCTTTAAAACGTGGCCAATAGTGGTCTTCTGTGTGCATTGCACTCTGTTGTATTCACACCCGTGAAGCTTCATGGTTTGAGAGTTGAGGGATGCATCAGTTTCTATCTACACCTCTTTCTACTGTGTTCCATGAGCCTTAGGTGTTGAGGTTCAACTGTAGATGTGTCACCTAGGACGGGGCATGTCTGTTCTCTGTGTCTGACCAGTTGGGGGATTCTGCAGTAGCCTCCATCTGTTGCAAAAAGAAGCTTCTTTGATGAGTGGTGTATGATATGCTTGTCTGTAAATTACTCTTTGCTGAGTTTATATCTCCTGTAATTTTCAATATGAAAAGGAAAGAACACAAAGGACTTTGGAAA
This sequence comes from Nannospalax galili, assembly GCF_000622305.1. Taxonomy (NCBI): domain Eukaryota; kingdom Metazoa; phylum Chordata; class Mammalia; order Rodentia; family Spalacidae; genus Nannospalax; species Nannospalax galili. The sequence goes on from NW_008352126.1 coordinate 1,319,073, forward strand.
ACATATATTCATAGTTTTACATGAAGTCCAGTTTAATAAAAACTAATATTTAACAGTTTCACATTAAGAATATTTTGAAAGAGAAATGATTTTTTACCTCTGATTATTACACAACTGAAATAAAAATTTTAATTAATACTTATTTATGAATTTAGAACATATTTGTGAAAGAAATCCTAATCAAAATGTATGTATATACAATAAATTTTATGCTTACTGAGATATTTATTTTATTATGTTAATGAATGCCATTTTGTACAAACAATCAGCACTTAAAGCTTTTGTGAAACACTTCATAGGCCTCAAAATATTGCTTAATAGATTTGTAGATGTTTAGGGTACTCAAATTTATAAGATAGTAGCTATTTATCAGGTCTTTAATATATTATCAAAATACTGCCATTTATAAATCTGCACATGTGCATTGTAATTGAAAATACCAAAAAAATAAAAATAAAACCAATAATTCCTGTACACATTAAAAATAACGAGAAAGGAAAATACCAGAGTACGGATGAGTCTAGGGGATTTTTAAGTACGTCTCTGGCCAGAACAATGGAAGAAGAGGACCCCAAAGTGCTTAGCAGGGTAGATAACACAAGTGACATACGGGAAATTCACCAACAAGATAGACCTCACCAAGAGAACCCAGAGACTTCAGGAGTGACTGAGACATAACTGCATTGTGGTCATCCAGTCTGATTAATTATCCTGTGTTTTAGCGACCTCCACTGAAGCCAAACCAAGATGTAACTTTTGGCTTCGATTGCTGCAGGGAATTTTAAGAATAGCTAGTATAAAAAAGACTTTTGTTAATGGTTGGAATTGAGGCATTCCAGGGTCTTTACATTGTTTAGAAGGTAGTGGCACTGATTAACTATAGGCTTTACTAAGCCAAATGTGCACACTACCTTTTTTTTTTAACTTTTACAAAAACTTTATTGAGAATTTCATACATGCATATAAGGTGTTTTGATCAAATCCATGCCCACTCCCTGCCCTCCAATACCCTGCCCCCAAAGAGATAACCCTAAAATCTTTTAAGGATTAGATACAAGCTCCCAAATACTTTTGACATTTTGACATTTTTGACTTTTGGAACAGAGTGTGTTGCTAACAGGCCCAAGGACATTGTGACTTTTAGCCCAGAAACTGACTACTTTTATTTGCGGTCTTTTTTACCCTAACTGCATAGCCAATTCCTACCTCCTATTCTTATCATGCCATCCTCTGAAGGGGTTACCCAAATTGCCAATAGGGAATGGGGATGCAGACAGCTCTGGCTTCTTCCATGCTGAACAGGGATGCAGGGTGAGAATTGGAGTGCCCCTTCAGTGGCTCTATCTAAAAGACTCCCAAATTGCATAACTCTTGTCTCTTTGGGAAGAAGAAAGTCTTTGAATCGTGAATAGGAGATTTGAAGGAGAAGTAAAGGCAAGAGTAATTAGCATTAAAAGTTTTAGACAGGGAACTAGAAAAAAGTCAGAACAGGGCAATTTTCACATGTTCGTATGAGAGTTCATTGGAGTTTCTTGACAAGAGCTTCCAAAAACATCCCCTTATTGGGTTCTTCCTCTTTTTTTTCTTTTTTTTTGTCTTTCAAGGATGGACTAGTTGGCTAGGAAGAGTGACTGGATACACAGGTGAGGATACAGTGACCCTTCTTAGCACTCCTTTAACGATTAATGATATTGAACACTTTTTGAGATTTTTCTTCGCTATCTTTATTTCTTCCTTTGAGAACTCTCTGTTTAGACTTTTATCTTTTTTTTTTTTTTTTTTTTTTTTTTCTTTTTTGGTCTTTTTGAGACATGGTCTCCCTGTAGCCACACTTGTCCTGGAACTTACTATGTAGACCAGGTTGGTTTTGAACTCACAGAGATCTGCCTCCAGAGTGCTGGGATTAAAGGTGTGTGCCACCACATGGTTTCTTGCTACCTTTTTTTTTTTTTTTTGAGTTCTTTATATATTCTGGATGTTAAACTTCTGTCAGATGTGTAATGGTGATGAAATTTTCCCATTCTGTGGGTTTTCTCTTCAGTTTTTTGATTGTTTCTTTTGCTGTACAGAAGCTTTTTAGTTTAATGAGGTCCCACTTACTGATTGCTGACGTTAATTCCTCAGCAACTTCTGTCTGATTTAGTAAATCCTTTCTTACACCTATATCCTCTAAGTTACTGCCAATGTTTTCTTCTAACAGTTTCAGAGTTTAAGGCTTCACATTGAGGTCTTTGATCCATTTGGAGTTGACTTTTGTGCAAGGCGAAAGATAAGGATCTAGTTTCATTCTTCTACAGGTGGAGATCCAGCTTTGCCAGCACCATTTGCTGAACATGCTGTCTTTCCTCCAGTGAATGTTCTTGGCCCCCCTGTCAAATATCAGGTGGCTGAAATTGCATGTACTCAGGTTTGGATCTTCAATTATGTTCCACTGATCTATGTGTCATGTTTTGCTCCAGTACCACGCTGTTATTAGGTCTATGGCTCTGTAGTATCCTTTGAGATCTGGTTTAGCAATCCCCCAGCATTGCTCTTTGTACTTAGGGTTTCTTTGGCTATCCAAGGTCTTTTGTGCCTCCACATAAATTTAAGGATGGATTTTTCTAATTCTGTGAAGTATGTCATGGTGACTTTGATTGGGATTGTATTGAAACTATATATTACTTTTGGTAGGATGTTCATTTTAACAGTCTTAATTCTTCCAATTCATGAACATGGGAGGTCCTTCCATCTCCTGGTGTCTTCCTCAATCTCTTTCTTTAACAATTTATAATTTTCATTATAGAAATCTTTGGTGCCTTTGGTCAAATTTATTCCAAGATATTTTAATTTTTTGCAGTAATTGCGAATGGGAGAATTTCCTTGTATTCTTTCTCTAATTGCTTGTTATTTGTATATAAAAAAGCTACTGATTTTTGTAGATTGATTTTATAACCTGCCACTATACTGAAAGTGTTGATCAGTTCTAGTAGTTTTCTGATGGAACTTTTGGGATCTCTTAGGTATAGTATCATGTCATCTGCAAAAAGTGATAGTTTGATGTCTTCTTTTCCAATTAGTACCC
>NW_008352126.1:1322274-1322886 GCF_000622305.1 Nannospalax galili
CGTTTGCTGTGGGTTTGTTTATATAGTTTTAATTATGTTGAGGTATGTTCCCTCCAGCCCAATTCCCTCTAGGACTTTGAACATAAATGCATGCTGAATTTTGTCAAAAGCCTTTTCTGCATCTATTGAGATGACAGTGTGTTTTTGGTTTCTGAGTCCATTTATATTATTAATGATGTTTATTGACTTGCATATATTGAGCCATCCCTGTGTCTTGGGAAAAAAGCCTACTTGATCATGGTCAATGATCATTTGATGTGTGTCTGTATGTGGTTTTCAAGTATTTTGTTGAGAATTTTTGCATCTATGTTCATTAAGGATATGGGTCTATAGTTTTCTTTTGGTTATGTTTACCCTGTTTGGGTATTAGAGTGATGATGGCTTCATAGAAAGAATTTGGGAGTTCTCCCTCTGTTTCTATCATTTTGAACAATTTAAGTAGTATTGGTTGTAGAACTTCTTTAACTGTTTGGTAGAATTCTGCTGTGAATTCATCTGGTCCTGGGCTTTTTTTAGTTGGGAGGCTTTGTATTACTCTTTCAATTTCCTTATATAATATGGGTCTGTTTAAACTGGTGTTCTCTTGGTTTAACTTTGATGGTTCCCATGATT
>NW_008352126.1:1322984-1337927 GCF_000622305.1 Nannospalax galili
TTGGGGATCTGTTGTGATGTTTCCCCTTTCATCTCTGATTTTGTTGTTTTGGATTTGCTCTTTCTTTCCTTTGGTTAACTGGGCTAAGGGTCTGTCTATCTTGTTTACCTATTCAAAGAAACAGCTCTTAGATTCATTGATTCTTTTATTGTTTTCTTTGTTTCTATTTCATTAATTTTTGCTCTGGTTTTGCCATTTCTTCTCTTCTGCTGAGTTTGGTTTTATTTGTTCTTGCCTTTCCAGTGCCTTGAGTTGCAGTGTTAGGTCATTTATTTGGTCTCTTTCTAGTTTTTTAATGTAGGCACTTGGAGCTATAAACTTCACCTCTTAGGACTGCTTTTAATGTGTCCCAGAGGTTGTGTTGTATTGTCCTTTTTATTGAATTCCAGGAATTCTTTTATTTCATTCTTGATTTCTCCTTTGACCCACTCATTGTTTAGGAGTGTGTTGTTCAATCGTCAGTAGTTCCTGTGGTGACTAGGGCTTTGTCCAGTGTTGATTTTGACCTTTATTGCTTTGTGGTCTGATAGAATGCATGGAATTATTTCAATATTTTTGTATTTGTTGGGGTTTGTTTTGTTCTCCAGTATATGATCGATTTTGGAGAAAGTTCCATGGGGTGCTGAATAGAAAGTATGTCCTTTGGTGCTTGGGTGGAATACTCAGTAGATGTCTGTTAGGTCCATTTGATGTATGGTATCATTTAATTCAGACATATCTCTGATTATCCTTACTCCAGTTGACCTGTCTAATGTAGACAGTGGGGTACTGAAGTCCCCTACTATTTCTGAGTTGGGGTTAATCTGTGTCTTAAAGTCCTGTAGTGTTGTTTTTATGAATTTGGGTCTACCAGAGTTTGGTGCACATATGTTCATGATTGCAATGTCTTCCTGACTGATTGTTCCTTGATCCGAATGAAATGACCTTCTTTGTCCCTTCTAATTAATTTTAGTTTGAAGAGTATTTTGTCAGAAATAATAACAATGCCCACTTTTTTCTAAGTCCCATTGGCTTGGAATTTTTTTTTCACCGATGGGTTTCTTGCAGACACCAAAGAGATGGATTTTTGTTTCTTAATCCATTTGCTTAGCCTGTGTCTTTTGACTGGGGAGTTCAGTCCATTGAAAGCTGAGGTTATTATTGAAATATGTGTATATTTATTGCCATCATTTTGATTGCTGTTTGTGTTCTCGGTCTAATTTGGGGTTTCCTAGATTTTATCTTTGTCTATTATCTTTCGTTGCCCCTAGGGTATAGTTGTTTCTCTCTCTGCTCTCTGTATTGCTTTAAGTATTCTTTGAAGGGCTGGTTTTGTGGACATGTATTCTTTCAGGCTATTTGAGTCATGGAAGATTTTTCTTTTCCCCTCAACTATAATAGACACTTTTGTTGGGTATAGTATTCTGGGCTGGCATCTATTGTCATGTAGAACTGGAAATACCTTGTTCCCAGCTCTTCTGGCTTTCATAGTTTGCACTGATAAATCAGCTCTAATTCTCATGGGCTTTCCTTTGTATGTGACTTGTTTTTCTTTTGCTGCTTTCAGTATTCTCTCTTTGTTCTGTACATTTAGTGTTTTTACTAGGATATGTCATGGGGAGTTTCTTTTCTGATCCTGTCTATTGGTGTTCTATATGGTTCCCGTATTTGTATGGGGATTTCTTTCCTTAATTTGGGGGAATTCTCTTCTACAATCCTGTTTAAGATCTGGCCAACACCATTAACGTGAAATTCTTCTCCTTCCTCTATTCCTATGATCTGTAGATTTGGCCTTTTTGTGGTGTCCCACATCTCTTGCGTATTCCATTCCTGTGGTTTTGTTATTTTTTTAATTTTTCATAATCTTTGCTTGAGTGATCCAATTCTTCAACTTTACCCTCCAGTGCTGATAGTCTGTTTTCCATTTCATTCATTCTAGTGGTGAGGATTTCCTCTGTTGTTTCAAGTTGGTTTATTGAGTTTTTCACTTCCTCATTTCTGCTTTGGTTTTCTTCAATGTTTCTCTTTTGTGAATTCATTCAGAAGTTTGTCCCTATCTTCTGTCAGTTCTTTGATTTGTTTGTCCGTGTGTTCTTTAAATTCATTGAATTCTTTGATCATGTTTATGATGGTTCTTTTAAATTCAGTGTCCTGGGTTATCTCTAGGGGGTTCTCCTTGTCAAACTCTTCTACAGGATTGGTGGGGTTTACTGGGGACATAGTGTTCTGGCTTTCCATTTTATTATTCTTTCATTGTGATTTTGGCATGTGAATTTCTTTTGTTGTTTATGATTCTCATATGAGAATTAAGTTGAAGTATGCTTCTGTTTGTATTTTCCAGGTGCCTAGATCCTTTCTTTATTGGTTGTGTAAAGATGGTTGGTACAGGGCTCAGGTTCTCTCAGGTTTAATTTGGAGGGAACTGATGGCTTCAGATCAGCTATTCAGGAGTACCCACAGAAGCCCAATTCAGGTTCCAGTCAGGTATACTCAGCCTTCCTTCACCAAGTGGAGGCAGGATCCAGGCTCTTTCAGGCAATCCTATGAGCTGTCAACCCACCAAGTGGAGGCAGGATCTACAATTTAATGCAGGCTTAAGCATGAGAGTTAAGAACAAAAGAGCTACTCAAGGTGAAAAAAATGTGTGCTATACCTGGGAGAAAGGTTGTCTTTCTTTAAACAGGCCATATGTATTTGCACACAGAGCTTTGCTGTAGAGACAGAGACTGAAGGACGAGGTCAGAGAAAGGTGAGGTGGGAAAGCCAGTCTTAGAATTCATTTCAGTTTTGATATAATCTCCAAAAATATTTTAATTGATTCTTAATTTTAATATTCCCTTTACGCACATAGATTTTCAAGAACTCAATATAAATTACAGATTTTATAATTTTCTTTGCCTTTTTAGATCATTTTACATTTCAGTTAAAGCAGACTGCCTGTGTGATGGTTTTCAATTGTATTGCCTAGGACTTTTAGTTAAGTGTGAAGAGGAAAAAAAAAAAAAAAAAAAACAGTTTTGCAACATTAGGCAAATATTCCCTGCTGGGGAACCAAGTCATGTTTTGTTAGATCTCCTCATCCCCCATTTTTTTAAAATACTTGCATTTGAAAGTCCATAAAGCCAGCTATAGTGTCAGATGTGATTTATCTTCAAGCACTTCTTCCTTTTTGAAACCTTGTGTCCCCCAGGTGATTAGTTCCTCCGAGGGGCGGGGCCTGCTGCAGAGGTGGGACTACTGAGTGGCTGCTGAGAGCCCTCTGGGGACAGAAGCCACAAGCTGGAAGGGACTTGTGTGGCAGCGGGTAAGGAGAGAGAGATGGCCCTGGTGCCTCACCGGCATGTATGCGAGACGGGGTATGACGGGGTATTTACCGAGCTGGGATGAGACTATGGACTCAAGATGCATGGGTGAAAGTTAAAGGAGACTATGTGGGTGCATCTGGTGGTGGGCTCTGAGCCAGGGCACAAGAGTGTTTGTCTCTGTGTAAGTTCCCCAATTTACCCCCTCCCTACCCAGGGGCATAAGCCATAATAAGCTCACATAAAAACACATTATATGGTTTGTCTGACTGTGCAAGAGACCCCAAGAGAACTCTGGTGACAACTTGTCATTCCCCCACTTGTTTTTTCTTTCTCCTGAAAAACTGCAGGCCTTTCTATGGAGGCTGTGGATATGTGTTTTGGATCTGGTTCATCCACTGGTTTTGGGATGGACGTTCTCAGCTTTCACACTGAGACACTCTTCTTCCACTGGGTCTGAGGACTGTCCTGCACTTTCACATAAAACTGAGAGGACTCAAGGCACTGGGAGATCAAGCCTTTATTTGTATCTTCCCAGGCAACTTCCTTCTGACCAAGGAACAGGGTGTATTTGTGGCGTTTCCTTATGAGGCTGTTGATGTCCTAGGGAGTTCCCCTTGACACCTCCATTCTGTAAGGCTAGAGGGAACTCTTATCTTCTGTGTCTTTATGATCAGCTAAAGGCCGTAAAGTTGTAATAAATTAGAGAAGCCACAGGAAAAAAATGCAGATTTAGATATTGGGAGAAAGTCTAAAGATAACGACCAGCTAAATCAATACATATCAAAAACAAACAGAACCACAAAAGACCACAAACAAAAACCAAAATCCCTTCAAAGTTCTAGAAGCCATCAATACTAAAAACAAACCAAACAAGAAACAAAATGCTTCTGAAGCAAACAAAAATGGATACTCTTAAAACAGACGTTTTGAAAGCAAGCAAGCAAACAAATATCTAAGCAAATAGAAACCGAAGAAACAAGGCAGATGTGCCTTGTTAGGTCTTTACATTTTCTTATATATTTAAGATAAAGGAACACACTTATCAACCCTACATGCCTTCAGAAGCCTAAAAGCAACACCAAAAATACTTTCAAAGGAAACAAACAAAATAGATACATTAGAACAAATATTTTTGAGAGCAAACAAAAACCAAAAAGGTACCTAACAAATAGGATACTTAAAGGATGAGCTCAGAATAAACACGGCCTGTGGACCAAACCAAGGGAGGTTCAAGGGACAAGAGAGCCACAGAGAGAACCCAGCACATTCCACCTGAGGAGACAACACTAGCTTGATAGACTCTCTGGTTCCAAGCCAGTGCCTGCTTCTGTCCAAGTGACTTCTCAGATGAAAATCAGATAATCTTTGGGGGCCCCAAGTGTTGTCACCTTAAGTTGACACAAAGGTGTAACTATCACTGAAAAAGCGATGTGATGATTTATTCTGGAACCAAATATGAGTGAGCACAGATTCAGGTTACACTAAATTCCATGTTCCCACGTGAAAGCACTTTTGTGGAGTTTGTATAGCAACAGAGCAAAGAAAAGCCGTAAATCAAGACACATTTCAAATACATTGGAATGTACTTGAAACATGGAAATATGAAGTAGGAGGACACAGCAGAAGAGCAACATCAGCTATTCATCTTTTTGGCTGGTGGAAGCTGATGATCTGCTCGGTTAACAGATTTAGAAAGATTTTTGTCTATTAGTCACGGAGTGTGAAGTCGGAATCCAAGGTGGTCAAGGACATATTTAGGGAGATAAAGAGGGTCCAAGATAAAAGGTAATCAGGCTCTGGATCCACAACACTGCAAACTATCCACGGTCACTGAAGTTCTATTCAGTTCATCAGCCTTTGTAGAAGGAAGTCCAGTTTGAAGACCTAAGGCTTTCCTAGGAACTTGCAAAATCTGCTCTAGGTCTCAGGTGCTATCTGAAGACTTTCTTAGCTACTGGGTTGGTAGTGTGCAAAGCCATTATGTTCCTAAAGGACTTATCTGATGGCCACATGGATTCAGGTCAGACAGAGATTGGAGGACTTATTATAGAGACTAAAGATAGCCTGAGGTAATTTTTGCTTGGCACTGTAATAGTCCAATGCCCTACCATCATGAAAGTCTCATCAGTGAATTAGTCTTACAGAATTTATAACTCAAGGATAGGTTTCTCTGGGACCTCCAGTTCACACTTCTTTGGTGTCTGCAACTGCCCTAATTCCCTATACAATGCTCTATTCTCTCTCTAAGAACATCAGTCAAGCCGTCTGCCTTAGCATAATTAGACCCTGGTAACTGGCCAGATCTCAGTTCCTTCTTCCTTAACAGCTTCACCGTCACCCACACTTGTTAATGATTCTACCTCTTTTGCAAAAATCTCCCAGAGTCCTGAATGCTGTCCACTAAGTCATTCAGATCACAGATGTGTCATGCTGTGTGTGCCTCTCAGCCTGTGTAAATTCTTGTATAAATTCCGAGGTGTTTGTGCTTGCTTGGATTACTAAGGGTCTGCTACAGCTCTGCATGCTTAGTGGACAGCTTCTTTCCTTACTTCTTATCTATCTTGTCAATTTCCCTGCTGGCTCAGTTAGTGTCGCCAAAGTATGATTAAATTTTCTGTCAGTGCTTTCAGCTTTAAGAAATAACCAAATGTCAGCTTCACTAAAAACAGAAAATCAGTCACAAAGTCACTAATTGTTGTTTGCTTACAAGTCTTGTCAGCTGCTCTCTGATCACCAGTCATTATATAAGAAGATATTTATAGAGGACATTTTTGATGGAATCTAATTTTATTGGCCACAAACAAGCCAAGATAAAATAAATTAAAAGCTAATTTGGAGAGTGGAATTTTGTCCATGTTTAATTTTGTTCATTTTGAAAACATGAAGTGGAGATGCATAATTTTAGACAAAATTAGACTCACATGTGTGAAAAATATAAAATGATATTGAAAAAGTGTGTGTATAGTCACCGGAAAAACGTGGTAAGTGAGCTGAGTTCGAGCATAGCTTTCCCTTGAAGTGTCTTGTGGCTTGCGAGTCGCTGCGGCCTTCCAGATCCTCTTTGCTTTGAGTTCTGAGGATAGATTTCTTTCTGAACAGTATTAACCCAAGGCAGAATGCAGAAACAAGGAAAGTAACAAGGAGCCAGAATCCCAGTGGGGCAGATTTATGCTGAAGTAGAATGAGAGTTCTTCACACTCTAGTATCTGTGTTCAGGTGGTGCTTTTTCTAAGTCTTTATCAATAATTTAAAGATTCACAACGACTTGTGAACTGTAGAACTGTCCTTCCTAGTCTTTAAAAGACCTGAGGACTAGTACGATAATAGTCATGTGTGTTCTCTACTGGATATGTTAGGCTTCATCGTTAATGAAACTATGACTCACCCTAACAATGACAGTGAACAGAGACTGAAATTTATCCTAATAATACTTCTTTATATTTTTATGCCTTTTAAAGTCAAAGATCAGGTTGCTTAACACATTGTAGTGTTAATCTACAGGTAGTTGTACCTAACACAGTCACTTTACCCTCTAATAGGTGTCAGTTTCTACACAGGAGGCAGAGAAGCAGGTTGTATTTTACATGCAGACAATCCTCTGATTTGGAATTTTAACTCACATACTGTCCTTTCTTATACATCTTTCCATGAGTTCAATAGTTTCTGACTTTCTTGCTACTGCTAAAAATGAAACATTTACACTGACTCCGGGTCTTTGTAAGCGTCTCTCTTCCAGATGTAACTATGAAACCAAAGCAAAACAAAACTCCAGGGTCTCTGGTAAAAATAAAGGACGATAGCTCAACTAATCCCGTAACTAATATGTTCACTATTTTACCAATTTCATCATGAAGAGATTTTTTTTCTTTTAGATATTTAATTGACAAATAGATGGGTATTTTCTTGCCTAAACATCACGATCACTTGATATATGTATACCTTGTATATGATTTGCTACAATTAAATTAACCAAATTAACACTGTCACATCTACATTCATGGGTATGTATGTAACTCATATTTTTAATTTTAATTCAAATTTTAATGAAAAATTTTAACTATAGTCATCCTGTTGTACATTAATTACCAGCTGTTCTACTCCTAAATGTGTGTGCCATGTAATCAATATCCCCGAGTCTCCCTGTATCTTCTAACCTGGCATCTAGGATCCATATCTCTGCTTCAGTAAGTCAGCCTTTATTAGAGTCAATGTATGACAGATCATACAGAGTAGGTGTATGATTTATTTTACTAACCGTAATGTTCTTCAGATTCATCTGTGTTGTTACAAAAGGCAAAATGTGAAAAGGTAGAATTTTCTTCTTTGATGATTGAATATTTTTCTATCCTGTGTATACATTTCTTTTTCAGGTATGTATTTTGGTATGTAGCTCAGGCTGGCCTCACACTGCTTGCGATCTTTCTGGTTAGGCCTCCTGATTGCTAGGATTTCAGGCATGTGTCACCACACACAGCCTCACATTTTGCTTCTCCATCCATCCTGAGCACATGCCTCCACAACTTGAATCTTGTGAATAGTGCATTAATGAACACTAAGATGCAATGGCTTAAATAAGTTCTGGTTCAATTTCCTCTGCTGTATGCACATAAAAGAGATTATTAGATCACATAGTAGAATTATTCTGACTTTTTTAAGGAGTCCCAATACTATTTTCTACTGTGCCAGTTTATATCGCCACAAACAAGGCACATTTTCTCTTTCCTCCACATTCTCAACATCATTTTTTATCTCGCTTTTTTCTTTTTTCTTTTAGCTTTTTACTTGTGATGAGGTTTCCTGTGATTTTGATAATGGCTATTCTGATAAAGGTGAGGTAGTAGCTTACTATGGTTTTGATTTGCAATTTCTTTGCTGAAAGTGATGCTGAGCACGTATGCATATACCCATTTGCCATTTGAAGTCCTTCAATTTATTTGCAATTACAACAACAATAATGAAATTGCTAGTCATAATTTTAATCTAGACAGTATTGTAAAAGATCTGGAGCTTAATAGCAATAAAATATTGATTAAACAGCTGAGCATGGGGACCCATGCCTTTAATCCCACTCAGAAGGCAGATACAAGCAAATTTCTGTGATATCCAGGCCATCCTGGTCTACATAGTAAGTATCAGGCCAGATGGAGCTACAGGGAGACCCTGTCTCAAATATACAAAAAAAAGAAGAAATTAATGAAATAATTTGAAGAATAAATAAATAAATAAATAAATAAATAAATAAATGGAAAAATATTCTTCACTCATGGACTAGAAGGATTAAGGTGCCCCTACTACTTAACGTAATCTACAGATTAAACAGAATCACTATCAAACCATCAGTAAATAAATAAACAAAAGAAATAAATCCTCTAATCAAAAGATCCGTGAAACTACAACAGACCCACCAAGCCAAATGCTCTTGAGAAAGAAGGAAAGAGTTAGAGGTGTCTCAGTGCCTGGTTTCAAACTACCCTCCCTATAAAGCTGGAGTGATCACAGGAGTATGGCACAGGGGCAGGGGAATCACAGACACACAGGCTGATGACAAAGGGAAAGGCTAACAGTAAACCCACACACAGGTAGTCAGCTATTTCACAGGGCACCGTGAATACTCAGTGTTACAGTGTAGATCTGCAGTGTCTCCCAAAGACCTGTGTGGTAAAGGCTTGTTCTCCAGAATGAGTCCATTCACAAAGTGGAGAGGCAGGCCCCCGTGAGAGGTCTGAGGTCATTCAGGACATGCCCTCCAAGGGCTCTGTGGGACTCTGTTGTTCTCTTTGCTTCCTGCTGCCACAGGTTGCCACCGACAACACCCTCTCAAAAACAACCAGGAAAATTGCTATGGGCTGAAACCCCCAAACCTGACAGTCCAAATGCCTTTCCTCTTTTCAGCTTGTCTTGGGTATTCTGTACTATGACAGAAACTTCACAAAATTAACGATGAAAACAGGATCATTCTTTCAATTAATAGCGAGAAAAAAGATAGATAATTGCACCTTTAAACCTTTATTTAACGCTATATACAAATCCAAATGAAAATAGATTGAAGACATAAAAAACAAGACCTGAAACAATAAAATTACGGGTAGAAAACAGGGACAATGATCTTTTCCTTTGTAATATCAGTAATTTTGGCAAGAATGTTGAAAGTACAGAAAATCACAATAACAATGAAATAACCAAGTGGGACTCTACCCCAAACAGAGAAGGCTCCACAGAGCAGAGGAAATGATTAGCAAAGTGGAACTACAAAATGGATACGATCAAAACACACTGCAGAACAGACTAGCCCAGAAAACTTGCACTCTGATTGTAGTAATGGCACTTTTAACTTTGTGGTAGTCAACAGCTGTCCAATTGGAATTAGGCCCGTTCGATGGAAGAAAACTCATATGTGGTACTGCAAACATAGCCAAATGTACATGGCTGAAGAGGTCATAGGTCCTAGAGAAAATATACTTTGCCACATTCTTAGACCACAGAACATCTTACTGTATTCTAAATATGCATCCTTATATTTACAGACAAGTTTACCTTTTACTTCTCATCAAGGAAACTTCATTTTGCAACAGATGGAGACCATTACAGAGTTCCAGAAATGGTCAAATGCAGAGAATAGGTATCTGTGAGACACTTAACCCTAAATGACACAGCTTCAATACAGCATGAACACTTAGGATGAATGCATCTCTTAACGCTCATGGGAGAAGTTTCCTTATGCAGCAGATGGAAATTAACACAGAGACCCACAATTAGTCAATGTAGCAAGAGCAAGAGGCCGCAAGAACAGGACAACTATTTCAAACTTCTGCCTCCCAAGGCTCACAGATTATTGTGGAAGAGGAGGCAGAAAGATTGTCAGAGACAGAGGGGATAGAAGGCCAGAGAAAAACAGTCTCCCAGACAGCTGATCGTTTACCCATATGAACATAGATCAGTGGTGATAGCATGCACAAGTCCTATGCAAGCTCAAATCAGACACAGTAGACACAAAAGAGTAATTAAGAAATCCCAACCCAACCAAAAGAACCTGTGGCAATTGATGGCTTCTGGGAGGGGAAAGACAGTGTCTTGCAAGGTCGGGACTCCTCGTGAGACCAGTGGATGTACCCACACTGAAGAACACTGTAGGACATGGATCATACTCTACAGGCCTTGCAATATATGCCAGAGAGTTCCTTGAATTTGGCTGTGCAGTGCTTAGAGGGGGTGAATCTAAATGCTATCAAATTATATTGCATGAAAATTGAAAACCTTCAATAAAAATTCAACAAAAAATAAATGTATGAAATTTCAAAGAATAAAAAAATCCTTTCTAAAAATGAAAAGGGTAACCTATAAAAAGGAAAAAATCAAACTGCACATTAAATAAGGGACTATTATCAAAAATATATAAAGAGTTCAAACTGCTCAGGAAAAATAGTCAGAGACCTTGACTTTAAATGTAGAGAAACCAAATATGTCTGTGTGTGTGTGTGTGTGTGTGTGTGTGTGTGTGTGTGTGTGTGTATACATGTGTGTATACATACCTATTTGGTATGGTATGTTTGGTAAGGAATGAGGAACTGGAATTTTTAGGAATGCTGCGTTGAGAGCAAAAAAGCATAGTTTCTCCCAGGATCCCATGTAGTGAAATCTTATGTAGTTGAGAACTAGTACATACTTAATATACCAAATGTACTGAACTCTAAAAGCACCCAGCCGCCCCTACAGTGTGCTACATATACTGTGAGATCATGGCTCTTCTAGTATTAATATAATTTCAAAGCAGATAATGAATGATAGTTTAGCAAATTTCTCTGTCGACTAAAGAATATGTCATTTAAACTATATAAGAATATTTATTAATATGATCAATTAAAAATAGTTCAAAATTGATTACTGTATTTTGTACAAAAATTGAGAATAATGAACAAAATTTTTCATTTTAAAATTTTGGGGTTTTTGTATTCTTTTCATAAAGTTAGAATATATTGAAGAAAATTATAGCCACTCTAGCAATCACTCCTTCAATAACTTACTTTGATAAAGTTTCTCTCTCTACGTATGTGTGTGTGTGTGTGTGTGTGTGTGTGTATGTGTGTAAATTTTGCTTGGTTTGCCAAATGTTCTTCAAAATTATACATAACAGGGCTGTGACATAGATTTGATTTAATGAGAAAAGAAAATAATCCACTTTAATGTGCAACAAATGTTAGAATTTGTTAGAGTGTCATGATTAGTAAGTTATAATATCTGATCCTAGATGTTATAGGGAGAGCACTTTTTCAATTTTTTATTACATCATTTGCTTAAACCCTACCCATCTTAAAATTTCTGTAATACAATAGATTAAATAAATGTAGACTTCCACATGACTATGTCACAGACTGTAAGAGTGACCAAGATGTGTACCACAGGGTCACCACTTCTGCTTCTCCATGGAGTTTTTAACAAAGTTTAATTCACATGCAAAAAAATGAACTAAATCCTTTTCTTAACCTGAGCAATGGCTGGGGGAATGCCTTTATAATTCAAATTGTTAGAAGTTAGGCTAGAAAGATGGGTACAGGCAATGATAGTCAAAGTGATGAAAATAAGTTGTCAATTGTTCTCTAGACCAGTGAAGTTCTAGAGATTTCTGTAACTGATGATTAGCATAATTGGCGAGTCCAATTTCTCTGTGTACAAACAAGCAGCTTGCATTTTGAATTAGAAATGTTGGAGGAGAAGTAGCAGTTTTGACTGTGAAAAACCTGCTAATGAAAGCTGCTACTTTATTTTCAATGCATAGAAATTGCATAACTGCTGCACTGAATTGGTATTTTCATAGCTCAGAACTCCAAAAAGATACCAAGATTGTAATTCATAGCTGAGCCAGTCTTAACCATTCAACACTGAACAAGCATGTAGCTGAACAGACATCAGAAAGATGCTGTTCATGGATATGTGTGATGGACACACCTCAGTGTATGTGATATATGATACAAATTTCCAACATACATCTTTCTTCCTTTGAAAATATATGTATTTAAAAACCAATTTAATCATAATATAATTAAAATCAATCTTACAATAGAAAATAAATAGACAGAAATAAGATATATGAAAATGACATCTCAGGCTTTGAATCTGTATATAATTACATATGAAACAAATGTATGAAAGTTATGAAGAGTCACTGAAACTTGACAGAATCCATTTCTAATCTAAATACTAAATATGATTGAAGCACATTCCATACCATTTAAATGTCATAATATGAAAACCAACAATGGTGAATATTTTAAAGTTTTTATTATTAATAAATTTGTCATTTAAAAAGATCAAAGTGAGTACCAGTTAATTTCTTAAGAAAGTGCATTTTGGCCAAAATCTGAACAAAAGGACCCAAATTAAGAGGTCATCAAACAGAATGTTGCATTTCTCTCTTAAGCTTCATCCAAAGAACCACACTGCGTATAGCTTCAGCTACTGTATATCTGATTTCAATTCATTTCAGTTCCATCAGGACACACAATGCATCAAAAATCAGGTGCAATGTGTGTGATACAATGCAGCCCGACACTAGTCCTAATATTTTCTGCTTCAGTGATGCAGTGAATTAATTGGAATTGAGTGTATCTCAACATAAATTTTGAAATACTTTTGCTATGTCCCTTCTATTAAAATTTGCATGAATTAAAAATTCATTAGATTTCAAGAAAGTTACTGTAAATTTTCTTAAGTCTCTCAATTATGACCTTGATTTATGCATTTTATTGTTATGTGAGAATTAATGAGTCATCACCTCTTATATAAGATCATATCTTCCCTAAGCCTATTATTCCTTTATGATTAAAACATTACATTCTGAGAGATGAATATATGACTGGCAGCGTAGGTTTTGATGTATATGTCTTATTAAGCCAAGAGGATGTCAAGTCATTTTATTGCTAAGACAGTGAAAGACATAAAAAGGCCAAATGTGAGCAAAGTAATGAAATTATCCTCTGTCCCTTTAAAAACTGAATTTACACTCTATTTTTATTTTAATAGTTTTAAAGTTTTCACCTTGGAATCATTATGCAATTTTTGTAATATGATTAGTTTGTAAACAGCCAGTATCTCTTTCTGTCCTAGCTAGATATCAGTCCCTTTGCACCAATGTCTATTATTCCTTAATCATCACCTCTAGAACATTTTACATAAGTTTAGTTCTATCTTATGCCCTTTTGAACTCTGAGTTGTTTTCATTGTGTCCCCAAAATATAAATATTCCTAGATCAACACTCAAATGTAGGCCTTCATTACTTCCTTGGACATAATAAAAATCAGGCTTAAGCAAGTTCATTAATGAAGTTTTTATCATTTAATTATTTGATTTCTCAAGATTTCTTCATACTAATACACTGAAATACAGACTTTGGTAAGATAAATATTCATTTTAAATAGTTTTACAACATGTGTTAGGGTGTGAAAGCCTCATTTAATGATTTTGTGTTTATGCTTACTTACATTGTTTTATGAGTTATCTTCATTTTCTTGGGTTAGAGGTGTAGAAACATTCAGAATTTAAGCAACTTTCTCTACTTTTTCACAGATAGCTGAAGTTGAAAACATAAAATTATAAATTCCAATCCTTACCAACAATGATGTTACTTCAATGACTTTTTTCTTAATTAAAGACAATATCTATCAGCCAGTTTACCAATTAGAAAGTTACCACTGATACCTCATTTCCCTCTAACATCCATGATTATGTCAATAACGGTCCTGTGAGCTGCAGGTTTTATTTATTTTTTTTAAAAAAAATTATTGAGCTTTTGTTAACTTTATACAGCAGCTCTTACTCAAATTTAGGCCCCCTTCCCCATCCATGCCCCCAATGCCCACAGGAACTCATGTATTTTATCATACACGTTAAGTGTCATCCAGTCAAGAATTTGTACCTAGATGTCTTTCAGTGTAATTTCGCCCACTGGAGTCTAGTCAGCTCATCTAGGCATTGCATCTAAGGCATAGTCTCCCTTATCCAGCATCAATCAATCTCTAATACTTTTCAGTCCATGGTCAGCCCACCACTCATTTCTTTCCTTCCCTCTGGGCCCTTGTTTAATTGGGTTGGCATTGGTCCTGTGCTCAATGCCACTATTGCCACAAGTTCACATGTGTAAGCTCCCAGTGGTGTGAGAGCCTCTACTTCGCTGTGTTCCTGAACCAGCCCTGGCTCTTACAATCTTTCCACCCCCTCTTCTGCAACGCTCCCTAAACCATGGTTGAGTGAGTCTCAATTATAGGAGTCCCATCCAAGGATCCGCACTCTGCAGTCTCTTATTCTTTAAAACTTGGCCTTTTGTGACCTTCTATGTGCATTACACTATGTTGTATAAGGAAGTTTTACTGGTGACAGTTGAGGGATACATTAGTTTTCTCTCTACCCCTTGTTCCACTATGTTCCATGAGCCTTAGGTGTAGAAGTTCAAGTGTAGATGTGTCACCTAGGACTGGGCATCTCTCAGACGTGTGTTCTCTGTGTCTGACCAGTTGTGGGATTCTGCTGTAGCCTCCATCTATTGCAAAAAGACGCTTCTTTGATGAGTGATGTACAGTATACTTGTAACTATAAGGATTCATATTTAGCATATGGTAAGAAATTTCATTTTCTATTGGATCTATGTTCTCTCTTGCCATATATATA
>NW_008352126.1:1337970-1368726 GCF_000622305.1 Nannospalax galili
TGGCCAAATGCCATTATCTCTCCTTGATTTTTTGTAAATGAATCTTAACTTGTGCTTTGGCTCTGCTACAACATATATTGATTTTTTTCACAGAAAATTTTGAATTATCCTTTTGATGACTAGTCTTCATTACAAATTGCCAGCTTAGTATCACCTAGGAGATGCATATTGGTGAGTTGTCATGGAAACTTCCAAACAAAATTTTAAGGCTGGCCTGGGTGGGCAGGAAAGGTGCAAATGGTCTGTTTCTCTATAAGGAGCCACTGGGGTGTCTAAGCATGAAGGTGTGAGGGTAAGGTCTAAGCTGTAGTGAAAATTCCCTGTTGTCTGTGATTCCAGGAAGGTTGAGTATCAGCCCAGAATAGAGTACATGGAGCCAACTCAAGTTGACTCCATGTGGGCTACAGCCTCACAAGCCATAGCACCTGGGTTGCCAAAGCCCTTAGGAGCTCAAAGCATGATAGGACATCTTGTGGATACTGGGCATGCAACCACATGGTTTAATATTTACACTGCTGGGTTTCATTCTTGCTCTGGTCTGATATATCTTTTTTCCCTTATGTTAGCATTGACTTTTGATTGTTTATCTTCATATTCAAACTGAGTGAATTTAGGGTAACCTAGATCAATGAAGCACAGCTGTGAATGTGTACATGGTAGTTTTATAGAGAAGAGTAGCTTCGGGGGGAATCGTAACTCTGTGTTTAAGTGGTTCCACCCCGTCGATCATGATCCTAGAGAGAATAAAACGGGAAAGGCGTAATGTCAACTCAGCTCCATTACTCGATTTCACATAACCTGATGAACCATATAGTGAACAAGCCCTTTTTGCCATCCCTAAGATGCTGGATCCCTAAGACATCTCCCACCCCTCTATCTGAGCTCTGTTCACCTCCCACCTGAGAATTCCCACCCTAACCTACCAGCCACAGCTCACTCACATAGCCACTCCATCCCACCATACTGATCCAGGACACTGTGTTGTCAAATACTGAAATCATAACACAAAAGTTCCCCTATCTACAGATGAACTGACACCACTTATGATGTCAAATTGGACATCAACATAAAGTGACCTTCAAACTGAACACCAGCAATATTCAGCTGGGCTATAACCTGGTTAGTTGTGGAAACAATATATAAACATTCAACAAGGATGAGATCACTTACTCATACAACGCACACCACCACAGAAGTCCAGATGCACAGGCATCAGCAAAAAAGCACAAACAAAATTAATAAGCAAGAAAATATGGCTAATATAGAAATTAACAGACCTATCATAATGTTTCCTGAGAATGACAACGATGTGGATGCTCCAGACAGTGAACGCAAAGTAGTAACTACAAATATGTTCAAGGAATTCAGACAGGCTATGAATAAAAGCTGAATAAAGACACAGAAAACACAAACAATGCAAAACATGAAACTAGAATTCAATAAAGAAATAGATTTTTATCTTTGAATAAAAGCCAAGTGAAAAAAAAAAAAACTTCAGGAATTCAAAAGAAAAGCTTAGAGGAAAGAGGCAAAAAGAAGCAGAGGAAATGGAACTGAGAATATCAAATCTTGAAGACAGGCTTGTGGAAATGGACTGTTCAATCGAACAAAGTCAAATCTAAAAGAAGCTAGGACTGGAATATGACAGATCTCTGGGACACTGCCAAAAGACTCAACCTATGAATCACAAGCAAAGAAAACAAGAAACTCAGAGGTACAGAAAACACCTACCAAGATATAAGATACACAGGACACCAAGTAGACATGTCCAGGAAAGAAACTTCCTATGTCATATAATAGTCAGAACACTAAATGAACAGAACAAAGAAAAGACGTTGAAAGTTGTGAGAAAGATCCAAGTCACATATAAAGGCAGGCTAATCAGAGTGACAGCTGACTTTTCAGTGGAGACCGTGAAAGACAGGAGGGCATGGACAAACATCATAAATGTCATAAAAGAGCACAGATTTGAGCCCAGACTGCTATACTCAGCAAAACTATCGGCTATACTCGAAGGGGAAATAAAAGCCCTCCATGATAAAACATATTGAACGAATTTTTGTTCACAAAACCGGATCTACAGAGAATACTCAATGGAATACTTTGGTCAGAAGAGATTAAAGACTCTAAAGAGGGCTCAAAGAATAAGCAAACTACTCTAGAACAATTAATCAAAAGAGGACTAAGAAAACAGCACTACAACACTAACATAAGAATTAGTAAACATTGGTAAATGGTAAATAACCCTCAGTATTAATGCTTTAAGCTTCCTAGTTAAAAGACACTTTGTAGTCATTAAAAGAAAAATTCACCGGGAAGAAATTACAATCCAAACCATATATGTACCTCATATAGGGGCATCCAATTTCATAAACACACACATACACACACACACACACACACACACACGCACACATAAACCTTTATTACCTCTAAAATCTCGCATTAACTCCAACACAGTTATATTGGGCAATTTCAGTGCCTCACTATCACCAATAGGTCAAACAGACAAAAATTAAATAGAAAAAAAAGAAAACTACAGTTAAATGCCATCATAAATCAAATGAATTTTACAGACATCTACAGAATTTTCCATCCAAATATCAAAGATTATACTTTCTTACTAGCAGCCCATGGAACTTTCTCCAAATGTGACCACATATTAGGACAAAAAATAAGGCTATATGAATATGGAAAAATTGGAACATCATCTTGTATCCTATCCAACCACAACCTTGAAGTAGAGCTAGATACTCATCAACAACAATAAAAATGGAAAAAAAAAAAAAACTACAAAAATTCCTGGAAGCTAAACAACACATTACTGAATGGAAATTGGATCATGAGGAAAATCAAGAAGGAAATTAAAATTTTATTAGGACTGAATGAAAATGAAAACACAACATACCAAAAATTAGGGGACCCAATGAAGGCAGTCTTTAGAGCATTAATTTACAGCATTAAGAAACTACGTCAGAAAATTAGAAACATCTCATATAAATAGCTTAATGAGGAAATGGAGAATGGATCAGAAATTAAAAGCACTAGATATACTTGCAGAGGACCCAGATTCTGTTCCCAGCATCCACAGAGCAGCTAACGACCATCCATAACTCCAGCTCCTGGGGGTTTGATGCCCTCTTCTGACCTCTACATGCATTGAAGGAGTTCACTTATATGCAGGTAGGCAATGCACTCATACAAATAAAACAAGAATAATAAATAAAATATTAAAAAATAAATTAATGACACATGGCAAAACCTTGGAGCATAGAACAAACAATATCTAAAAGGAGGAGATGGGAAGGTTTAAATAAGATCAAAGCTGGTATCAATAAAATAGAAATGAAGAAAACAACACAGAGACTCAATAAAACAAAGAATTAGTTCTGTGAAAAGATTAAGACTGTCCAACATTTAACTAAATTAAGCAAAAGAAAGAGAGAGGGGAACAGAAAAAAACAAACCCAGAGACGAAAAGGGAAACATTCCAATATACTCAGAGAAAATTCAGAAAATCATGAGGACATAGTTTAAAATTTAAATTCCTCTAAAGTGGAAAATCTAAAGGAAATGGGTAAGTTTCTAGATATGTAAAGCCTACCAAAATTACATCAAAATGACATAAACAATTTAAACAGACACATAAATGCCAATGAGATATAGTAATTAAAACTCTCCAAACTGAAAAAAGTCATAGACAAGATGGATACAGTGAAGAATTCTACCAGATCTCCAAAGAAATAATGCCACTACTCCTCAAATTATTCTGCTAACAGGAAATGAAGGAAGACTCCCTAGTTCCTTCTATGAACCCACTATAACTCTAATAACAAAACCAGACAAAGACCCAGCAAAAATAAAATTATATGCCAATCTCTCAATGAACATGGATGCAAAAATTTCAAGTGAAAGAACATATCAGAAAGGTTCTCCAACATGATCAAGTTGACGTCATCCCAGAGGTGCAGGGATGGGTAAACATTTGTAAATCAATAAATGTAATCCACCACAGAAACAGACTCAAGGACAGAAACCACATGATCATCTCATTAGATGAGGAAAACACCTTTTACAAAATCCAACATCTATTCCTGATAAAAGTCATAGAGAACATAGGCATGCAGGAAACCTATCTCGACATAACAAAGGCAATATACCACAAGCCCACAGCCAACATCATGCTAAATAGAGGGAAAATGAAAACTTTCCTCTTAAATCAAGAACAAGATAAGTGTTCACGCTATCCATTCCTGTGTAGTAGAATACTTGAAGTCTTAGAGCAATAAGAAAAATGAAGAAGATAATGGGAATAAACATAGGAGAGGAGAAACTCAAAAGTATCTTTACTTGCAGACTATATGATTCTATACACAAAGAATCATACAGACTCCACCAACTCCTAGAGTTGATAAATATATTCAGCAAAGTAGCAGTATACAAAATTAACACTCCAAAATCAGTAGCCTTCCTAATACTATTCATTATAACCTGAAAATCCATAAAATAACTTGAACTAGATCTAGCAGATGAAGTGACCTTTACAATACATCATTAAGACATTGAAGAAAATAACGAAAGGTCGAAAGACCTCTTAGGCTTATGGATTGATAAGCTTAATGTTGCAAAAAGGGCCATTACACCAAAACTAATATACAAATTTAGTTCAGTACACATTAAAACAGAAATTGAAGAATAATCTTAAATTTCATGTGGAAACACACACAAATAAACTAGGATATACTCCTGAATAAAAGAACTGCTAGAAGCATTACCATCTGTGATCTCAAATTATACTACAGAACTCTAGAAAAAAAAACCCAGCAAGATAATGGCATAAGAACAGGCACATGGATCAATGAAGGAAATTTGAGGACAATTTTTAAACCCATATATTTACAGCCGCTTGATTTTTGACAAAGAAGCCAAAAATACATACTGAAGAAAAGACAGCGAGTTCGACAAATGGTGCTGGTCAAACTAGATAAGGTCATGGAGACAAATGAAACTAGACTATCACCATGAACAAAACTGCACTCCAAATGGATCAAAGACCTTATACCCTGACTCACATAGCAAAGAATACATTGGAATTTCCAGGAACAGGAAAGAACTTTATGAACAGCATTTCTATAGCACAAATATTAGGTCAGATTATTGACAAATGGAGCCACATGAAACCAAAAATCTTCTGTACATCAAAGGATACCATAATTTGAGTGAAGAAGTAAGCTACAGATTGGAAAAGTCTTTACCAGATACACCTCTGACAAAGGGTTATTATCTAGAATATACAAAGACCTCAGAAGCTAAACATCAAAAAATAAACAACCCAATTAAAAAGTGGAAGAAGAAGCTGAACAGGGAATTCTCTAAAGATAAAATACAAATGACTGAGAAATACTTTTCTAAGATCAAACATATTTATTCATTGAGAAAAATGCAGATTAAAACCGGGTTGAGACTTCATCTTACATCTCTCAGAATGGCAAAGACCACACAAAGAAACAATGACAAATGCTGGTGAGGCTGTGGAGAATCTGGACATCTTATCCTCTGCTGGTGGGAAAAGAAACTGGTGTAGCTGCTATGGAACTCAGTATGGAGATTCCTCAAAAAACTTGGAATTGATTTATCATAAGACCCAGCCACATGACCCTTGGGCATACACTCAAAAGGCTCTATGCCCTACTACAGAAATACCTGTTCATCCGTGTTCATTGCTGCACTGTTCATAATGACCAGAAATTGGAAACAACATAGAGATCAATCAGCTGATGAATGGGTAATGAAGGTACTGTACAGATACATAACCAAATATTTTTTGTGTCTTAAAAATCAAATTTGAGAATTTTTCAGGTAAATGGATCCACCTGGAAACAATCCTCCTGATCCAGTAAACTCAGACTCAGAAAAGCAAGTGTCACATGTTGTCTCTCCTAGCTGGATACCACCTTTGAAACCTTAGATAAGCATATCTCAATTTGAAACTCTAGAGATGTCAATAAACTAATAAATGGTCATGGGCGTGGGAGGAAGAGTCGTAGAAGGCAGTGATATGAAGGAGGAAAGGGGATCAGTAGACTAGGAAGGGTTAAATGGGGTGGGGAATAGGAGGAAAGGCCTGCGGAGGGGGTATGGGAAGGGATAAGTAACACGAAAGGCCTTTAGAAAATGTCATATGGAAACCTACCACTATAAAAGCTTCTTAAAATATATAGATATATATCAAAAAGAGATTAAAAGGAGTTATCCGATAACACGAGAACATTGCCCTTTCTAGATATCATAGACTAATGAAAAAATATACCTCAATGTCCAGAATGACCAACCAGCTTCTCTAGAAGCTGTTGACCAGGGGTCCTGTAGACCCTCAAACAGTACTGGCCATTGTCCCTAAACTTGGTTACCCACGAGATTTGGATGGTAGGACCCTATTGCTGGTGATACTACATGCCTGAGCTGTAGAACAAACAAGGAGAAAGCCTCATCTCTACAAGTAGCATTAATAGTGCTGGAAGATGCTATGCATGCTAATGGAGAGAAAAAATAATTATCAAACTTAATCAGCTGTGAATTCTGTGAACTACAATAACAACTGACCTGGCAAGATATGTCCATTGGTAGAATAGTGACACAAATATTATGGGTGTGATCAACTACTCTTTAATGGGATTTAAGGTCTGTTTCACATGATGAAATACGGATCTGACATTGATATTAGTCTTGGGAACCTGAGGCTAGATGGGTCCCAGGGCACAGGGAAGAACCTAAGAGTTTTCTACCAAACAGTTATTGTATTAAACTGACTCTTAGCAACTTATTGTTATAACCATAGATTAATACATCTTTCAACTCTCACCAGAGAAATTTCATTGTGCAACAGATGGTGATTAACACAGAAATCCACAACTGGCCAATGTGCAGAGAACAAGAGGCCACAGAGTCTTTATCCCTAAATAGGACCTGTATCAAACCTCTGCCTCCTAAGGCTCAGGGATCATTGTAGAAGAAGGGCAGAAATATGGTAAGAGACAGAGATGGTGGGTGAGCACAAAGAAACAGAGTTTTCCAGACAGCTGGTCAATGATTCCTATCAACCCACAGCAATGGTGGAAGGTGCCCAAGTCCCATGCAAGCTCAAGCCAGACAAAATCCCTGCATAGACATGAGGAATTAGGTCAGAATCTTCCACCCCAGCATATGACTGCTAGGAGGGGCAGAGGCAGTCTCTTTCAAGCAGGGAACTCTTGGTAGGTTAACCTGGCTCCAGTAGTATACGTGTATATGAATACATTAATCTGGGTGGGGGAATGGAGAAGGTGTGTATAGGGGAGGGACTGTAAATAATAAATTATGTTGCATGAAAATCACAAAAATTCAATTAAAAAAGAAAAAATCTAGTACAATCCTTTGATAGTAGTTCATTAGATCAGTTCTTCACATCCCTTTCTGCACCCAGCAACAAAGGTCTTCTTTGCTAACAAAGATTGGTACTACTTCCTTCTCTGGTTCTTTACCCTGTAGTTTCCAGATTGTTCATCCATATCTACAAGGTCGATTGGTGACAAGAGGAATTTTTGCCACCAGCAGTGGTTGGAAGGAGAGGAGCTTCGGAATATAAAAAAACTCAGGAGGAGAAAATTTTAAAACAAAAGTAAATCAATGCATTGAAGAAACTATTTTGTCTAAAATCGTCCTTGGAAACATAATCATGAAATTTTCCTCAAGAGTAGTTCCAAGAGTCTTAAACTCTTCAATGTCTAAGCAACTCATTTCCTTGTTTAGAATTATTCCAAGATATTTTATGAGGCGCTTATGAGTGATATTATTTTCCTGGTTCTTCTCTTAATCTGTTTTTCATTGACCTGTAAGAAGATTGCTGTTTTAAAATAAATGACAGCAAGAGCCAGAAGGGGGTGTTATGAAAGGGGAACACTTATTCACTGTTGTTGGGAATGCATCTTGGTATACAACTGTGGAAATCAGTGTGGAGTTATCCCATAAACCTTAAAATAGAACTACCATATACCACAGGTTATACCACTCCTGGGCATCTATCCAAGAACCTTTTGTTCTTTTGTAGAGATAGCTGCCAATCTATGTTCACTGCTGCTCTAATTGCAGTATCTAGAGAAAGGGATCAATGTAGGTGTAGATCACCTGAAAAGACAATGGAAATGTGGTCCAAATATACAACGTGACTTTATTCAGTGGTAAAGAAAAGTGAAATCATGCAACATGCAGGTGAATTAATGGAACTGCAAGTATTATGCTGAGTATGTAACCCTGTGTCATCAGCCAATTCACGCATGTTCTCTCTTCAAGTTTTAAGATTTATATTTAGCTTAGAGTGCTTGTAGAGAAGCCAGGAAGTAAGAAATGGTCCTTTGGGGGGAAGCAACCTTAAGGGAAGAAGCTAGAAATCGTGTGATATCTAAAACTAATGATGTGTGAGAAAGCCATATGGAATGCTCCAATTTTGTAAGCTACTAAATAAAATAGATAAGAGTTGGAGTGGAGGGACTCTGCATGGGTAGATAGTGATGTTCTCAGAAGTCATATGTTATTAAATAAAAGCCCAAATGCCAAGTGTGGCATGCTTCTTTATGAGTGACCAGGAAGATCCCAGAAGCCCCCAATACAATACACTCTGTTGCCATTGACCCTTGTTACCTCCTAGAACTAGATGATAAGATCCTATCGCTGAAGACACCACCCACTAGGGCTAGAGAACATAGCGAAATCAAGTTAAAACCTGCCCTGCAGCTTCCTCCCTTCTGGCTAACTTTCACAGTGTCAGAATATGATATGCAGGCAACTGAGGAGGAAATGTCAACAGTCTTACTGATTATGAGACCTGAGAGCTAAAATACCAGTTTGCCAGGCAAGATGTGCTCCGTGGTGTAATGTGGCAAGACTGTAACAAGGGTAACCACTGTTTTCTGATTAAAGTCCAATGCACCTAGAAATTCATATCTGGTAATGTATATGTGGTTAAAAAAAATAAATAACTGCAAGCCTGGGGAAGTCACAGACTTAAGGGGGAACCAATTATGTTTTTTTTGTTTTTGTTTTTATTTTTATAAATTGACCTGATATTGAACTTCCCTACAAATATTTGTGTTTGTACGCATGACTCAGTGTGGCTCTCAACCTTGGTCAAAGAAAATTCTTTTCTTAAGTGGGCAATAGATGCAAAGACTTATGACTGGTCAAAGTGTTGAAAATAAGTGGTTGTTGAGCGCTCAGTGTTAGATAAGACATCAATATCACCACTCCAGGTCCCAGGGAGAATTACAGAAGAGGGATCAGAAAGAACTTAAGAACCAGAGGATGGAAATGAGCACTGTGAGACACTGTCTCTGGACATGAAATGGGTGTTGCACCTAAGAGCTCAGAGCAGCACTGGCTACCCGTACAAGACCCACACAGGACCCAAGAACCAGAGGATGGAAATGAGCACTGTGAGACACTGTCTTCTGGACATGAAATGGGTGTTGTACCTAAGAGCTCAGAGCAGCACTGGCTACCCGTACAAGACCCACACAGGACCTGGCCTATCAGCATCTATCCACGGAAGAGCAACGAAGTCATCAGGCCCCACACCTCCCTGAGGAGCTCCAGGCAGTCAATGTTGGCTGTGGGGAGGGAGTTGTAGTTCTCATCGTGTAATCACCAACAATTTGCCCCTGCTCAAGTAAATAACTCACCACTAATACTTATGCAGGCAACTTAGTTAAATTCATTAGGTAATAAACAATTAAAAAGATGAAAAAAGAAGGGTGACTTGTTAGAAAGAAGGGATTTGGTGGGTGGTAAAAAGATGGGATTGTAATGGCAAGCTGGTTCTCTCCTACCATGTTAGCTCTGGTGATCAAATTCTTACCCCTAGCCTTGGTGGCAAGCACATTGCCCTCTGATCCAGCTTTCTGGACCTTGGAAAGAAATGTCTAGGTCTTCAGTAATTTAGAAATCAAGCCAGGTGGCAGACACCTTTAATCGCAGCACTCAGGAGGCAGAAGCTGTTGAATCTCTGTGAGATCAAGGCCTGCCTGACCTACAAAGAGAGTTCCAGGCCATGTGGGGTTACAGGGAGAGCCTGTCTCAAAATCTTACTCCCCCCCAAATTAAAAATTGATGAATCATATTATCTAACAGTCCCACCCCTTGGCATATTATAAAAGGACCATATAGTCTTCTACAAAGATACTAGTTAATCCATGTTCATTGCAGATCTCTTCTCAATAGTCAGAAAATGAAAACAACCTAGACATCCATCAGTAGGTGAGTGTATAATGAACGTGCGGTTCATATACTCAATGCAGTGCTACTCAGCTGTAAAGAGACAGGGAATTATGAAACTATCAGGCAAATGAATGGAGCTAAAAATAATCATTGAAGTAACTTGGACCCAGGAAGACAACTACTTCATGCTCTTTCTGACATGTAGATGCCAGCCTTAAGTCTTTAGATATGTTTATTCAAATTGGAGTACAGAAGACAGGAAACTAGTAAAGGGGCAGCAGAGGATATTCAGGAAAGGGGGATAGCGTACAAGTAAAGGGGTTAGGGGAGTAACAGAAAAGGAATGGTTAAATGGGCTGACGGATGGGAGGCCCGGGTCCAGGAAGGAGTAATGGAGAGGATAACTAACCCTAAAGATCTTCAAGAATGCCTTATGTTAACCTGCTGTAGAAGCTTCATGAAACATATGCATATACACATACATATACATGTACATATACATATACATATATAAAAGAAGTTTAAGTGGGGTTACCTTATATCTGGCTGATAATGTCTCTCCAAGACGCCATAGAGCACCAAGTAAAAAAATCCAGTGCCAGACTTGGGCTCCCTTTTATAGAGTTGTTGGTCAGTGGGGTCCATTTGTTACCTAAACATCACAGACTGCTGGCATTGCTCTTGGTTACCCTCCAGAACTTGATGGTAATACCCTATTGCTGAAGACAGCATATGACTGAGCCATAGAATATGGTGCAATCAAGCAGGTACTGACCAGAACGCTTCATCCCTACTTGCTAATGTTAGACGAATCTACACTGGATGTTGGGGAGAAAGGGAATCAACAGTCTCAGCCAGCTGTGAAGTCTGCAAGCCACAGCAGCAAATGAAGCAGCAAGATAAGTGTAGGTATCATGAATTTAATGAGAGTAACCAAACACTTTCTGATTGGTTTAAAGCGAGTTGCCCAAGACAGAACCCATGCCTGGCACCCTAAACTGGGTCAAAAGCCCATGGCTGACTAGGTCATAAGCCCTCAGGGAGAATTTATATTTGGTTAATAAACATAGTAATTAACTGCCCCCTAAGATCTTATCATTATGGACATACATTAGTATACTTCTCAACCCTCATCAGCAAGATTTCTTTTACAGTAGACGACAATTATTACAACCGGTCAACATGCAGAAAATAGAGACTATGTAGCA
Organism: Nannospalax galili; assembly: GCF_000622305.1. NCBI lineage: Eukaryota > Metazoa > Chordata > Mammalia > Rodentia > Spalacidae > Nannospalax > Nannospalax galili. Next base: position 1,349,427 of record NW_008352126.1, read on the forward strand.
CTCAGTTGTAAATGTGACATCTATATCACATTCCCTCTCTCTTGTGGTGAAGTGATCAAGAGAGACGAGGCAGGAAGACTGTAAGGAGTAGATGTCTGTAGTGAGATAGTGTTTGTGAGCTCTTATTATGCAATTACACAGAACTCACAGCAGTTGGGACTGCATGCAGACGACTTGTACCAAACCTAGCCAGGCAATATTTCAGCATGGTTGTAGGAGAGGTTTATCAAGCCCCACAACCCAAGAAGCTACTGCCAACTGACAGCTACTCAGAGAGGGAAGGTCAATTTTCTTTGGGATGTGGGCTCTGAGAAGAATCCCATGCCCCAGTAGATGAACCCAAACCCATGCACGTGCAGGCAGCACTAAGTGGGCTCTGTGGATGTTAAAAAGAATGAAAAGAAGGTGAGAAAGGGAAAAACATGAGGGTGGGAGGGGAAAGTGTTGGTGGGAGAGGGAAGGAATTGGAAGGGAGAGAATTGGTGGCAGATTTGATGAAAACACATGGTATGCAGGTACAAATATTGCAAAGAGCATATTTTAAACAAGGTATAACGTGGGAGAATGTGACTAAAGTTCATATATAATTAAGGTGTGAGAGAATAGATAAAATAGTTTTTTCAATGAATTTCTTTAGATCTTAAACCAATTCATATGACAAGAAACAGAATCAAGACAGGGCAGTTACTCTGTTTATAACCAGTGATTCTTGGCTGTCAAGATCCTGAAGAATAAAATGAAGGCATTCTGCACCTCAGAACAGCTTATCTAATTTCAGTAACGGCTCTCCTCTGCATTCATGTTGCAAAAAAGCTCATGAAAATTTGGGTTGAATCCTATCTCTGGTAAACTAGAACACTGTCTTATAATGATGGTTGACTATAGGCCGAAAGGAAACAAAATACCTGCAACTCATCTTTCAGAGATCAACATATTACTCACTCAAGAATGTTATTTGACTTCACATATGACTTATTTTCTGATAAATGAGACTAGTGCATGATCAGAGTTGTTTTAACTAAGTTCTTGTTAAATACCATGATGCCTCTTTTTTTCAGTCAGTGTATCAGGATCATATCAATAACGTTGCTCAGGTCAGCTCAGCATAAAGAAGGCAGATATATCTATACTAGTAATTTTTGTTGAAAACATTTTATTTTATCATGGCAAGATTAACACTGAAATTTAAAGAGAAACATAAAGCTAGGAATAAAATTTTAAATAACACTGAGAGTTTCCACATACATCATTAAGAATCTACTTAATGTAAAATGAAAATTCTGAGTTCTAAACATAAGTATCAAAGATATGAAAAGTAATGCTGGAAGTAAAAACTTGTTTGAATTTTTCAGCATAGAATACATAAATTATCATGAAAGCAAATACTTTAATCATACTGAAAATACATCATTCAGTATCTTGGACCTTGATTTTTCAATTAATTAACATACTTATTTAGTTATTTTCTTTAGTGATCTATTAAATAAAGAAATACAGAAGCAAATAGAAAATAGACATAAGGGAGCAATTGTAAAACATCAAAATTGAAGTAGATGAAATAAAGTAAAATAATGTTCAAAATATATTTTATTGAATGGTTTGCATTTAATACAGTACCTCTTAATCATATTTAGACCTATTTCCCTGACAGCATCCTCTCATACCCCTCAACCCCAACCAAATTTCATGCACTCTGTCTTATATGTTGAGGCCTATTGAGTCAGAGTGCTAAAATGATTTATTAAAGTTTTTTCCTGAATCTTATATTTTTCCTCTTTCTGTTTTCTGATTCATATGGGAGATTGGACCTAGAACTTTGTCCTTACTCTGTACACTGAGTCCAATTCCTAGTGCCTCCATTTATTTTATCACATAATTCATTACATACAATAATGCAGCCAGTTTTAGTACACATCGTCTCTTTAGAATAAGGTTAAGTTTCATGTGTGCTATCACATTATAAAGATAAACATCTCCAAATTATATAACACAGTTTATATTTTTAGGGTGTACAATTAAATCATCTGCTAAAAATTGTTCAGTAAAGACCTTTAGAATAAATATACAAAGCCAGATCATTGTGTTTACCCACCCTGGCCCTCTGTAATCTTGAGTATAATTTCATTACAAGGAGCTAATATAATGTAAGTGGTGAGACCACACTATCAACAAAAATTCCAAATACATAGTTTAAAAATGATGTATCCTACATACAAAACTTCTAAATTTCAAATCAGAGATTGTCAAACAGTGCACCAACAATACCCCAGTAACTTTCAGGACAAAAAACCCCGAGCAGTGTGAAGTGTGGTGGGAGTGGGCTTCTACTTCATCTTCGAGTTCAGTTTGCTTCCTAACAACTGCTAGTGAGAGTTACTGTCTACCTACAAATGGGAACGTTGTACTGAACAAATCAATGACCACAGCTTCGTGAAAACAGTGAGGGTAATGCAGCAGGACAATACTGTGCTCAGGTTACCGGTGGTGTGTTAGGCCGTTCATTTCAAAGAGCCCTGAATCTCTTACAGATCTATACAAGAATAGTATAATGGTGACCACTCTGGGGACTGCTTGGTGAAGTCAGCAAGTAGGTGACAGGTACAGGGTGGCCAGCGTTATTGCAGTCAGTGAGACATGTCTCTGAAACATACATTTTGTCACTAAGGAGCATGCCGCCAACCCTGGGCATTAGCCTGTTTGCCGGGTAGATTTAATTCCTGTCTGTGCATTTGCAAAGTGTCATTGCATGTATTTCAGCCGTAGCTCTGAATATAAAAACCATCCATAAATCTTAAAAGATTGGACCAGAAATTTAAAATATAGCTTGGTTTAGGTGTCTATACTGCATTCTCTCTTTCTAAATTTCCCTGAGTTGAAGGGGTACTTTTACCTGACTTAGTTCCCAAATCCAGTGTCAACCGAACAAAAATATTGTGAAGAAACCACGTGCATTAGTTACTTTTCTGTTGCTGTGATAGAAACACCATGACCAAGAGAACATATAAAAGGAGGAGGTTTTTTGAGCTTAGGCTTCCAAGGGGCAAGAGCCCATCATGGTGGGGAGGCGTGATGGCAGAAGTGGCTGGAGGAGGAGAGGAAGCTAAGATCTCACATCTTCAAGCAGGCACAGGGAGCAAGAGAGCAAGTCGGCAAGGCTTAAGAAGTGTCTAAGCCCTCCTCCAGTGGCATGCTTCCTCCAGCATGGCCACAGCTCCTAAGATCGCCCCAAATGGGGTCACCAACTGGGGACAAAATGTCCAAATACTTGGAGCCCATGTGGGACATTATCATTCAAACCACCACACCATGTCTACGAGTAAAGCAGAGGTCTGGATGAGAACAAGTCTGGCATAATTTTACATGTGTCCTCAAGGGTCAGAAAGAGAGAGCATTCATGCCACTGTGATTAGAACTGAACCCCAGTCAGCACACCTCTAGTCACTCTCCTGTGTTATGCCACACTCCGAGACTCTAGTACCTTTAGGTACCGTGCTGTGGAAGTGTTTTTCATTTCCCTGTTGCTATGAAAGTCTGAAATAAATACAAGAAGATTTCAGTCCTTGCTATTACTCTAAGCCTTGGGCATGAGGCATCATTTTTTTCAGATATTTTTCCTATGGCTTGAAGTAAAAATAAAATACATTTAGAAAATACAACTATCAATGAGATATTTAATTTTTTATTTTGAATTTTCAGACCTTCGTCTCTATATCACTTTTAAGTTAATTTCGTATAATTTCTATAACAGAAACACTACAAGAGAAAGCAACAAAAAAATCTTAGCATGTTTTTTTCTTAAATATTCTCAATGAGCATTTCAAAATGTATGTTCTGGTTAATTCAGTTAAGCAAATGTTTATTGATCTGTTAACATGTCCTCAAGTAGAAATCCATACACTCATTTAATATGAATGTCCCAAATTTTAACATTACCTGATTATATTGGATGACCACCAAGGCACTGTAGTATACACCGGGACTTTTAGGGTCACTGAGAGTCTTACGTGGCAGCATGCTAGTGCTTATGGTTACATGAATCCTCAAAACCAATAGAATTGTACTACAGAAAGAGCAAACTTCAAGTAGTGTTTAAAAAATTCTCTCTGGATGGTGGCACAATGAATAACACATCTAACTAGGATTAGAAGAGTCCATGCTGGCAAGATTGCTCAGCAGGTAAAGGTGGGACAATGAGGGCATGTCTGTATGCACGTGCTAGTAATTACACGCCTCTGTATCCCTAACTCTCTTCCACGATGGTCTCCCGAACATCCATTTCGGTGTACACATGCCTTGTCTCCTAAGTGCCCTTCTCAGCAAACATAGGAGAGGCCTCAACAGAATGTCTGTGTCTAATACATGGACAGAAAACATGAGTTTAATCTGTGCGGAACTGAGCAAAGAAAGTATCAATCTTCAGGAACGGTGTACTAATGAATGCTAAAATCAATAATTGAGTGATTTAAAGAGAATGAAATGCCTGTATAATCTCAAGGTAACTTGACTAACTTATTTATTAATCCCTATGATGTTTTTAAAATGTTGTCATGAATTATTGATATTTTTCCATAAAGGAAGAGGAACTTGATTTTTCTCTACTAAGTTCTTAAGTTCTACTGAACAGCCTGATTTACTATTCAACAGAAATTAGAAAAGTCATAAGTTTAAAGTAGAAAAACCTAGAAAATTCCATTTAAACCAAGTGATCAGGACTACAATCACCAATAAGTCAGTGTTACTAAATAGCCTCTGATATAATATGGAAAAGCCACTTCCTCCACGTTAGCCATTCCTAAATCACTGATTAATTATAGAAATCACTGTAGAAACCCAATGAGAATTGGAAAGCTAGAGCATTATACATCCAAGCGATTGTCCAGGTCTTACATAAACAAAGAGCAGTTTTCAATGACCCTGGAGACCAGTGGATCCTGTACTGAACTATGATGGGAAGGAAAAGAGGAAGTCTTCAGAAATGCCCTCAGAAACTTTAGTTAACAGTACGGACTAAAATTAGTTCCTCAGTGTTGAGAGGCACACTAGACTGTATACCGTATGAGCTTCAACATTAGGAACAACTGGATTCTAGGCACCCAGGAACCCCTTGTACTATCTTTGCAACTCTTCAGTGAGTCTGAAATAATTTAGAAATTAAAAAGTAGATAAAAAGAAAGTAAAAAAACCTCACTGATTTACTACTAATTGCAAGCTAGTCCTAAGTTTCTCTGTCTTTTATTTTCTATCTTATTTTGTATGATTTCTATTTTTCTAGACTAGAACTGCATTCGACAACTCTCCATTTAGGTTTCTTTATAAGATTTCTGACTTTTAAAAATTGACTGGGGAAGTTCAAACAAACTTATTCCCTGATCACTTCTTTAGACTGCCAGTGTCACCCACAGACAAGACCTTTGACTTACAATTCTTCTAACTAAATTTCTACTGTGTTGACTGTCATTCAAAGATACATAACCCACCCTCTGAGAATTGGCTGTGATATATGGAAAACATTGCTAACCTTCAAATGTTTGTTTTATAAAATTTTTCACAAAAATAAGTATGTGGAAAATTGATCTAAAATTTAAGCTGAGATAATATATACATTTTATCTATTTCAGTCCAATCTAGGACCTTACATAGCACTTATTGTCATTCAAAAAATGTGATATAATTGAAAAACTAAAAGTGCTCATTCTACCTCAAATAAGTTGAATGAGTAGGTAGCATATACAGATCATTGCCAGCTTAAGGCATGAGTCTATACATCCTAAAGTAGGTATACTTAGAACTATACACTTATTTATAAGAATTATTTAAAGTTGCCCTTAAAAACTGCCTGTGGTCCTCCTTAAAGTCTGAAGAACATGAGGAGATGATCTAGAATGATGATATTTTAAAATAACTAAGTTCCCCTAATGATCACTGTTACCCCTCACCTACATAATAACTACCTAAACTAGCCTCTGTTACAGACCATCCTAAGGTGCTTTTATAGCCTCTAACTAGTCAAAAGATTTTAGGCGAGTGAACTGGCCTTCAGACTAATACAGAGTGGTGTTTCCACCTGAAATCGCCAGTTGGATGAATATTTGTTGTGTATCATATTATCTATGAGTCAGGCAAAAATAACTCTGTGTCTGGACCAGAGATATTAGTGGGTTAAGGATAAGAAAGGTGATATTCAGGACCAGAAGGACAAAGGCAGATATAAGGAAAGGCAGCAAAAGACAGAAGTCATTCTGATGATACAGATTAGCGACTCTGAAAGAAGCAAAGGTCAAGGAAAGACTTTTTCTGGCAGTCAGACATCAGGAAGTGCAGACCGGGGCCAATTTGGTCAGACTAAGATAAGGTTTTGGACAAGAAAAACTGATACAGCACATAAGAGATTAGACGAACTTTGGTTCAAGTAAAACCCGACCTTGGACACAGATAGAATTTTCATTATATCTTGCTGGAGTAAGATTTGCTGAGTGTCCTGGTAAGGGAAGTCCAGACTCCTGAATGCAAGTAATTATCTTTTCCAAACTAATACACAATGTTAAATTAATCATATTCATGCACAATTACAATCTATCTGTGCTTTTAGCTTTCCGGCTTCTAATGAAGACACCAGTAAATCACAATAATCAAATCCACGGCCTGCATTAGAATTCCTCATGTCCTTCGAAGGTAAATAGAAAAGGCTTCTCTACACAAGTGTCTGTGGCAACCATCCCATTTCCTGTTGTTATGATTTACTCCACCTCTCACATGACACTCAGTACCTTCTACTTCCATATTTAAATACTTTTCTAGTGTATGGCTTTTTCTACTTGAGCCAGAGAACTACTTACAGAATAAGGTTATGGATTTAGAACAAAGGTGTAGACGCTCCTTGACAAGGTAACCATATGCTTCTCTACACACCTTTCCATGCCTATGAATTATGTAACTTTACTGACATACTTGTCATTTTCTTTGCCTCCACTTCCACTTGGAAAAATTCCCTTTTATTGATTAACATTTTAGTTTGTTTCTCCGTTGCTGTGACAAAACACTCTGACCAATACCAACCTGGGGAGGAAAGGGTTTATTCAGCTTACATCTCCCAGGTCTCAGTTCATCAGGGAGCCCAAGGTAGGAACTCAGGGCAGGAACCTGGAGGCAGGAGCTGGAGCACAGGCCATGGAGGAATGCTGCTTACTGGCTTGCTCCCCTGGCCCCTGCTCAGCCTGCTTTCTTATGCAACACAGGCCCACCTGCCCAGGTCACTCATCAAGAAGATGCCCCTCAGACATGGCCACAGGCCAGTCCAATAGAGGCAATTCCCTGATTGAGGCTCCCTCAACCCAGGTGTGTCAAGTTAACACTAAAGCTATCCAGCACAATGTAAATGCTACCATGACGATCAGTTCATATAATAATCTCCCTTATCAAATGCTGTTCTTACCCTCCACTCATCCTCTCACACACCATATGTACATCCTTACATTGCTGTGGTCCTATTAGCTCTCTTCATCAATTGGTTGTTTTTGAAAACAGAAGTTTCTAATGGCCAATTTATGTTTATGCACATGGTATTGATATGGACAGTCATCGTGACTCAGCTAAAATGTGACTTACATCCAATGATGTGCAGGAACACTGAAAGTAAACACTAACATGATCTGTTATATAACTATTTTGGGAGCAGTCGCATTTTGGATGTGGCTGTCTGTAGGCTTGTGTGCCTACCTACATGTGACCCGTGTGCTGATCTATTTGTGCCAGTGTGTGCCCAGGTCTGGGTGTCTGCTTAGGATGGCCTGTCAATAGGCTTTTGCACACAGTGAATAAAGGTGTCTTATCTGCCCGTGAGTATTCAAAAATTCTTAACCTTCCCACCTCCTCCTTTCCTGGCATCAGAACACGGACCTCACAATGAACAGCTCTGAGGCATGTAACCCTCTCTCCTTCAGCTTTGCATGACTTTGCCCATAACTATATTGAATGTTCACCTAAGAAATAAACTGATGGGAAATTAGAAATTGTATAGAAAAACAAAATAAAACCATAAAAATGAATGAACACAAGATATGCTTTTGAAAAGGTGAATAACTTCCCAAATATAGAATTCTGTAATACGTAGCTAACTCTAGCAGAGATAATTCATTGCCTGTTGTTTTGATCTCTTTTCCTGTTGCTGTGATAAATTACTCTGGTCAAAGCAAAATGAGGAAAAAAGGATTTATTCCGTTCAAGGAGACAGCCGTGATGGTAGTAGGGAAGAGGCGGTGGGCATGGACATCCCGAATCAGGACACAATGATGACAGCATGCTGCCATTTGGTCCCCTTTCCCAATTTTGTAGTCCAGGATCCTCTGCCCAGGAAGGGAAGCTCAAATGACTCAATTATTATAATCCCCACACAAAGTCTGAGAGGCTAACCTTAATGGAGATAATCCTTCACGATGTGCTCAGGGGAGGCCCATCTCCTAGGTGATTCTAGATTCTCTCAAATTGATAATTAACACTAGACATCGCACCAATAGTTAAAACTACTGACATTGAGAATCTGACCTTGAACACCTATTCACTTGTGCTTATTAAGAATGCTGTTGCTTCTTGGACTAGGCCAAAAATTTTCCATATTTAATTCTAAGTAGCCTATATGAACTATTTTTAGTAATTACACAGTCAGAAGATACCTACAAATAGTGTCTCAAGTGACTCACAAGCTACCACATGTTTTCAAAGATATCTCTCGAATTTACCAGGATGGAGATAATATAAATTCTCTATACTTTTGGCTCCATGGTATTACAAGATTTTTATTTAGGGGAAATTGAGTAGGTGATCCATATTCTGATTCATCTCTAATAGCATCAATCATCTTGAACTAACACCCTCCAAGCAAACCACTTGGCTTTCATCCCTATGTGCTGACATACATCACTTTCTTTTAACTCACCTTACCTTTTTCAGGCTGTCTTAGCAAGGCTAAAGAGAGACTGGATAATTCCAAACCTATCAAAAGACAACTCATAAAACAGGAAGTAAAACAATAATCAAAGTTCTGAAGAGCCGGTAATTGTACCAGACTTTGTAATGGTTTAATATTAACTGTCAACTTGACTGTGTCTGGAATCACCTTGGAGACAAGTCTCCAGGCACACCAGTGAGGGCTTGTCTAGATTAGATTAAGTGATGTGGAAAGACCCTGTGATCACGGTCCAAGGTCAGAAGCCAACAAAGGAGGAGGATCAGTGGAGGCCAGGAGGTTAAACAAATTGAGAGGAGCCTCAGAGAAATGAGACATACTTCTTCTACCAGCATAGCTAGGCAGCAGCCACCAGCAGGCACCCCAGCACACACCAGCACACAGGGCTGCCCATGGCCAGGCACAGGCCACATGGGCATCACACAGTCCTAAAGGCAAACAGAACACATGCAGACAAAAGTAGAGGGCTCTGGCCTCTGATCTCAGACCTCATTTATACAAAAATGGTTAGATGATAGATATAGGAGTCCCCAGACATCTGGTCTCGGCATTTTGTACTGGGACCTGCCCTAAGACGCTCCACGTTAGTTATCTTGCCCCATGTCAGATGTCTAAAGCAGCACCATGTGCCATGTGGTATAAACAGAAACTGCCCCTATGGCCTTCGGTTCCTTACAGAGTGTCTCTAATAGCAGGTGGCACCATTCTCTGTGCTGGGGACCTGGACTGCTCGAAAAAGGAGAAAGCTAGCCCAGGGCAATCATTCTTCTCCTTCTGTGCTGTGACTATAGGTGTGACGTGATCAGCTGACTCAAGATCCGAACCCCATGGTTTCCCTACTGGGATGCAGTGTATCCTCAAACACTGAGCCAAAATAAACTCTTCCTCCTGTGAGCTACTTTGATTGAGGTATTTAATTGAAGTAGCCGGAGAAGTAACTTAAACAGTGATGCAGTGATTGCTTCGTGAAACATCATTTGAAGCACCATTTCAAATCATAAATCATATTTCTGAGTCAACTAAGCTTCAATCTCTCTCTCTCTGTCTCTGTCTCTCTCTCTTCTTTACCTATCTCTTTTCTCCATATTATATAATTATCTGGAGATAAACCTGCCCCTTTAGCTCAGTTGCTCTAATAGAATAAAACAGTATAAATATCTACATACTCTATGAATTTGTTTACCTGTATATAAAAATAAATAAATAAATAAATAAACCCTTGTCAGATATTTTAGGAATAAGGTTTTGTAGTGCATATGTTTCACAACAGTGATAATAACGTTAAATATACAACAATAAGAGGAAAGATATAAATACCAAGTGACTCCTCTTCTCCTGGACTATCCTACAACTCATATTTTTAACAAGAAATTGTCTGAATCCAGTAAACATGCAAATCAGTGGAAATCACATTGATTTGCATCCAGTAAATCTATGTTATAATATCAAGGCTACAGTCAGTTTTTGGCCTCGGGTACATTTTTAATCTCTTTGATGTCAACGTCCTCTCCTGGAAACTTGAGATAAATGATTCTTACAGCACTATTCTAGGATTATATAAAATAATTTGTGTGAGGCCATAATCATAGTGTCTTAAAGTCATTCAACAAAATTAGTTTCTTTGATATAAGATCAAGGGTACTGAATTTGTATGATGCTTCCAGAATACATTTCACACTAGTTTGTCAACATCAGGACTTCTGAAATGAAGCCTCTTACTCTGGGTAAAGAAAATCATCTCTGTGTGTATTACGTACAGTTCGGAAGGCTTTGGAAGGGTGCATGGAGTTCCCTATTAAAATTTTGCATTCTTTATCTGTGTCTTTGTTTTCTGTTATGGGTTCTTTAAGGATTCTTTAGTTTTTGTTTGTTCGTTTTCTTTTCTTTCTTTTTCTTTTATGAGACAGGGTCTCCCTATAGTCCCAACTGGACTGGAACCACAATGTGCAGCATGCTGGCTTTGATTGTACAGAGTTCCACCTGCCTCTGCATCCTGAGTACTGAGATTAAAGGCGAGCACCACCAGGCCCAGCAAAGTTTCTTTCTTGAGAAGAATCATTAAGAGAAAAAATGTAATGGGGAAAACATTTGGCAAGTAGCCTCCTGGAGAACAGAGATTAAAGACCATTAGAGCAGAGAAATGACCTCCACAAAGGCAAGAGTTATCTCTGTCCTTTAAAACAGATCTATAAAAACCTGGCTGAGAGAAAGTGTTGAGACGTCTTGAATCCTTGTGATTCTTCAATCTTATTAAGCTCCTGGCTGTTATTCAGGAAGCGTCAATTCTACTTGAGACCCATATATAGAGCAAAGAAATGAAATTAAATTGGATTTGAAAAATATCCTGCCTTCAGAAAGCTTTCACTAATGGAGACAGGAGAGGGTCAAAGTAAGATGAAATAATTGCAGAAATAAGAAGGAAAATAATATTGATGCCTTAGGAGAGGCTTTACCAACATCATATAGGATAGACTGATAATGAAATCCATCAGTGAAGATCATAAATTCCCATCAAGTAAATTTACATGTCTTTCTGTGATCAAGTAAAAGAAAAAGAAAAATAAAGAGTTTTGTGGCAGGAAGTGAAAGGTAGGATAGGAGAGCAGGATGAGAAATATTATTTTGGTGACTACTGATTATTAATGTCATTAGCATTACCTTTTTTTGTCTTTTTGAGACAGGATCTCCCTGTAGCCCTAGCTGCCCTGGATCATTAGCATTATTTTTTAAAAACTCCAGAAGATCATTCAACATTGGAACTATTTTCTCCACACACAGAACATGTTAAAGTTGGTTAAAGAGTCAAGCAGTAAGTGAATGGAGTCTGTCACCACTGGCTGATCTCCTGAGACTGATCCTTCACTGTGTCTAACAAAACTCTGACAGTGTTTTTATGTCACAGAGTAGTGAATTAAATTTTTTCAGAATCTGAAACACTAGCCCTGAGGACAATCTTGCAAGGTAAAGCTCAAAAATAGGTGTATTTACGAAGGTAAGGTTTTTATTTTTGTTTTTGAGATACCTAACCATAAAAACAAAAATGGGAGTGCACTCCATGTAGGTGGTAAAAGAAAACTGAACACATGCACATACCTACACATACTTACACATGCATGCACACACATACACATACAAACACCGTATATACATAGGTAAGTACATATATATATGCATGCATACAGACATACATGCCACGCATGTATACCTATACATACATGACCTGTTTTAATTAAATAATGCATTATCATTTAAGAAAATTGTTATCCCTACATTTGATAGCAAATATAGATAGCTTTTGTAGTTTGTCTCAGTGCTTGAAATAATTATCCACTTTATCATACTGTGGGTGTGACAAAAATGAATGCTGCATTTAATATGCTTATGGGGTCCAGGCACAGTGAGATGTACTATGGAAATACGCTGAAGGAACGGGAAGGGTTCTCATTCTGTTTTGTCTTGCATAAAATCCTTCACCCTCGACAAGCACAGAGGGGAAATTTTAGCAGGGAAGGCATATTTAGAATGATACATTTATATTTATTAAGTTTATTTTTCCACAGAAAACTTTTCTCTTAAAATATTGAACTGTGGCTTTTCGAGACGTCAAGTGATTAAAAGAGCCTAATGAGGAAAAGAATCAATGGCCCAGAAGAACTGAAATTAGAGTTAGGAATTAATTGATTTTGAAAAAAATAAGATTCAAAGAGAATATTAAATGAAATTCCTCTAGAATCATTAAGTTTGTAGTAATAAAGTGAGTGGGTATTACTTATGAATATTTTGACTAGATAAGCTTCAAATTCTAAGCAGTCGGTTTTAAGGAAATTTTCTCTGGACGACACCAGTAAAGTGATCCTTCACTAACACGAAGTCACTGAGGAGCAGCCCCCTGGCCTCATGCCCAAGTGCAGGCCACGTCTGTGCTAGTTACAGGCAGGACATGATGTGCTTGCCTGCTCAACCTCTCTGTACATCTTGTATTTGCAATAACATATAGATTTTCATAGTTAATTCTGCCTTAAGAATCAGTGTTATAATGAACTGCAGTGCTATTAAAAGATTGAAATAAGGACTAAAGCAGATCTGAAAATACTTCATTCCCCTTGAACAATACAAACCCACCATTGTTCTCTAAAAGCTGAAATGCCCACAGTAAACGCTGTTGAGATATTGCTGTTCTGTTGTCCACAGCTTTTATTGTTTGTGAAGTCCCTCAGATGAGCAGATGTGCTGATGTAATTCAGTTTGTTAACACGAAAAAAAAATAAAAACAACTTCACAGAAGTGCCAAAAATAACAGGTGCTGTATAAAGAATTGTAAGAAACCATTATTGGATTTCATAGATTTACCATTTACACACCAGGAACATCTGATAGTATGAAACTATAGGCGTTGATGGACCACTGGAAGTTGATAAAACTGCAGTCAAAAGGGAGGGGAGAATCTGTCTTAGAGAAGACTAGGTTCTTAGGGAACTATGGGTCCCTATGTTATCCTGTATGCATATATAGAATAGTAGCTAAGGGCACGGTTGATTGCATATAATCACTGAGGCAATGGAGTAACTGTAATGATAGTTCATGGAAATAAATCGCTAACTCTACAGTTAATATCTTTGGGTTCCATGAGCTTATATTAAACCTGGAGGGTTGGCAGAGTATAATTCAGGGCATTATGTCATTGAAAACTTCTCTATGAACTTTCTGCATGCTGAGCTGTACAAAATTAAAAAATTAATATTAATATGAAAATTTCCTTCACCCCTGAAATGGATTTCTTATTGCTCCCCAAATAACAGAACTTAAAGTGAAAGCAGGTAGAGGGCCGGGATTCACGGCACTCCTGGGCCTCAGAGTAGTGATTGTGGTCATGTTCTCAGCATAAGTTAGCTCTCACTGCAGAGTCATCTACAATGTAAGCCCTCCGTCACCACTGCCACACTGACTCTGTACCACCAGAAGAGGACCATTTCCACATCATTTTGGGAAAGAAAATGAAGATATCAAAGAACTGTATGTTTGGAAACCTATTCGCCGTAGGTCAACAAAGGTGACAGTTTGTTCTGTATATACATCAAGATGCTTTATGAAACAATGCTGAATGTTTTCACTACGAAGATGAGATAAGTGATTGCAGAGGTGTGTGTGTGTGTGTGTGCGTGTGTGTCTGTGTCTGTGTCTGTGTGTGTGTGTGTGTGTGTGTGTGTCTGTGTCTGTGTCTGTCTGTAAAGATGACCATGACTGCAGGTACCTGAAGATGACAGATGGGATTGTTAGAACCTCTAGAGTTATAGTCACAGGCAGTGATGAGCCACCTGATGAGGGTGCTGAAACCAAACTCAGTTCCTCTGCAAGAGCGGTAAACACTCCGAACACCTGTATCATCTTTTCAACCCTGAATGTTAGCCTTCGTCATACTTTTCTGCTTCATAATGATAAACTGTGTGCTCTTAATTTCCACAAGTGTTACTCCCTGTCTCACTTGATATACAGATGTTTATTTTTGCCATGAAAAGATTGCAGATTAGCTTAAGGAAAGTATATGCTTCCTGTTTCACAAACATTACCCTTGCTTAAAGTTTTCCAGTGAGAGAGAGAAAATACATGGTATCTTAGCACTCTCTTGCTGACTTCCATGTGGCTGAGGTTAAAGAGTAGCTCGACTCTTTGGAAACAATAGAATGACTATATTTAAAGGAGAGTACAGTAGCCAGGCAACTTAAACTGTTTTATTCATGTAATTCTCACACAGTGTAAGTATAGAGCCAGCATTCTGCAACCAGGCTGTAGGTACAGATCATGTTCACTCCCACATCTTTCTAAGTGGTTGAAAACTGTCATGCAAAGAACATTTCCTTTTTACTTAGAGAATTACATTCTTTAGAATTCAAAGAAAGTCATTTTAGAGCACATTAGCCATGGATATAGTATAAAGCCCAGTCAGGTAAAGTCATTAGCAGTTATTTTTAGAAGGACATAGAGAATAAAAGCTTAAACTAGTTTTTTAATTTGGTAAAGAGGTTATTGGGGCCAGAATCTGATTTTTGTTCAAAGAAATTATAGAATAGAAAATAAAAGAAGTTTTAAAATATTGAGTGTACTTTCAAATATGTTGACTAAGACTATGGGGCAGATGTTTAAGAAAAAGAATAAAGAGTTTTCACAGTTTAGTGATATCACTTCGTGACTATAGTTTAAGAACTCACCCACTCCTTTTTATCTATAGCAAGGCTTCACACTGCTTACTTATCTGAATTAATCCACATTGGAAGTCAGTTATAGAATCAAACATTTACTTTGGAGAAATAGGTGTGTGGTTCAGATATATTTGTAGAATACTTTATGTTTTGCCCTCAGAGGATAATTATGTTTATAACTGATCTGATTTATCCCAGAATGATAAGGTAAGACTAGATTAAAATTCTGCAAATTTCAAGTTCTTTCCTCCAAATCTAACCCATTATTTAACCTGAAACAGGTAAGAGTATCTCAGAGCAGCTGAAAGTATCTAACAGGGCCTCCTTCTGTTTGGATCTCACTATGGTACATCTAGGAATGAGCTGATCACTGATGATACAAGATGAAAAACTGACCAATGTGAGCATTTCTTGCTGGGGAGATAGATTTCATTCTACAAAAGAAGCATATTGCTAGTGTGATTTAATACAAAGCAACAGTAACCATTTTTACACTGAAAACCAGAAACAAAATCTACAATACCATTGCTATTGGTTGCCTTGAGTAAACTGAAATAAGATTGTGTGTGTGTGTGTGTGTGTGTGTGTGTGTGTATGTGTGATTAGTTTATTAGTTTACCCCTTTCTGTTCAGACTTCTTTCTGGGAATAACAACTTTTCTTTTTATTGTAACAACAATAGAAACAAAAATAAAATTATTACCATATCTCTCTATGTAAACATGGGACTCGGCATGGTCAGACCAAAGGAAGTACGCAAATTGAAACAGTGAAATGTAAGATGTGCAAACACTTCTGGTTTCTGATTTAACATATAAGGTCAGAAGTCACCACCCCATCCCAAAATAAGTGAAAATGAGTACAGGAAAGTAAAGAACTCTTGTACCAATACAAGAGCTAAAGGCACAGAGTAAATTGTTGCTCTCAAAATGGAAGACTAGACAGGTAAATAGGGAAAAATGAATGAACGAATGACTCATGGGACTCATGGGAGCACAGACTCAGCAGCATAACCTCCTTTCAGACAAATAAGAATCAAACAAGACTGTTAGAGTAGATCTAATAAAGACACAACTTTGTGTCACCTACAAGAAACCGACCAAGAGAAACAAGCACAAGTTCAGAGAAATAAACCATTATAACAGGTTGCACAGATAACAGGGATAATTATGTTTCCAAGTGGAGCTGATTTCAAAACAAGGGAGTAACTGGGATGCCCTTCAGTAGGTCAATGATTCAAATAGCCTGATTCATCCAAATGGTAAGATATGACTCAGTGCCAAAAAGAAAGGACTGTGAGGTCACACACACTTGTAATCTCAGCAACCAGAAAACAGAGATAGGATAACCTCAAGTTAGAGGCTACTCCGGTCTAGAATGCAAGTTCCATGCAAGTCAAGGCTACATACTGAGATCCTGCTTCAAAATATAAGCATATAAATAATAAATAATAAATTTGGATTCAGGTTGTCACTCAGTTAGTAGAGGGTTTTCTAGCATAGTCTGGGTGTGATATTAGTTGAACATGATGGTGCCCACTTGCAACTCCAGCATTTAAATAAAAATTACTAAGTGACAGGAGTCAATTTAGGCAGTCTACATAGTGTGTGGAGTCATCTATGATTCCAATTATAGTACTTTCCAAAAGACCAGTGTATATGAGGGACTGGTGAGGGAAGAATTCATACATAGAGCACAGAGGTTTTAGGGCAGTGAAAGTATTTGTGATACTCTGTTAGTGGGTACAAGTTATTCATTTTTTCCAAATTCACAAGAAAGCCCAGAATATGCAAGAAAAAAAGTGAACAGTAACATAAACCTATTCTTTGAGTGATTACAGAATGACTTCAGTGGAGATTCCTCAACACAGCACGTAACACTCGAGGGAAAGCTGATAATGGGGTTAACTTGGCATTTAGAAAGACATATGGATGGGAAGTCTCTGTGTCTCCATGTTTATGATTTAAACCTAAAACAGTTCTACAAAAATCATCTTCGATAATGTGTGACAGTATCTCAATAAAAGCACAACATGTCTTTAACACATTTCCTCAATTGTTTATAAGAAATAAAAAATAAAATCTTGAGGTCATTAACATGTAATGACATGAATTTTGAAGTAATCGAAAGTAATATTCCTTATTGGGCTTGAGACATGGCTCAGTGGGTATTTATCTCCAGGCCTGATGACCTGACTTTGATTCCCAAAGCCCACATGACAGGAGAGATCCAGCTCTGACCAGTTGCCTTCTGACCTCCATACGTGCACTGTGGCATGCACACAAATGCACACAAAATAAATATATAAATGTAATAAAAAATTAAAAAATAAAATTCTTTTTAAAAAGACATGAAAAATTTGTTATTTAATTATATAGTTTGAGCATCTGTGGATTGAGGTGTAATCTGAGTGTGTAAACAGTGGTTTCCTGCTCAAGTTTTGATTTGTTTTCTCAATTATATTTAGTAAGTCTATTTTGTATTCTTGATTTTGTATCAGACATCGGGATTTAACTTTAAGCTAGACAGACATGGCTCTGCACTACTGCAGTCAGGACACAAAGACCAGCAGAAAGTAGGAGACCACTGACAGAATTCTAGTGTGCTGTAAGTCCTGCATTAAATATAATAGTAGATTAATATTTTACTTAGCACATAATCATTGAAAATATATGTGATATTTTTACAAAATGTGTAATGATGAAATTCCTCCATAGAAATTCATCACCTCACACATTTATCATTTCTTAGTGTTAAGAACACTAGTGTTAAGAACATTCCAGTGTCTTCTTTTAGATTTTTTGGAATATTGAGTTAATGATGGGCCTTCAGTCCTTATGATCACAAATCTATCTTGTTTCAAGCTCTTCAGTTGGTGATGATTTTCCCCAGCAGCATTAGCAAAGTATTGCTATGAGAAAACATGGTATTTTTCTGTCTGCTCTGTTTAGGATAATAATTACTCAGAGAATTGGTGTAATTATTTGAGTTTTTTGTACAGAAAAGAAATTACTGACTCTGACACAATAACTTACAAAGAAAAAATTAAATAATTAACATTTATCTTAGCTTATACAAGAAACGTTCTTCATGTATAGGGACACATTTTAACCTTTTCCAGAACTGAAATGAAGAGGATGGATAGTTCTCTGAGAGCAGATGGTGATTATAAAAATTCATGAAATGGCCTCCCAAATATGCATTCAGTATGTAGTTAAAAATATAGAGAAAGGATAAAGGCCAGGAATGAGAGAGGAAAGAAAACAGCGTGAGGTGAGATAAAATAAAACCCCTGACTGGCCAATGACTGTCTCAGGCTTAAGTGTTCTGATGAAAGAAGCCACCAGGGATAGAACGTTCACAGGGTGATGGTAGCAATCGGGCCCTTCATGCCCACTGCACATTAAGGCGATCCCTGCCACAACGAATTTTGCAAAAGAGGAAGATTATTCACAACACAGCCAAGCAAGAACGTAGGAGATCCAAGTGTGAAATCCACCTCCCTGAGCATAAGGCTTAAGCGATAAGGAAACAGCTGATGTGAGGAGTTGGGGGGCAAATGACAAGGGGTGTGCTTGAGCCTAATCACTCCTTCTAGTGCCTGCTCAGAATGCAGCATTAGCAAGACTGAGCTAGTAGCTTCTGGCCTCTGATGTCAGAAGGCTGCCCCTCAGATACAGCACAAACTGGAGTGGAGGGTAGTGCTTTGGATACTGTGACATTCCCAAACTTTAAAACATGTGGCTCTTGAGAATAGTTGCCTTTGTTAATGTTTTAGATAGCTTGCCTGCAGTGATGACCTGGAAATTCAATTCGGCCTCAGTCTGCATGTCATTTACAATCCAATTATAATTTTACTTCTATGAAATACCAGGTAAAATACATGGCATTTCTCTCAGCATTGTAGTTTTAACTTTCAAATTTTTCAAGAATTTTACATATATATATATATATACATATAGATAGATAGATGATAGATAGATAGATAGATGATAGATAGATAGATGGAAGATGTATGGATGGATTGATTAATGGAAGGATAGGTAGATAGAAAAAGAAAAGGTACGTACATAGGTACTTGTACTTGATAGACTGTAGACACAATGGTACTAAGTAGACAGATGACAGATGATAGAGAAATA